>NC_056745.1:1525087373-1525254873 GCF_019279795.1 Protopterus annectens | reverse complement strand
TTCTGTGACTGGTCAATGTGTCAAACATTAACTTTGTGGGATGTATGCTTTATCATATCAGGAAAGTATGGTGTGTGTGTGTGTGTGTGTGTGTGTGTGTGTGTGTGTGTGTGTGTGTGTGTGTGTGTGTGTGTGTGTGTGTGTGTGTGTGTGTGTGTGCAAATAATTGTAGGTTAGGGATAGAGTAAAGATTAGGAAGGGTGATAAAAGCGGTGTACATGTGAGTGTGTGTGTGTGTGTGTGTGTGTGTGTGTGTGTGTGTGTGTGTGTGTGTGTGTGTGTGTGTGTGTGAGAGTTTTACTGTTAATGTAAGAGTTAGATAAGGAGATAGATTTAAATGTGTATGTATGTCTGTATGTGTTGGTGCATGAGTGTGTATGTGTGGCTCAGACTGTTTTGTTTAGTGGTAGTGTAATGGAAAGTTGATTTTTTTAAGGTAAGGTGAAGAGTTTGGATTAGGGGCAGGGGCATGGCTATGGATAGGGTTAGCAAATATCAATAAGGTGGTGAAGGGTGGTGAAATCAGACAAATTAGAGGTTAGTGTTATAGAACTATTTAGTGTAAAGATCATAAAAGGAAATTGCTTTCCTTCTGCAATCTTTACTTTGTTAGATATTTTGAGTACTTAATAATATGATTCTTCTCTGTATAATCTCTGATGTTTTTATTCAGTTTAGTGACAGACATGGTGATGAATCACACTATAACCATATATATTTTAGAGATATGAGGGTTGTCCCCATTTCAAGGGGTGTAGGGAGCTTGTCTCCCACAAAAAATAAAACATCATTTTGTGTTTTGTGTCCTTGTGAGTGTTACTGTTCTGAATCGCAACCACCCAAAATTCTAGATGTTTTGAGTTCAAATAATATGTTGATTAAATGAGATGCAATTATTCATATTAGACCAGTTTCACAGATTTAGTACTTGCTGTTATAAGTTTGTTTAACTTCAGCAAGTATCCTCTAAGCATAATTTCAGACCTATGCAAATCTTACGTGGATCGGACAGTTCCCAAGCCATGTATTTTCATTTTATCCTTACTGGAATCTTGTCTTATTCTCTAATCCTTTTCTACTGTTGTATTGACAAATTATTGATAGGTAAGGGCAGCCTAGTCCAGAAATGGAGCATATGTTGATTTACATATCTGTCCCATCATCTGGTCTTGTTTATGGGTGCTTGTTTACTACTTGTTCTATTAGGTGAAGGAGTTTAGAGTCTAAGGTCATTCATAGCACAGAAAACTCAACAGAGACCACTCTTCATGAGTTTCTATGACACTGAATAGAGTGACAGAGCTTTTAGACACTCTAAGTAACTAAGGGTGTTGAGACGTGAAATCTTTTTGGGGACTAAACATTGATGTATCTCAAGTTGGTTTGGGTACTTGGTGAAGTCCTTTTTAAAGGGTGCATTTTATTCAATGATGGACCTAGTGAGGAATCAACAGAATGGGATTATAACTTCTTTGGACCTTAACGAGATGCCATGAAGGATAAGCTGGGCAAGGTAGAAAGATTTTCTAGCCACCACACAGAAATGGTGGTCAAAGGAGTGTAGATTCAACAATTGTACCCAAGTGCCTAATGATTGTATTATATTTAAATCAAATACTTTGTAAATGGTAAGCAGTAATGACACTAGATATACCAAAGGACACTATCTTGCATTTCTTGTTATCAACAGTAAGCCCATAATTAATATGTCAAGCATTTATTTGGTCAAAATGAACTGGATATGACAACTGCTCCAAGTTTGCAATCATTAGCAAACTTAATTAGCCAAAGTCCCTTGATATTGACTTTTATGTCACAGAAATATATACCAAACAGGAGGGGACCAAGGACAGAGATTGTGGGATACTAATAGTGATGTTTATCTGCTAGATCAAGCACTTTCAACATTAATGGTATGATTCTGTCAAACAGCCAGTTACCAATCCTGTGCACTGTATCGGGGTTTACGCTGAGATGAGAGAGTTTATCAATAATCCCAGCATGAAGAATATTGTCAAAGGCCTTGGCAAAGATAACCAACATGGATTTGTATTTGCCTTATCCATAGCCTTAGTTCCCCCATTAAAAGAACTCAGCTAGGTTGAGGAGGCATGATCTGCCTTTTACAAAGCTGAGCCAATGTGTATTCAAATATATAAGGTCACCAATATTGTTGTTTATTTGTGTATCTGTAATACATTCCAATAATTCTAGTGAGACTACTAGGCCTGCAAGTCACAGGATTAGTAGAGTGACCACCATTATGCAAGGGTACTACAACTGCTATTTTTCAGTTCTAGGGGTACATAACCAGTGGAGGTTGAAGAGGTAATGGAGTAGTTTTGCTAAATGAGACTTTACACATCTCAGCAGATATCCAGGGATATTCCCAGGACCTGTGGAAGTAGTGTTTTTAATTTTGGAAAGTACCAAAATAACTTGGTCCAAATTGAAATCTGAAAGGGAAGTGTGAGAGGAAATGGAAGAGGGGCGATGGTATTGTGGATGGAGTGAAGTTGAAAGAGAATTTGTCCCCAAGAATATCAGCATATTCTTTCCTTGTGTCATCTTGATCTCCTACACTATAAGAACTCTGCATAAGTCATGGTTTCGTATGGCATCTTCAAATTTCTAATTTTCATGGCCAGTCTATGGAATGGAATGTTCTTCCTTAAAATGAATGTGCCCAGCCTTTAGTTGCCACTACTTTTACTTACATTTCAGAAACAATCTAAACCTTGGTTAACAGAACATTTTTTCTACATGATTTTTCGGATTCACTTTAGAAGATCGAATTCCCAAAATCTCGAACCTCATATGGTCGAGACCAAAAGATCGGGTTTTGGAAACTCGAAATTCTAAAATGAAACGCAAAAAAAAAAAAAAAAAAGTCAAGCATTGCTTTTGCACCCCCCACACCCCCCTACTTAAATATACCAACTCCGAGATCGCGCTACAGTGGGGAAAAGGGAAATCTCCCATCTTGCGCTGTATGCGGAAGCGCAAAACAGGAGATTTCCCACTTCCTGTCAACACCACAAAAAAGATAACAACATTACGTACACACAGAGTGTACAAGAAGCCTTGCCTCTGTGTGCACGTAACGTTTTAAGGTAAGTAAAGTGTTATTTTTTAAAACTTTACATATTCGATATACTGAAATGTCGATCATATGGTCTCGACCATATGACATTCGAGATTTCAGTATTTCGATTATGTAAAGTGCTTCCGATTTTTCACATCTCTACCTGCAGACCACTAGAATTTTACCCATGACCTGCACTCCTTCATTCTCTGTTGGTTAAAGAACAACCACTGACTTGGGTAAGAGCCAGATAAAGAGAGATGTTGTCCATACTGACACGAAGGCAGCTTTATCCCCCCAGTCATTTGCAGACCATCAGACTTTGCTACAACCTACTTCCAACTGAATGGCTCCCCGGTCCCATGTCAGAGATTACCCTGAATGGTTTCTGATGAGGTTACAAGGATTGTGTAAACTAAAAGTGCTTACACTTCAGTTGTTTCATCAAATAAAACTGCACGCAGTTCCACATTTTATACATCTCCACGTTCTATGTGATAATAGGTGTGGCTTTTTTACATACAATTTCTATGTGAATACAATTTTAAATATTTTCCATCATCATCATCATCATTGTCATCGTCACCATCAACCCACTTTTTTCCCATTTTACAAGGAGTCAGAGTATCATGTCAACTGTCACCTCTTCCTTCTATTCAGAGTCGCTTTGCTACCTTCTTCAACAGTCATGCCTGGCTGCCTCAGGTCGTCTTTCCTGCAGTCTGTCTACCCATGTCTGGTAGGCTGTCTTCATTTTCTCTTTACGTCTTCCTGTCTTTCCTATATCTGCTTTATCATATAGCCTTCTGCTTTTCTGCCCTGCTACTGAATCAATTTAATTTCTTATCCTTAATCTTCTCTACAACTGTGACTACTTTGGATTCTGCTCTGATGTATTCATTTCTCCACCTTAATAAAATGGTTTGCATCCTGCTACCCATATCACACTCTTCATCTTCATCACTTTAAGCTTCTGCAGCACTGCTCAGGTTTTTGTACCATAAGGATCTGTTGCACAATATGCCTGACATTTTGTGCCAGCCAGCTGTAACATCCCTGTTTCTAGATTGTATCTACTCATTCGGGCTTCCATCCCACTCAGCCATACCTCCAGGGTACTTGAACCTGCTAACCTGTTCCAGTGTTTTCCTTTCTATCTCAGTTGTAAACCTTTTCTGATTTCTTACATTTGCTACCATGAGCACCGTCTTATACGTACATAATTTTGGCCCATGTGCATTCAGTTTTGCATTCCATTCCCCTATCACTTACTAAAGGTCCTGCTCAGAATCTGCTTTTTGTGACACGTCATTTGCATACAGCAGCTTTGTTGATCTCTCTGCTCTAAGCTGTTTGCTGGTGTAAGCCTGAACAGTGTTTGCACTTTTGTCATTATTTCCCTACACATAGTCTGAGCTAACATGTAGCACTGTTTTCTGGACTTAAAACCAAATCAGTGCTGCCCCCATCAGTTTCTTCTGATTTTTCTATATGTTTCCTCCAAGTCTATGACTACCCAGTTGCATTGTACGGTTCTACATCATTATCTACCTCACTGCAAGCATCAGGTTAGGTGTACTGCATCTTGGTCTGAATCTGAACTGCTCGTCTTCCATCTAACTTTCTACTGCACTGTGTATTTGTTTGTCGATCATCACCAGCACTTTCAAGCAGTGCCACAGGAGCGTTATACACCTGTACTGTCCGCAGCTGTAAATACCCCTTTGTTTTTGTACACCAGCACTTGAAAGCTTGTCTGCCAGTCATCTGTATACTCTTTCTCTACACACTGCAATGAATACCCTCAGGAGTAATTTCTTCAGGTCTGCTAAACAAATATGTCTCTTTCTCAACACAGTCTCTCTTTTTCCTTAAACTATTCCCATCACATTTATTTCTATATCCTTAAAATATAGTTCACTATTTTATTTGCCCTCAAAACCCTTTTCTTTATTTATTTTTATTTTTTAGGCATTCTCCTTGTCATAAGATTTCCTTCTGCCTCTGTATTCTTTATCTAGTCATTAACTACAATGAAATCTTGAATTGATTAATGTTATCCATGACTGAAGAGCAACAGATTTAAATTCTCTTGTGACTGTTAATTATTTGGATATTTCTTGGAATTGTACTAACTGTGAATTGGAGGTGGTTCACAATTTTCCTAGAGTTTATGGAAACAATATCACTGAATTTAGAACAACAACCATCTGGTCTAATAACAAATATACTGATAGTATTAACTTTAATGCAGGGTCTTTTTTTATAATAGAGTTTTATTAGATTTTAAAGAATAAAACTGTACAAATTCAAATAATCATTGAATTAAAAAAATATTTACAGACTTCCACAACAAAATTTGGTATAATAAAACCAAGCCATTAATATTTATCCAACAAATCATTTTACGTTTGGCGATATTTCTTTGATGTATAAGATTAGTATAAGATTAGATGTGTTCATTTATAATGTTAACAATACCTTCCCACAAACTTCTTTAGCCAAACAGATGAATTCAGTGAAAGGTAAAGCAGTTTTACATTTCCGTTTTTTCTTAACTACTTTCCTTTCTATGGCTGAGATGGACCAAAGGAGAGAGACACTTGTGATCTAGGAACAGAGTCTGGAATTGGAGCATTAAACAAAATTAGTGAATTACATATAATGCATTTATCAGTCTACAATGCTTCAGAAAAGTCTTTAAATTCAGTCCAGAAAGATAAAGCAGGGCCTTTTGTTCATGACTCAGGGAGGTATGAGACAAGCTTTTCAACACAAGGGAAGAAAGAAATGCTTTTTATTTAAATTCTTCTTAAATATTTTAAGTTGCATGTATAGTGACTTGTGTGGTGATGCTTTTTGTACTTCTTTGCTTTAGCCAAAAAAGTTATCGGTTTGCAATTTTTGTAATTTTTTCTGGGACCTTAGTCTTGGAGCCTCATTTCCAGTTGTGTGGGGATTATGTATTACTGCAAGATTTTAGCATTGTTTATACATCATACTGCACTTTTATTTCCATAAATAGAATTACATGTAAAAATAACTTTTTGTATTTTGAATTTAGTCTGGGGCCTCAGTCTTGTATCTATTTTCACAGTTATTGTACGACTGTCATCTACAGGGTCTATATCACTTTATCAAAGACCCTATTTAGCAAATTGATATTTGTCAAACCCACTTAATTGAAAGCTAACTTTGCCGAAGGATCTCTTTAGCAATTTTTTTCTCTGGGAAAGAAACTAGTCAACCACCTACTGACAGGTACAAAAACTACAAAATTTAAAACCCAGCAAAGTGGAAGGCTTTGTCCCTTACCCCCCCACACACACACACACACACACACACTCCCTAAGTAAATATATCAAATCCAAGATCACACTACAGTACAGTAGGGAAAAGGGCAAATTCCTGATGATGGCCAACTACTTTCTTTCCCAGGGAAAAAAATCGCTAAAGAGATCCTTCGGCCAAGTTTGTTTCCAATTTAGTAGGTTTGACAAATAGCAATTCTCCAAATAGGGTCTTCGGTAAAGTGATATAGACCCAACCCACTGCCAGTTTTGAGCACCATTTCATCATTTATTACAGTGTTACTGGAAATGTATTAGTCTGTGGTAGGATTGCAGTTGTGGCAGTTCTACTGTTTTACTTTTTATTTATTTTTGCTTTATTTGTTGATTTTTGCCTTTCCATCATTGCAAAGGTACCTCCCTAATACTTGAAATTGCCTTGTCAAGGTAATTTGTTTAAGTTGCTTTGTTTTAGCATCACACTCATGAGAAATCTTTCTTGGTGTTATTATATTAAGAGGATAGCAGTGCCCTGTACAAACACAAACATCCAGAAAGTAAACTCTATCTGTAAAACGTTCCTTGGAACTGAAACTTGTAACTTGGTGTGGTGAAAACAAAACCATCACAGAGAGACAAACTTAGACCAGCTAGTTTGCACAATTATACAGCACTATTATCCAATCTTAGTGCAATCTAACCTAGTCTAGTGCCAACCTCCAGAGACCATCCAAGAAGATGTCTGTATTACCCAGTTCGTGACCTACAGTAGCCCACTTAAATACAGTTCAGGACAACGTGGATATGCAATTCCAAATGTTTCAGGCTTTGTACCATGAGAATGAAGGACTGCATTGGTTATCCCACTTTACAAGGGTGGATCATCAACCACCCCAGAAACTACAAACCTATTAGTCTGACCAGGCTAATATGCAAAATAATGGAATGAACCTTTGTGGGCATTCCATCTGTTGCACATATCTGGTCAGGTACATGCTGAAAGAGGATTATGTTCAGTGATGGGTCTGATAAGGGTTATTTTATTGTTTTGCACTTCAGTTAACTGCTTTGAGTGCTACTGGTTTATTTTTTATTTTTGCTTTAGTTGTTAACTTTGCCTTTCCATCATTACAAAGGTCCCTAATACTTGAAATTAGCTTGTCAAGGTAATTTAAGTTGCTTTGTTTTAGCATTGCACTCACAAAAAAAATAATGGAATGAATCACATAAATGATCAACATAGATATAGGCAACCTTCCAACAGTGGACCTATCCCAGTTTAGCTTTTTCAAGGGAAGATCATGCTTATTAAACCTGGTGAACTTCTCCGAGGAGGTCACTAAGGCAATGGATATGGGGAAAACGGTGCATACCATCTACTTGGAGCTGGCTAAGGCATTGATCCAATATCTCACTTAGGTATAGATGACAAACTCATTCAACTGGGCATAACCCCATACATAACTCGAAGGATTGCAAGCTGGCTCACAGACAGGACCAAGAAAGTCAGGATTGGTGATATCACCTCCATTAAGAGACTAGTCACAGGTGAGGTACGTCAGGGCTTCATGCTGGGATGCTCCTATTTGGCATCTACTTCTCGGAGCTAAAGGCTAATATCAAGAACCTTTAGCTGAACAAGTTCACAGATGACTGTAAATTGGGAGCTATCATAAATTTCCCCCATGACACAAACATCAAGATGGTCTAACACAAACAAATGACTGGTGTCAAAGTCATGGATTAAAACTCAATGCCAAGAAATGCATTACAGTGTTTTTTGGGAAAACTGCTGCCCATGCTAATTAGTCTATTGATACTTTCAAGTTAACAATACCCCAACTATATTGTGTCAAAAGAAGTAGACCCGATTAGACACCCCTAAGAGTTAACCTAGCAGTCAGTGATCTAGGAACATATATAGACAGTAATCTGGCTTTTGACCAACATGTTGACAAAGTATAAGAAAATCATTCTATGTCACCTAACTTCTAAGTAAGGGCATGGCACCCAGGTTCAAGGAAGTCACAGTGGCACTTTATTCAACCCTTATCAGACCCATAATTGAGTACAATACTCCTTCAGCATCTACCTAACCAGACATATGCAACAGATGGAATGCCCACAGATGTTCTTTACCAGGAAAAGTCCAGGGTATAAAAATATTGTCCTACATGGATTGTCTTAAAGCCATATCTCTCTACTTTGTCTCCTATAGGTTATTGAGACGCAATCTATGCCTGGCATACAAGGCATCCTCAAATCCAGCTCTGATGGACCTTTTGCTCATTCACAAAATAAACAGCATTAGAACCACTAGATCCAAGGACTGAAATTTTGCTTGTGACATAAATAAGACATGTTGGTGAGACAGTCACATTTCTCAGAGGATCCCCATGCTCTGGAAGAGAATCCCAATCCATGTCCAGCAGAGTCCATCCCTAATCATATTTAAGCATAACTTTGACCAATGGAAAGGAGGTTTGACTCACAACTTTTGTAATGATGATACATTTTTTTTTATTAATGTGATTGATCTGTTCTTATTCATCCCTCATCAAGAAGCATTGGATTTGCTTCATCAGTTATTAATTAATTGTAATTATTTGACAGTACAGGATATTACTTTATTAGATGAAATGATGGATATAGTCTTGTATAATTGTATATATTTTGAAGAGGAGTGTTTTAAACAGATAAAGGATATCATGATGGGGGCAGCATGGGCCCCCACCTATGTAAATTTACTCATGCTCAGCTTATAGCAAACATGTATTTGTAATTCTTCTTTTGCTCCATAATGGAATTTATATGTTAGATTAATTTATGACATTTGCATTCTGCGGAAGGACTCCTTTTCAGAAATGTATGACTTTCTAGATTATTTTAATAACAAGATCATATCGTTTCTAGACTTCAAACACCACTTCTCAAAGGATTATGTAAATTATTTTAATGTAACTGCTAACAAAAAGGGAAATAGGTTAACATCTATCATTTACAGGAAACCCACATTTTCAAATACCTACTTACATTTTGAAAGCCTTTTAAGGCAAAATAAAGGCTTGGTCAATGGACAGCTTGTAAAACCAGCTGGAATGGTATCTGATGATGTGTTTTATGCTGAATGCAATAAACTATTTACTATGGGCAGGATTCACGAATCCTCCGTGTAAGACTTACATGGAGGCTGCAGTTGAACAGTATGACGTCAGCGATCCATGAATATTCATGAGGGCATGCTGACTCATCAGTAACTCTTACACAGACTGAGTATGAAAGCAGGGGCGTCTCTGACTGCTGAGCAGTCTAAATGGTCACGCCCCTGCAAGTTGTTACAAAGCACAATGTCAGTACACAAGAGCAAGGTCGCTCAAATGTACTTGCACCCAACAGCACACTCCCTGACACTGGAAACCCCAATCAAAGTTATAAAACGTAAAATATTAATTTTTTATTTTTAATCCACGATATAGCTGCCTGCATACCTCTCAACCTCTTAGAATAAGAAATCTGGACAAAGCCATTAAAAAACTGGTACAGATAGGGACATGTTTTAAATATTGCTCTTACAAATTAGAAAGTTGATAGAATAACAGGTTGTGCATTAGTATGCATGTTCTGTATGATATGAAGTCTAAAACTCAAATGTCTATCACTATTTTCTAACTTCAATCTTTAATAATTTGCCAGAAAGTCACAAATTTATGAAAAATGGACCAAAAATATAAGGCAATAATTTGGACATTCTGTGAAAATCTGTACAGTTGAGAGGTGTGGCTGCCCGTATTTGCACGTGTGCGTGCGGGTGTGCCCATTGCCTAACCACAGTTAGCAATTGTGACAGCGAATAGCATATAAGAACTAATTATTCAAATTCTGCCAAGTAACAGTTGTGTAATGGTAGAGCATTAGCCCAAAGAGTAGACATTCAAAGTTCAAGTCCCACCCCCTACCCTTCTTATTTTAGCCCAAAGAATAGGCATTCAAGGTTCGAGTCCCACCACTACCCTTCTTTTTTTTTTTATGTTCCAAATCAGTATATGAAATAATACCTGACATATATGATTAAGATATTATAAAAAGCAGTGAAATGGCCAATTTATTATTGAAGAAAATATATATTTTAAAGGCTCCAGATTTAAGCAGTGCTTTACCCAGCTAAATAGGGTTGCCCAAAGTTTAGCAGCGCTTTATCCAGTGCAATGTGTATGTGTGCGCCGCGCCAACCAGGGCACTGTAGGGACACATATCCTACACAAGGGTATCATACAGACAGATGCCTGTCATCTGATACATGCTGTATAGCAGTAAGCCGACTATGGCATAGTCATCCACATGTACTATACTTACTATCCCATCAGTACCACATAGGTGGTAGCCCTCAACATGTATGTTGGGTACCAATGTGTACATACAGCCTCATGTTATGTCATGTGTCCCTTGGTATCCACATATCCATAGGTATTGTGGAGTTCCAAGGTGTGTCACATGAGACATTAGAGGCCTGGATGCATATCCACAAGGCGGTTGTACACCTATAAAGACTGTCTATTATTGTCAGTCGATTTTGTGTATGAACATGTCTGACATATACGCCGGGCATATACCCTCACTCACACTACTGTTAAGTAACTGTCATGGGTGTGTGTGGCACAGATGACCCTGGCCATGGATCCCGACAGTGGATGGCCCTGTCACATACATACATATGTGACCTACGATCTGAGAAACAGCGGCACAACCTGTCAATGGCAACAAATGTATTCATGTAGTATGCAGGCTTCACACCTATGTACTGATTAAGGGAACATGCATTCCAGAAATCCATTTCTTGTAATGGACCTTAAATTTTTGGCTCCTATAGGTTATTGAGACGCAATCTATGCCTGGCATACAAGGCATCCTCAAATCCAGCTCTGATGGACCTTTTGCTCATTCACAAAATAAACAGCATTAGAACCACTAGATCCAAGGACTGAAAATTTGCTTGTGACATAAATAAGACATGTTGGTGAGACAATCACATTTCTCAGAGGATCCCCATGCTCTGGAAGAGAATCCCAATCCATGTTCAGCAGAGTCCATCCCTAATCATATTTAAGCATAACTTTGACCAATGGAAAGGAGGTTTGACTCACAACTTTTGTAATGATGATACATTTTTTTTATTAATGTGATTGATCTGTTTTTATTCATCCCTCATCAAGAAGCATCGGATTTGCTTCATCAGTTATTAATTAATTGTAATTATTTGACAGTACAGGATATTACTTTATTAGATGAAATGATGGATATAGTCTTGTATAATTGTATATATTTTAAAGAGGAGTGTTTTAAACAGATAAAGGGTGTCATGATGGGGGCAGCATGGGCCCCCACCTATGTAAATTTACTCATGCTCAGCTTATAGCAAACATGTATTTGTAATTCTTCTTTTGCTCCATAATGGAATTTATATGTTAGATTAATTTATGACATTTGCATTCTGCGGAAGGACTCCTTTTCAGAAATGTATGACTTTCTAGATTATTTTAATAACAAGATCATATCGTTTCTAGACTTCAAACACCACTTCTCAAAGGATTATGTAAATTATTTTAATGTAACTGCTAACAAAAAGGGAAATAGGTTAACATCTATCATTTACAGGAAACCCACATTTTCAAATACCTACTTACATTTTGAAAGCCTTTTAAGGCAAAATAAAGGCTTGGTCAATGGACAGCTTGTAAAACCAGCTGGAATGGTATCTGATGATGTGTTTTATGCTGAATGCAATAAACTATTTACTATGGGCAGGATTCACGAATCCTCCGTGTAAGACTTACACGGAGGCTGCAGTTGAACAGTATGACGTCAGCGATCCATGAATATTCATGAGGGCACGCTGAGTCATCAGTAACTCTTACACAGACTGAGTATGAAAGCAGGGGCGTCTCTGACTGCTGAGCAGTCTAAATGGTCACGCCCCTGCAAGTTGTTACAAAGCACAATGTCAGCACACAAGAGCAAGGTCGCTCAAATGTACTTGCACCCAACAGCACACTCCCTGACACTGGAAACCCCAATCAAAGTTATAAAACATAAAATATTAATTTTTTTTATTTTTAATCCACGATATAGCTGCCTGCATACCTCTCAACCTCTTAGAATAAGAAATCTGGACAAAGCCATTAAAAAACTGGTACAAATAGGAACATGTTTTAAATATTGCTCTTACAAATTAGAAAGTTGATAGAATAACAGGTTGTGCATTAGTATGCATGTTCTGTATGATATGAAGTCTAAAACTCAAATGTCTATCACTATTTTCTAACTTCAATCTTTAATAATTTGCCAGAAAGCCACAAATTTATGAAAAATGGACCAAAAATATAAGGCAATAATTTGGACATTCTGTGAAAATCTGTACAGTTGAGAGGTGTGGCTGCCCGTATTTGCGCGTGTGTGTGCGGGTGTGCCCATTGCCTAACCACAGTTAGCAACTGTGACAGCGAATAGCATATAAGAACTAATTATTCAAATTCTGCCAAGTAACAGTCGTGTAATGGTAGAGCATTAGCCCAAAGAGTAGGTATTCAAAGTTCAAGTCCCACCCCTACCCTTCTTATTTTTTTTATGTTCCAAATCAGTATATGAAATAATACCTGACATATATGATTAAGATATTATAAAAAGCAGTGAAATGGCCAATTTATTATTGAAGAAAATATATATTTTAAAGGCTCCAGATTTAAGCAGTGCTTTACCCAGCTAAATAGGGTTGCCCAAAGTTTAGCAGCGCTTTATCCAGTGCAATGTGTATGTGCGAACGTGCGCGCCACGCCAACCAGGGCACTTTAGGGACACATATCCTACACAAGGGTATCATACAGACAGATGCCTGTCATCTGATACATGCTGTATAGCAGTAAGCCGACTATGGCATAGTCATCCACATGTACTATACTTACTATCCCATCAGTACCACATAGGTGGTAGCCCTCAACATGTATGTTGGGTACCAATGTGTACATACAGCCTCATGTTATGTCATGTGTCCCTTGGTATCCACATATCCATAGGTATTGTGGAGTTCCAAGGTGTGTCACATGAGACATTAGAGGCCTGGATGCATATCCACAAGGCGGTTGTACACCTATAAAGACTGTCTATTATTGTCAGTCGTTGTTGTGTATGAACATGTCTGACATATACGCCAGGCATATACCCTCACTCACACTACTGTTAAGTAACTGTCATGGGTGTGTGTGGCACAGATGACCCTGGCCACGGATCACGACAGTGGATGGCCCTGTCACATACATACATATGTGACCTACGATCTGAGAAACAGCGGCACAACCTGTCAATGACAACAAATGTATTCATGTAGTATGCAGGCTTCCCACCTATGTACTGATTAAGGGAATATGTACACATATATATTTGCCACGCAGATACCTGATGTGTGCAATGCACTTACTGTTGTAATCATAATATGTCATAACATAGTAAAAGCAAAATCCACACTGCATTGTCCATGAGTGACACACACAGAGTCAGCACTTACAGGATTCAAACCCCTGCCTAAGTACATTATGACACTAAAGAGATGCATTAGCATCGCGTGCTATTTGCTTTACTGGGTAGCCTTCCTTCTCTGTCTGTATTTCTAGGGTGGTGACATCATCAGTCTTTCCAAAGAGGAATATACATCTTTAGTCTGTTTTCCCAGTCTTCAAAAAGGCCACACCTTTCAAACAGAATTGCATACACACACACAGTCAGCACTTACAGGATTCAAACCCCTATTTACATATGTTATTCTATTACAGAGGCATGCATTAACACAGCACGCTATATGCTTGACTGGGTATTTGTCTACACCTAATATACTTGTAGGATGCTGACATCACCAGACTTTCCAAAGAAGAATGTAGCTCCTTCATTGTGTCTACAAAAAGGCCACTCCTCTCAAAGGATGTGACATACATATACAACACCCCCCATCATTTGCAGGTTTCAAACCCCTACCTAACTATGTTATGATACTACAGAGACAGGCATTAACACGGCAAGCTATATGCTTTACTGGGCATTTGTCTACACCTGCTATACTTGTAGAATGCTGACATCACCAGACTTTCCAAAGAAGAATGTAGCTCCCTTCATTGTGTCTACAGTCTACATAAAGGCCACTCTTCTCAAAGGTTGTGACACAATACACAACCCCCCCCCCCCCATGCACACACATTCAGCATTTGCAGGTTTCAAACCCCTACCTAGCTATGTTATGATATTACAGAGACAAGCATTAACACAGTGCACTGTATGCTTTACTGGGTGTTTCCTTTTCACCTGCCACATTTGTAGGTTGCAGATATCTTCTGACTGGTCATGGTAATGTCTGCAGTAATTGCAGGAATGAGCCATGTGTGTTGGAAGGTGTCCAATAGCTCTGTGTGAGTCAGCTGGACAGGTGTATGGGTGATTGTATGTTTGGCCATGGGATATCTTCTGTGTCCCTGCTACACAGATGCACAATGGACTGTACATACATGGGCTATCTTGTGTGACCTACTTTTCACATGCACAGTATTCAGCTTGGACATGTTGCACATGCCAGACACACTCTGTCTAGGTGTGTACATGCCCTAGGGCAGATAGCCTAGGATCAGACTCTGCACCTATGATAATGTTCAGGATTCACACCTGTTTATTGATGATACCCTTTGCAGGTGTTTATCGTCTTCGTTTCCCCACTTTCTATGAACAACTTAGGTATCTGCAGCAAAGATGTGATTATGACAGGGTTCGACTATATTGTATATGTGTCTATTGTCATATAGCTGTGTGCACAGGCCAGATTGCTGGATAGTGTGTGGTTCCTGGGTTGACACCTGTAACTGCCTGATAAATATGGACCATTGCTATACTCTGACATGGCCTATGTGTGTGAGCATGCCCAGTGTAACCTTTCAGAATGTTGCTGACTGAGTTCCACTACCATAGTTGATTTATTCAACATTTTACCTGTAGCTAAAAGGCTTGCAGTCTGCTCATCTGCAAAATAAAACAACCCTATCAGTCTCGAACCCCAGACCTTGGATACACTAGACTGTATGAATTATTACTAAGCCACAGCAGATATAAAGTCATTTGATCTTGTAATAAATATATCAGTCCTTACAATGAAGGAATGTAAAGGAATAATAGAAAAGCCATTAGACAAAGCCTGTTCTGTGAATCCTTAACAGCCAGTGTTGTGGAATTGCATTACATGACAGTGATAAGAGAAGCAGTCATTCTAGCAAACAATAACGTTACAGAGGCACTTTACAAACCACACACAGTATCAGGGCACTACAAACACTAGCATATCTGAGTGGGGCAGACACCATAGCTCTTAAATATGTTCTATGCAAGTTCATGATTGTGCAATGTATGTTAGCTGTGTCAGTCTCACTCCCTCTAGAAAGTATTGCCGTCATGTACAGAGGTGGGGTATTACACAATGAATACTGATATTAATAACAGTAGACACTGCTTGCAACTGCAGCCACTAACATTGTTTTTGTCAGTTAAGCTTTTTAAATATTCACTTCTCTTAGTTAACTCCAGTGCTGCAGTGTCTCTTGACAGAAACATAATGGGCTGTTGTTTTCAGAGTTTTAAGTGCTGGGCTGGGCTGGGTTTGTGTACTGCCTGTGTGATTGCCTGATTCTGATTATTTCCACCTACTAGCTCTGCTGACTCTCCCTGGTTAACTTCCTACTGTTTGTTGTGCTTCCTTTTCCCTTTCCATTCCCTCAGGGGGGCGGACACACTGTGCACCTTCTATTTCTTGACTTTAGCTAGGATACCTACAGACACACCTCTTCCAGTGATGAGCAACTGACAGCTAACACATGCCACTCTGCTCCAATGAGATTAGCTTCTTTCATACATACCCCCCTCATGATGTCACCTATATCCTACTCTGTTACTCCCCTTATCCTAGTCTTACACTCCACTGACTGTGCTCATTTGCTATTTAGACTTGGGATTCACTATCCTTACCCTCATTTGCATAGGATTGCCTACTAATGCTTGGTTACATCTCTTAGACTGGGTTCGCCCCGTAGCAACCCCTACTTGGTAGCCATGTTGTCTTCAGCCTGCCATTGCCTTGCATTGTACATTACAAATTCACATAAAATCCACATTTGTGGATTTTTATTATTAGTTTTCTGGTTTTTAGAGCACAGCCCTTTAGTGCAACTCTGCTATGCTTAAACATTGAATCGGACAAAAAAAAATTAATTAATTTTTTTTTCATTTTGCATCAGGAAACATTGCCAATGGCCATATAATTGGCCATTGTCATGCTTTCTCTACTGGATGCAACCTTTATTTCGAGCTGTCACGGCTCCGTTTTGCTATTTGCAGAATGGTACTCAGTTGTCAACTGAGTACATTTCTGCAGATAACACTACTCTTACTCGGACAGGTTTGGGTTTCCTGAATCTAAAATCTACCTCATTTGCATGCCTTTCAGCTGCAGTTGAAGTAATTTGCATGTCCTTGCCCTGTCCGTGTAAGAGATGTGTTAGGAGCTCTCTTGCACACCCCTGCAGGCTGTTCCTGGATCGCTCGTCAGACATGATGGCTGCATGGAGTCTTACTCTACTCTTAGACTCCGTGCAAACTATCGTGAATCCAGCCCTATGTTTATTGAAATGGGTTATCCTGTAGAATTTTATAAAACAAAAGGGAAGGTTGTGATAGGTAGAAGTGTCAAATACCCACTCTTGTTGAGTAGTAAGACAGATCCTCTGTATCTGAAGGAACATAAAAAAGATTTACTAAAGCTATGATTCTTGGGTATCAATTTGATTCAATGATCATAAAAACATCATTTTAGGAACTGGATGATACTTGCATTGAATGATGGCATAAGTAAGTTATTGGGTAAAAAAAACATGTTTTGTATATAAAAAGACAACACTTAAAAATAAATTCAAGAGTGCAGGTAAGGTAGGTGGTTATTACATTTATCATTCTACCAAAGGTACTTGAAAGTGTGGTCAGTGTAACCAATGTAAATTCATAATGGAAGTATCAAAGGTTTATAGGTGTAGACTGGGCTAATGACCACTGAAGCCTTTATAAACCTAGCCAAGCATCCTAATCATATTCTTTGAGTTTTGTGCCTTAAAAATTATTTTAAGGGGTATATATAAGATATGGCAAGATGTAATGGCTGCCTCTGTTCATTAGAGATTTCAGTGCTAGACTTGGGAGTATTTATGGGTGATTAAAAACAAGCATAAACCTATTATGCTTACACCTGAGAATAATTGTGCACCTAGTGGACGTACTAGCATTGCTATCGGTAGTTTTTGCGCATTTGTATCACGTAAGGAAGACTGAAAGTACCTTGGGCCAATGAATTTATGAACATAATTTTGATATTGGTCAGTAAAGTGAAAAGAATGCATTGTACATGTATACTGTGGGATCTACTTCATATAGTTGACTTATAATTATGTCAACATTGAAGAAAACTTAAAATAATGAACTCTGAGAATATCATATTTTCCCTCTGGCAAACTAACCACTTGGCCACCAACAATTAAAATAGACCCCCATACCTCCTAACTAACTAACTAACTAACTAACTAACTAACTAAATATACCAGCACCGAAATCACACTACAGTGGAGAAAAGGGCAAAGTTCACCATGGTGGTCAAGTTTTTAGTTTCCCAGAGGAAAATATGATGTTTCGGTAGTTTGTTATTTTAAGTTTTTGTCATTGTGGTCTCAATCATCTGAAAGTCTACATAATGGTAAGTCGACTAGAGGGAGTAGATCCATACTCTGACATCCCCTTTGGCAAAGAAGTAGCCCCTGCTTATTATGATATAGATATCACCCCTCTAAGTGCAAACTCAGTGGCTTGAAACTTGGGAACACAGGTTGACAGCAATCTAAACTTTGATCACCATGAGTCCATAGAGGTAAGAAAAGCATTTTACATTGTGCATCTCATAAATAAGGACATCACATCCAAGACCAGGGAGGTTATAGCTCCAGAGTATTTGACCCTTGTCAGACCAATAATTGAATACAATGCTCCCTTCTGTATGTACCCCACCAGACACTGTAGCAACTAGAGAAAACAAAGGTTTCTTACCAAGATAATCCAGGGCCTCAAAAACATGACTTACATGGAAAGACTGAAAGCCTTGTCACTGTACTCTGCATCACACAGGCTGCTGAGAGGTGACATGCACCTGGCCTGCAGAGCAGTCATGGACCCTTGCCCTAATGGAATTGCTGCACATCTGCAAATCAAATGGGACAAGAATAACTTACTCCACAGATCTCAACCTAACCTGTGACATTAACAGAACATGCTGGAGAGACAGATATATCTCCCAGCAATTACCGCTTCTTTGAATAAGTTCCCAATCCATATAAACCAGAACTCCTCAATTACCCTATTCAAGTGCAGCCTTGACAACTGGATGAGTGACTGCTAATTCATCACAGGACTGGCACCTTTGTCCCTCATGGACAGGGGCAGTCGGTGCTGATCACAAAATTGCTTTGTGAACAACAACCATCTAAATATGGTCAATAAGGTACTCGGGTTTTACACAACTAAGATTGTAAAGGTCATAAGACCATTAGACTAGTAACTTTCTATGAACCTATGAACCTATGTAGTAACTATACAAAATTAATGTTTGCAGTACTGGAAAAGACTCCCTGAGATCCAGGAGGTGGACACTGGCAATCTAAAACTGAGTACTGACAATTAGTATGGCAGTTAAGATTAAATACCACTGTATCACTAGAAGTTAATGATAGTGTATTTAAGTTACAGGCATGTGTGTGTTTTCACATTGGTTACTTATTCATTTTTACCCACAATTTTAACTCATTTTTTTAATTATTTGAACATTTATTTATTTATCCATTTATTTGACTGTTCACTAAACAGGCTGAACAACTACTGAGCTGATATAAGGCAGTTTAAAAAAAACAGAAAAGAATGTTTTTACAAACAATAATTGTGTTATTAGCATTTTATATATACGGCTGTTATGCACACTATTTTTTCTTATAAGATGAATTTAAATAATATTGGATGTGTCTATAAATTGATATGTTTTAGTGGTACCACATGATAAGGTTAACATTCACATATGTGTGCTAATATGTCAGGGGTTTGTTCTGATGAAGTCCTTTCTGAATACATTATAAGCACAAATGCACTAAAGAAGTTGTAGAATAAATTATTCAAATTCCTGTAGGTATCATCTCCTTGTGGTGATTTTGGACACATGAATTCATTTTGATTGTTATTCTCTGTATCCTGATGCGTTTTTGGTTTGATTTATTCAGTCAATCCTTTATTTTCATACACTAAGATCATATCATCTGTATGAATCAGTGTAGATGGTAATTTTTCTCTGCTGGCTTATCTTTTGTCTCCCCTTTTTCATACACTTGATTTCTTTCTTTCTTTTATATCATTCATTAGAACACAGAAAATTAATCCTTGCCCAAAACCTGTCCCCATTCTACTTTTCTTACCCAATCAGCCATTTTCAAACCTTCTATTTTTCAGGTTTTATACACTTTCTTACGCCTTTTATGTTGCACCTTTTCCATAACGTTCTTTGTCCTTCAAAGTCTACTGATGGCAGACATTATCATAAGCATTTGAAATATCACAGATTAACATACTGTCATCTCTTTTCACTTTTATACCGTTCATAATTTGTTTAATAATGTTAAGTGGCTCTCTTACATTTCTGCCTTTCCTTAATTGTGTTTAATATTATTGTAGTGCACAGAGCACCAGGATTACACTCTAATATCGGCAAAAAGACAAACTAATTAAGCACATCAGTAGCCTGAGGTCTGATCTTTACAACTGTGAAGCACCATCTAAGTGCTGTTAAGATCAGGTCTCACAGTAGTCACCGGCCAGCAAACCACAACAGTAGAATTTAAAAAACAACTTAATTTCTGCTGGCTGTGCCTGCAGTCGAAGTATTGCCCTGACATGTGCTGCCAATATATTTGAAAGTGTTCACTAGATGCTTTATCAGCTTTGAAAGCCAGGAAAGTACTATGTAATTTTTTTTTTTCTGCAGCTAGTATCACATAAAGCACATAACGCTCCATGCACTACAAAGAATCATGATTGGGTTTCTGATTCTAACCTAGTGCTTTGTGTTCTTGACATGGATGCCGAGATTCACCTCTCAAGGTTCATTCCTGAGGTGAATTTCTTGGTATCCATGTCTTGAACACATAATAATGTGTTTCACACATAATCCTCTAGATACTAGTTTTCTGTGTTCTATTTTCATTAAACTTTATAATCTGTGATTTACACAGCTAGAAGCACTTAGCTTTTAAACTCTATTATTGAAGTATTTTCCAACTAAGCTCTATACTATTCAACTGACATCTTTTTTGCTGTATTTTCATCCAGCCAGTCATTAAACAATTCCAAATTTATTAATTTTCCCATGACCTGTCCTCTTCAGGAACTGATGTTTCATGACTGAACATAATGGATAATTATTTTTTGGTGGTGTTTCTATTCATTTTACATTGCTTCCCAGCTCTTTCAATGTCATCAATGAATTGTTAATTTTGTACTTTTATTTTATTGTTATCTGGACAAAGGGAAATACTGTCAGGCCAGCTATCTGGAATTTTGTAAATAATTAAATGTCATTTGTGAATATTTTCCTCATCTATTGTTTGCTTACTTAGAGGTGCCCCAGGAATTCACAGGTTTTTCACCTTTCGAGTTGTTGTATGGACATAAGTGAGGAGACCTCTAGATTTGATTTGAGGTGAGTGGGAGGGTGAGTGTAAATCCCACAAGGAGTCTGCTGTGGCATATGTCCTAAACATCAGGACAAGGCTCAGGGACCTCATGGGCTTGGCCCAGGTGAACCTGGCAGAAGCCCAACATCAGTAAAAGCTCTCTTATGACAGGAATGCTTGATCCAGAGAGTATGCTGTGGGACAGCAGGTTATGGTTTCATCCCTGTCAGACACAACAAGTTGCAGGCAGCTTGGGAGGTACCCTTCAAAGTGGTAAGGAAGGTCAGCGATGTTAACTACATGGTAGAACTGGGAGACAGGAGGCAGGGGCACAAACTGCACCATGTTAACATGATGAAACCTTACAGTGATAGGGAGGGCCTGGTGCTAAGTATTTGCAGTGCAAGACAGGAGGAGTATGTGGGGCATCTATGGCTACAGCCAGCCAACCAATAAAATACCTTGTTACTATGGTGGAGAATAGGGTTTCAGGCATATGATAGGACAGTGCAACACTGTAATGGGGTCAGCAATGCCAAGGCAGCTGGGATCTCAAGATAAGGTATGGGGTAATGTATTCCCAGATAGACTCATCCCTCTCAAGAAAAGTTTCTCAAGGGTCACTTGAAAAACTAGCTTGAGTCTTTGAAGGGTGGAAAAAGTGTGACAAGAAGATATTCTGCCAGCCCAGCTAGCTGGAATTTTGTAAATAGTTATATGTCATTTGTGAATATCAAAGTAAATTGTACAAGATGGTGGTGTTACACATCTATTAGAACTGTGTGTCATATACGATGCTTGTGTTACAAATGTTTTAAAACTGTATGTTGTGTATAGCAAACGGCTGTGTATGGATGTTGGTGTTGAAAAGGTATTTGTAAAGTGCTGTGTTTAAAATGTATCCACAGTGTACCCTACTGAAAGAGAACATAAATTTGCCTGCACTATTGTAACTGTTTAAATGTATATGCTTAACAGAGGAAAGTCGAGGGTTAACCTCAGTCTAACAAACTTTAGAAAAAAATATCTGAAATTAAATTGCTTTATAGGCTATGCCATAAAGAGGCTCTCTGCCAGTTTTAAATGCAGATAGGAAGCTTTCTGCATTGTCATTGGAATGATCTAATTGCTACTTTTGAAGCATGAAGGAATGCAATTGTTTATGACTTCCAGCATCTGCCAAAGATCTGAGCAAATGCCCTTGTCTCTATATTTTTACAGGTAGATGATAAATTCTGCCAGCTGCCTGCAATGGGGGTTTTGTCTGAGACCTAGAAGTCAGATGACTAAGAAATTATGTCATTCATTCTGCAAGCTAGCCTACCAATAATATTTCAGATATTATTTTGAGAAGTGACTCAGTGAGACAGCATTCTGCATTCTGTCTTGGACTTGATAAACAGTAAGAAGAACCATTCAACACATCTGGCTTACTCTATTAGTAAGTTTTCAGGTTATAGTAATTCTCTTAGATGCAGTTAGGAATATAGTGAAGCTTAGTTTAGATATTATTTTTCTTTATTTATCTGAGCCTGTCCTGCAATGTTGTTTTAAATATTTCCTAAGATTTTGGACTCTGTTGTCACTGTGAATATATACTTAGTATTTTCTTGTTTGTGTATTATTTATTATTAAATATATTTAAACCTTTCACTGTGGCTGATCTGTGTAAAGATATTTATGTTTTGAGAGTACTTGCATATTTATTTGGTGACACAGTGTGGGTCACTTCTAATAGCCTTGCTCTTGGTCAAACTACCATTTGTATTTATATTACCACCACTCAGTATATTGGGTTCATAGGTTCATAGGTTCATAGGTAGGTACTAGGCTATCGGCCCTAGGGCTCATACAAGCCTAGCCAAAAAATGTACCCTGGCTTTCGCCACCCAAGAAAATTATTTTCCTATGCCCCTGTCGAGCAGAGCCACAGAAGTGATCCCCGGGGTGAATTTCCCATTTCCCATCCAATCATCAAGATTTTTTTTGAAGAGTGCTAATGAGGAGCTCTGTTTGACATAGATAGGTAGTCTGTTCCAGAGTATGGGAAGTCTCTGGGACAGGAATCTATCCCTCCAGCATGTTCTGTTTATTGTGGTGACAAGGTTAAGGTCCCTAGAGTGTGTAGCTCGGAGGGATTGGGATTTCTTTAAGTGGAGCATGTCCAACAGCTCTGGGTTTGACATAGCTTTGTATGTTAGACAGAGATCGCCACTGAGTAGGCGATATGCGATGGAGTAAAGCTGTAGTTTTTTGAGGACGGTCTGCATAGGGCATCTGTTTGAGGCCAGTAATCCTCTTTGTGAGGTATTTCTGTGGTCTTTCCAGTTGTTGTAGATGTCTTGTGAGGTACATACCAAAAGGGGCGTTGTACTCTATAATGGGTCTAATGAGTGATGAGTAGAGGGAACAATGACCTCTTTTTTCTGGATGAGAATCCTTTTGTGATGAGATGAGCCACATAGAAGGATTTCCTGACCACTGTGGCGATGTGATTATCAAAGGAGAGACTACTGTCCACCTGTGTCCCAAGGTCTCTTATCACATTTTGGCATTAAGTAGACTACCAGCTATGTGGTAGTTCATGGGTACAGAGTTTTACCAAAGGGGATGACAATACACTTTTTGGCATTGAGCTTCAGGCCATGACTTTGACACCAGGAATCTGTCTCAGTGAGGCCCTTTTGTAGTTTGTCCACATCGTTAGGAGTTTTGATTATGGCTCCTAGTTTGCAGTCATCTGCAAACTTTGTTAGCCAAAGACCTTCTGTGTTGGCCTGCACTTCAGAGAAGTAGATACCAAACAGGAGAGGACCCAGGACTGAACCCTGTGGTACTCCACTTGTCACTGGTCTGATGTCGGATTTGGAATCCGCTACTTTCACAGTGTGGGTTCTGTCCGTGAGCCAGTTGGCAACCCATCTTATGACATAGGAATTTATACCTAGTTTAGTGAGCTTATCTATAATTCCAGAGTGGGGATGGTGTTGAAAGCCTTGGCGAGATCTAGATAAGCTGTGTGAACCATTTTACCATCATCTATGGCTTTGGTGACTGCTTCAAAGAAGTCAATCAGGTTTAGGAGACATGATCTGCCTTTTACAAATCCAAACTGAGTAGGGTCCAGAGTTTGGAGATTACCAATGTCTTTGTTTATGAGTTCCATGATGATATGTTCCATGGCCTTGCAGACCAGGCTCGTCAGGCTGATGGGGCGGTAGTTCCCAGGGTCCGTCGTGGCTCCCCCTTTGTGGAGTGGGATAACAGTCACGGTGTGCCACTCAGTGGGTACAAAGCCTGAGGTGAGGCTATGATTTTACATGGTACTTAGGTAGGGTGCCAGTTCATTCTGTAGTTCATGTAGAACGCAGCCTGGGATATTGTCAGGTCCCATGGATGCTGTGTTCTTGGCTTTGGAGAGTGTGTTTTTTACCTGTGCAGCCGTGATTATAGGAACTTTGCATTCTTCCGGTATAGAGATGGGCCCTCTAGGGGGTGAGATGGGGGTAAAGTTAGCACTGAACCTATCTGCTAGGATGTTTGCAATATCAGTTGGTTCTGTATATTTAGTGCCGTTATGCTGTAACTCAGAGCAGATCTGAGTGTTCCCATTTAGATTCTTGACATAGCTATAGAATGCTTTGTGGTTGTCTTTAGAGTCAGTGACAATTTTGTTTTCGCAACTAGCTTTGGAGGATTTTATGAGGGATCTCAACTTCTTACTGAGGTTGACCAGGGAGTTCCTCCAGTCATGGGATTTTACAATTTTTTGCAACAGTTTCTTCTGTTGTAGAGTTTGTTTATGGCAGAGGACCACCAGATTGGCTTCCTTTTTTTGGAGGTTAACATCTTGGTTCTATTAGGGATAACATGATCCATGCACTCGTGTAAGTGCTTATAAAGTGCATTTGTGTAGGATTCAGCAGTCATACCTCTATTGTCCATCTGCATGGGTGTCATGAAGTTTGCTACTTCTGTCTTAAGAAGTGTGAAGTTGGCTTTTGAGAAGTTTTTTACGATGGTTTCCCTAATTGGGGCTGGGGGTGGGATGTGGATGTCTAGGCTGATTAGCTTGTGGTTGGATCTGACCAATGAGGAATTGACCTCTGGTGTAGAACACCGGTTTCCCATGTTGGTGATGACCAGGTCTAGGATATTGCTGCCCCTGGTGGGGTTGTGAATAAGTTGATCCAAGGCATTGGAATTTATGAATTCTAGAAAACGTTGAGCAAAAGAGTTGATACATGAATAGCTTTCCCAGTTAATGGTGGGGTAGTTGGAATCTCCCATTATTAGGGTGTTGGGTTGTACCCTAATACTTTCCAATGTATCAAAAAATGAGGAGTGTGAATCCTGGGGCATGGTGGGGGTTCTGTAGCAAGCTACAATTTGGATTGCGGTCTTGCCCAGAGTTAGTTGCACTTGGATAATCTCGGATGCATTATGCTGTGCAACTAGCCTGGAGGTGTGGATATCCTTAATGAATATGGACAGGCCTGCCTTTAGTGCTTCTTTCTGGGTTAGGTGGCCGAAAGGTGTGGTATGAATTGAAGCCTGGTAATGCAGGGGTGCTCTCTGGAGCTTTGAACCAGGTCTCTGTCACTGCACAGATGTCAATGTTCTCCATTTTAAGGAGTAACTCGAGTGAGTGCATTTTGAGGTTTAGTCTTCTAGCATTGAGTAGCATTACCCTCAGATTTTGCTTGCTTGTACTGGTTACGGTGGTGAATTTGTCATTTGAACCTTGCCTAAAAAAGGCACTATAGGGATGGCAAGAGTCTTAGCCAGTATCCGGAATCCTAAGGGCGACAGGTGCAGGCCATCTCTGGCAAAGCATCGTGGACTGTCGATCATGTCGTCCCAGGCAGACAAATACTCGATCCCCTTAGAATGACACCAGAAGCTTAGCCAATTGTTGAAGTCAATCATTTTGTCCTTGTACTGTGGTATCATTCTGGGTGATGGCAGGATGCTACTCAGGGTTAGGGTCATACCTGCCTGGGATACAAGATCGGAGAGCTCCTCCATGTCTCTTTTCATGTAGTCCAGGGAGGTACGTCTCAGGTCATTTACACCAGCATGGACAATGACAGTGTCATATTTGTACTTATTGTGGAGTGACCTGAGTGCATGCGTTATGTGGCGGATCCTGGCACCTGACAGGCAGCTGACAGTAACTTTCTCCTTGTTTAGTCTAGTGAGTGGAACATCAGTGTGCCTGACTATAGCGTCACCTATGACTAGAGTGTTGGGTACGTTGTTATGCCTTATGGGTTGTGGTTGAGTGGCTCACTGAGTTTGTGGGCTATGTATCATTTGGGTTGTGTTGGGGGGTGGAGTTTGCTTGCGTTTATGCTTTGGATGTCCCTGATGCTTGGGCAGGTTTTTATTGAGGGCCTCCGTGAATGTAGGTGTGTGTTTTGTGTTTCTATGTGTGTTTTGGTGGTGTGGGTTTTGAGGGACTATGTGATGAGTGTGGTGTGGTGCAAGTGCTTACCCTCTCCTCTTGACTGTCTTGTCCAATCTTGGGTGAAGAAAGCTTTGCTTCCAGTTTGGCTATATAAGTGCATCTCTCACAGGTTGTAGTGTTGGGTGGTAGAAGGAGATGGTTGTCTGTGTACATGAGGCAATTGCTGCATTGCCCCAAGATGCCCAGATTCATCAGGTAGACAGGAGAAATCACTGGAGCTGACCCTTAGACATGCCTGGATAAGTGCTTATTTATTAAGTACTAAAAACTGCTTTCCGCTAGACAAGTGAGGAAATTTGAGTGCTGTAGTAATTTGCAGCTTATGTAGTGCTTACAATGAGTTCTGAACAAGTGCTGAGTTCAAAGAAACAGATTTGAGTGCTGAAACTAGAAAACTGGCTAGTTATAAGAAAAAAAATCTAAGCTAGAAGGCTACCCTCCAACACAGAAGGGCTCGGGGGATCAGAAGCCTACAAACAGTCTATACCACTTAACAGGAAAGGCAGGAAACAAGCTTAGATTTTTTTTTTCTTCTGTTTCCCAGATGCTCTCTTTGTACACAGTAGGAGTGCCTGAAATCAGAATATGATCTCACTGCACTCAGTTGAGTAAGCAAATGAGATGGGCCCAGAAGGAGTATCTAAACACAAATTTACAAGAGGGGCGGGCAGTTTCAAGGCCACTAAGATTGGTTCCCTTGGAAGATCCTTAAGTTAGCTGGCAGGAGTGACTGGTGGCAATGGAAACTACATTATGGTCTGGGAAGAAGCATAGCTAGTAAACCTGTGCCAGCCTTTCCTAGATGTGTGTTTGTGTGTGTGTAAATCAAGGCATGTGTATGTCAGCTAAATGGGCAGGGATGCAAAGCACTAGTTGGACAGAAAGGATGCTTGAGGTCTTGGCTTGGTCACTTAGCTGAGATCTCAACTCTATGGGTATGCCAGTGGGGAGTCTTATTGGAGGTCTGGAGGAAGAGGTAGAAACCAGCTTCAGACTGATTGCGGTCTTTGAGTGCTCTTAGGGGAATTACACTTGATGCAGAGAGCTGCATCTGGAAATATTGTATGTGTACCTTTTATCCTCCCAGTGAATGTCCCCCACTGTTGCCAGTGGTGAGGATCGAGGCTCCTTGATTACTGGTCCTGTGGCGGGTTATCACAACATATATATGTATACATATATATATATATATATATATATATATATATATATATATATATATATATATATATATATATATATATATATATATATATTTATATATATGTATGTATATTTGTATATGTATGTATTTGCATATATGTATGTATATTTGTATTTGTATATATATATATATATATATATATATATATATATATATATATATATATATACTTAGTGTTGTGTTGATGAGAACTTGTGAGAACATGGTCCACCACAAGAAGGGACTCACCGAGACTCGATGATGACTTCAGTTCCAGCAATATTATTCTTCATTTCTTGCTGATTTCATCTCTCCATTCTTTTGGTTTAATTTCTCCAAATTAATTGGGTTTCTAATACTGTGATGGGAATGAACACCATTCCGATGTTAGGGTATAATTAAAGTTCATGAATTTTATATTGTTGCATTCTTTGGTGTTAGCCAAAAGTGCACTTTGCAGCATGCCCACAACTGACTTCTTTGGCAATTCATAAGGCGTTACATGTTCTGGTAGTTTATCTAAATAGGACTTTATATTCTTTTTTATTAGACCCATTGCTCCTGCTACTATTGGAACTGATTGGGTACCTTTCTTCCATATTACCCTAATTTCTGCCTGCAAATCCTGATATTTTATGACTCTGTATATCTCTGTATGCTATGCACTGTAATTGCTGGGTGTAGTAATTTCAGTGACCAGTGCTACTTTCATTTTTTCCTTTTCTTTTTATGGATTAGTATGTCTAGTTTTCTGACATCTGTTTTTTGAACTGTTGGTAATTCCCATTTGATATAAACTTCATCATTTTATACAATGATTTGTAGTTCATGTTTCCAGTGCTTCTCCATTAATTCCGAACTGCATTGTTTGCACAATCCCCGATGCAACAGTCTTGCCACATCGTGCCTTTCAGTATACAATCTTTCTGCCATGAGTGTATCACAGCCAGTAATACAGTGTGTGATTGTTTCCAATTCTTTTTTACAGAACCTGCATTTCTCTGCTTCTCCCACATGTTCAGTGGACTTTGTAAACCAACATGTATGCAGTTCACTATCCTGGGTTACCATTATAAACCTTTCATCTTTTGGTTTCAGCTCATTTCTCCTGTATGCATGTAATTAATTTCAAGTAGGCCTATACCTCCTTCACAATGAGGAATATTTAATCTTGGTATAGACAGATGTTTGTATATCATTTGATAAGTGTAAAGCATTTTTCCTGTTTTTCTGTCCATTTGATCCAATTCCTTTTTGGGCCAGTCAACCCCCCCCCCAAAAAAAATGTAAGTGACAACAGGAAGATCAAGTTGGTTTATATGCTGGACATTATTCCTGATGTCACGACTGTTATTAATATTAGTTTTAGTCTTCTGAAGTATTCCTTACTGAGTTTTATTCTCATTTGTGCATGTTGTTTTGATGCTGATTCTACATTATTTCCCAGATCTTTATACTTGCCCTCCTGCTCGAGTTCCTTTATATCATGTTAATGCCCCAGATTTATATTTTCTTGGTATGAAAACTTTCCTGCTATAAACATTGCTTTTTCACATTTATCAAGATCAAATGACATTCTTATATCATCTGACAAAGATTTAACCACTTGCAGTTGTAGTGTCAGCTTCTTATCTGATGAACTATATCATTTAAGTCATCCACATAAAGCAGATGAAAACTTTTAACAAGATTGTTTTATGGGAGCGAAATTACAACCTTGTCCTAATTTGTTAAGTAAACAGCATAATGGATTAAGGGCACAACAACAGCAGTGACAAAGAATTGCACTGGAACATCCCCCTTTGAATTTTTATCCCACTCATAAACCCTTTATCATGGCTTAACTGCAAAGAGTTTTGCTACAGTTTCATCATCACTGTAATGTAATTGGTCAATGTATGGTGTATCTTATACATGTGTAAAAACTCCTTTATCCATTAATGTGGAGTGCTGTCAAATCCTTATTTGTAATATATCCATGGCAAACTTGGATTCTGCCCCTTTCTACAATTCTCTAGTATGGATTTATTTAGCAACAAATGATCCTTTGTTCCATGACTTACTTTTTTTAACCTTTTGTTCTATTGCCATAATTGAGTTTTTTTTTTTAACTGACTATGTACTCCTGTCTGCATGAATTCCAGTATATAGTTTGCAAATCATTGAAAGGCAAGTTATGGGTCTATAGTTTTTAGGATGGCTTACAAGTTCTCTCTTAAGAGGAGTATCATTGTTCTTGTTGTTAACCAGGTTTGTGTCTGTTCAGGATGCACATATAAGTAATTCTTACTCACGCTAAATCTTTCTCTAAATATGTTAATACTTTAGTTACTGTATCTGGGCCTGGTGTTTTCTAATTATCTTTTTTTAATTTTATTTCAGTTTCTCTGGCCATTAATTCATCCCATTTCATATCCTCTACATTTGAACTCCTTGTTTTTGTAATTTTTCTATTTGCATCTTTGTTATATTCCACCAGGTTTTCCTAAGTATTTCTCCAAAATATGTCTATTTCTTCTTTTTGGTGGTATTGCTATTATGTTTGCTCTGTTTCCCAGTTCTATATAAAACTTTTTGGAGTCTTAAATGCAGTGCAGTGACAGAGACCTGGTTCAAGGCTCCAGAGAGCACCTCTGCATTACCAGGCTATATATTATACCACACTTTTCGGCCACCTAACCTAGACCAAAACACTAAAGGCTGAGGCATGTCCATATTCATTAAGGATATCGACACCTCCAGGCTAGTTGCTCAGCATAATGCATCCAAGATTATCCAAGTGCAACTAACTCTGGGCAAGACCGCAATCCAAATTATAGCTTGCTACAGATCCCCCACCATGCCCCAGGATTCCCACTCCTCATTTCATGATACACTGGAAAATATTAGGGTACAACCCAACACCCTAATAATTGGCAATATCAACTATGGCACCATTAACTGGGAAAACTACTTATATACCAACTCTTTTGCTCAACGTTTTCTGGAATTCATAAATTCAAATGCCTTGGATCAACTTATCCACACCCCCACCAAGGGCAACAATATCCTAGACCTGGTCATTACCAACATGGGCGACTGGTGTTCTACATCAGAGGTCAATTCCTCGTCGGACAGATCCCACCACAAGCTAATCACCCTAGACATCCACATCCAGTCCCCACCCCCGAATTAGAGAAACCCCTGTAAAAAATGTCTCCAAAGCCAACTTCACGCTTCTTAAGACAGAAGTGGCAAACTTCACAGCACCCATGCAGACAGACAATAGAGGTACGACTGTTGAATCCTACACAAATGCACTTTATAAGCACATACACAAGTGCATGAATCATGCTATCACTAACAGAATCAAGATTCTATCCTCCAAAAAAAGGAAGCCAATCTGGTGGTCCCCTGCCATAAACAAACTCTACAACAGAAGAAAAAAAACTGTTGCAAAAAAGAGCAAAATCCCATGATTGGAGGAATTCTCTGGTCAGCCTCAGTAAGAAGCTGAGATCCCTCATAAAGTCCTCCAAAGCTAGTTACAAAAACAAAATCTTCACTGATTCTAATGACAACCACAAAGCATTCTATAGCTATGTCAAGAACACTCAGATATGTTCTGAGTTACAGCACAATGGCACTAAATATACAGAATCAACTGATATTGCCAACAACGTGGCAGATAGGTTCAGTGCTAACTTTACCTCCCTCACACCCCCTAAAGGGCCCATCTCTATACTGGAAGAATGCAAAGTTCCTGTAATCATGGCTGCACAGGTAAAATCCACACTCTCCAAAGCCAAGAACACAGCATCCATGGGACCTCCCAGACTGCATTCTACATGAACTACAGAACAAACTGGCACCCCACCTAAGTACCATATTCAGTCATAACCACAGCTCAGGCTTTCTGCCCACTGAATGGTGCACAGCAATGCTGATCCCATTCCAGGAAGGGGGAGCCACCATGGACCATGGGAACGACCGCCCCATTAGCATAACGAGCCTGGTCTGCAAGGCCATGGAACGTATCATCATGGAACTTATAAACAAAGACATAGGTAATCTCCAAACTCTGGACCCCACCCAGTTCGGGTTTGTAAAAGGCAGATCATGTCTCCTAACCTGATAGACTTCTTTGAAGCAGTCAACAAAGCCGTAGACGAGGGTAAGGTGGTTCACACAGCCTATCTAGATCTCGCCAAGGCTTTCAACACCATCCCCCTTTCCGGAATTATAGATAAACTGACTAAACTAGGTATAAATCCCTATGTCACAAAATGAGTTGCCAACTGGCTCACTGACAGGACCCACACTGTGACAGTAGCACACTCGAAATCCGATTTCAGACCAGTGACAAGTGGAGTACCACAGTGTTCATTTCTGGGTCCTGTCCTGGTTTGTATCTACTTCTCTGAAGTACAAGCTAACACAGAAGGTCTTTGGCTAATGATGTTCACAGATGACTGCAAACTAGGAGCCATAATCAAAACTCCTAATGATGTGGACATCCTGATAAAGGGCCTTACTGAGACAGACGCCTGGTGTCAAAGCCATGGCCTCAAGCCAAAAAGTGCATTGTCATCCCCTTTGATAAAAACTCTGTACCCATGAACTACCACATAAGTGGTAGTCTATTTAGCACTGAAAGTATGATAAAAGACCTTGGGATACAGGTGGACAGTAGTCTCTCCTTTGATAATCACATCGCCACAGTAGTCAGAAAATCCTTCTATGTGGCACATCTCCTCACAGAGGGTTTCTCATCCAGGAAAAAAGAGGTCATCGTTCCCCTCTACTCGTCACTCATTGGCCCATTACAGAGTACAATGCCCCTTTTGATATGTACCTCACAAGACATCTACAACAATTGGAAAGGCCACAGAAAGCAGACGCCCTATGCAGACTGTCTCATAAAACTCCAGCTTTACTCCATTGCATATCGCCTAGACAGAAGCGATTTCTGCCTAATATACAAAGCTATGTCAAACCCAGAGCTGGTGGACATGCTCCACTTAAAGAAATCCCAATCCCTCCGAGCTACACGCTCTAGGGACCTAAACCTTGTTACCACAATAAACAGAACATGCCGGAGGGATAGATTCCTGTCCCAGAGACTACTCATACTCTGGAACAAACTACCTATCTATTTCAAACAAAGCTCCTCATTAGCACTCTTCAAGAAAAATCTTGATGATTGGATGGGGAAATAGAAAATTCACCCCAGGGATCACTTCTATGGCTCTGCTCGACAGGGGCACAGGACAATTATTTTATTGGGTGGCGAAAGCCATGGTACCTTTTTGGCTAGGCTTATATAGGCCCTAGGGTCAATAGCCTGTACCTACCTATGAACCTATGAATCTAAATGAAGTGCTTATGTTATACTTTTCTTTTATATTTATTTACTTAACTTCTTAATTTTTTTCTGCCTGTGCTGATATCTTTAGTTTATTATTTGATATATTGTACGATAAAGCCTGTTCTTTTTTGATATAGTGCATTGCTTTTTCCTGTTTGTTTCACTTCTACCTTTCTGGTCTTCTGTTCTGCTTTTCCTCTTTGTTTTCTTATTTATGAGCAATATAACAGATGACATATTGCTGAAGGTCTAAATATCTACTTTCAACAACCCTGACCTCTATGCCCATGATATGGTTGACCTCTATGGCTTAGCTCAGATCTTTTCCCCTGGCAATGACTGACGATTTTTCTGGGAGAAGTAGTACCCTTGTCTTCGTACTAACATCACTGAAGTTCAGCACACATGCTTCAATGGCCACATTATTCATCATAAGTCACCATCTGCTGACGTTGTAGTTTGAAAAAAAGATCAGATCCCTAGAACTACATGAGATCCTCTAATCTGAATTCCTATAAACATCTAACAGAGGAGGAGTATGTTCTAGATCACAGGTACACAGTAAAAAGTTCAAGTGTGTTCTCCGTTTCTACTCTTTTTGATATAATTAATAATATTACTCAAAAAAAGTAAGTTAGTGGATTAAAAGTGGATTCCATGTATAGCTTAATGCTTGTTTTAAGCATTTAGAGCTGAAAAGGGAAATTTTAGAATTTTACGGACAGCCAGCACTCTATCTTTTCAGATAAGTAAAATACTTAAAACTAGGGTTATTCTAAGAATACAATACATTTTCTCTTAATTTTCCAGCAAAATATGTCCTTTGTTCATGTTTTCTTTGATGTCAATAGATAGTTTTATCCTAGAGAAATATTTAACCACATTTATTTTTCTGCCTGCAAAGACTCATTAGTCACTAAAAAGTTCAAGTCATATTTTGAGTCCTGAGTGATAAAATTCCTAGTACTTAGAACTAATGAACAAAATACTGTTTGTTCTGAAATGTTAACTATGTTTGTCTTAAGAATAAATACACAGTTCAACCGGAATTACCCCCAAAACTCTTAATCTGCCCATCCAAATCTGGTGGTGCCAGGTGGGCAACTACCATGACTAACAAAAAGCAAATCCAAAGAGATAAGTCTCTGGAAGGAGAAGATTCATCAGACAAAGTAAAATATTTTGCAAAAACATGTACTATAATTCCTCTAAGTATACTCTTAATGACCGGCCTTGCAATGGTTTGCTTGAGCAAATGTTTGTTAGGATGAGCACTTTCGTACTGACTTCATCAGATCTAAGACTTAGCACTTACATGGACTTTTTAGGTTGTATCAACTAGGAGGCATGGGCAAAGCAGTTGTTAAGATGGGTGGACAGTTTTGTGCAGGTTTTCTAACTGGTCCTTGTGGTGACTACAATGATAGGTGGAGGAGTTTCAATGAATTTCCATATGATCTTTCCAAATGGCCCTTGTGGTATTCATTGATAGCTGGAGGAGTTTCACTTAATTTGCATGTGGAATTAGCTTGCCTGACTGATTACCTATGAGCCCTTATGTTTAAGTTGCAGAGGTTTAATAACATGTTAAAAAAATGTTTACAGATGACATCTTTATTTTCGGGAATGGTAATAAAGATAAGCAGAAGGAATTCTACAGGTGCATAGGATGCTCCACCAGTTTTCTTAAATTTTAACCAGCCACACCAGAATAAAAGTAAACTTTCTTGATCTATTCAGCTGGTAAGGAAAGGTCTGTAAGGCATCCCTAGTGAATCAAATTTTCAGAAAACTCACTTGAGGTAACAAACTATAGCATGCCACCAGTATCACTGAAACAACATGACCAAATCCCAGGAAATGCATATGGCTAGAGTGTCAGAGGAAATGAGGGATGTTATTGACAGGATTGGCCGTCTCAAATGATACTTTCTCATAAGAGGTTATGAGGATAGGACACTATGTTATATCACTGAACCCATCAGTCCCCTAAAACAATCAGACAACAGGTCTATTCTTCATCCACCGAAGAGATTATATCAAGGATTTGGGGAACTATACACAGATCCCAAAAGTGAAATACACCAACAACACATGGCCATTACCTTTGCCTAGAACCATCTAACAATCAAGATCATGCAGGACAACTGGGTAATCACAGAGGACAATAAACAGATTTGCAAACTACAGGAACCAGGACCAAAGCCTGTGCTTAAGAAAGGAAAACTGTCAGAGACTGTCTGGAATCAAAAAAAGAATAAGGGGAATCAAATACCAAAGCACTTATTATTTGTAAATTTAGGAGTAACTGAGATGAATTCTCCACTTCTGTCATAGGAAAAAGTACTTTAACAAACTGAGGTCCTAATGTAACACTGTGATAATTGTGTATGCAGCTAAATGCATCTGTAACGTTTCTCCCCGGGCCTCCACTGAAAATTGGCTTTGTTCCAAGTCGGACTTTTCCGATTAACAAATGTTAAATCACAAGGACAAGAACCAACAATAATAAAGGAAGTAGAAGTAAGCAGTCAAACTCCACAGGTACGAAAAGTAAAATTTATTGAGCACTTTTGTCTCCAGATAATAGACTTCTTCAGAATAAGTTAACAGAGCACAAACTTCCCTATATATACACAAACAACCTCCTGCACAAGAATTAATTAAACACTAATCAAGTCCCCACCCTTAATTAATGCAAGTCACATAAAACAAAAATCCTTAATGAATTTCATGAAAACACTTCATAAAAACTAAAATGTATTCATACTAATAACATATAGACCTGAGGAATAATAATTTAGCCGTTTGTATTCATGAATAAAAGCCCTCATGTTAACATGCATTAAAACTACTAAATGCAAAAAAGCAGATTTTAATTTCAGTAAGGGACAAAGTATAACGCTATCATTGAGTCCAGGATAGATGGAAACAGTCAATCTAACCTGCCATTTCATTTCTAAAAACTCAAGATAATCATCAGAGGGACCCCCCCCCCCACTCTTGACCCAAGGTCTACATTATCAATCACAAAATACTTAAAAGTGTGGTTAGGATGGTCTCTAATATGCCTGAACAAGGCATTGTTTTCATTTTGTTAAGAATGTCATAATTGTGATGATACACTGTCTGCTTAATAGCCCTCTTGGACTTACCCACATAGAACCCTTCGCAGAACTGGCACATAGCAACATAAACTACCCCTTAGAATAACAAAAATATTTCCTCCTTGGTTTTATCACCCCAAAATGGGAAATTCTGACCTGTTTTGCTTCCAACATAAACTTACACTGAGGGCACCTACCGCATTTAAAACAACCACCTTCCATAAAAGGTTTATGAACTCTTTCCAACATACCTTTAAATGAGGTCTCCTTCTTATATACAATAGTAGGAGTGTTACCCAACACAGTAATTAACTCTTGCTCAAGTGTAAATACATTCCACTGTTTGAAAACAATGTTACAGACATCAAAAAATTTTTTTGTAAATGGTAACACTAAAGCCCTCTCAAAGCTGTTAGCCTTTTCAAGGGAAGCATTTTGTCCCATCCCGTCTCTGTTACCCAAAAGAATACAGTAAACACCATCAGTTCTCCTGTTGACAACCTCGTCCATGATATTTTTGACAAATTGTTCAGGATAACCCCTTTTTGTTAATATCCCCAATAATACCATACATTCATCAATAAATTTGTTGTTTTCCAACAATATTCTAGCTAGTCTCATGTATTGCCCTTTGACTAGGGCCTTCTTCTGTTGTATGGGATGCCAACTGTCATAATGCAAAAGCATGTTCAAATACATGGGCTTTCTATATAACACAGATGTAAACCTTTTGTTGTTATAGTCCTTTCTTAAGGTAACATCTAAATAATTAAGCCTATTGTCATCCACACTCATCGTGAATCTCAAGAATGAGGTTGCGTTATTAAGATATTCAAAAAAACTCTCCAATTGCTCCCTCCCTTCTTGCCACAACAGGACTATATCGTCCAAATAACGACCATAGAGTACCCAAAAATTCCTATAAGGAGAGTTCAGGACAAACAAATCTTCCAATTGGGCTAAAACTATATTAGCAAACACTGGGGTGCTCTAGCCACCCCCTGTGTTTGTTTAAAAAGCTGCCCTTCAAAAATCAGGAAATTATTATCTAATACAAGTTCTATGCATGTCCTGACTGTAAGAATAGTATTGTCATCTAGATTAGTGTTAGTACACAAAAAAATCATAAAACCATTCAATTCCCTGATCATGTGGGATCTCAGGGAATAGGTCACAAATGTCTATGGTAACCACTTTTATTAATCTTGGGAATTCCAAAGATGGTTGGAATCCTAGGATGGGTTGTACTCAGGAAGACATGTTCCTGTAAGGTAATCTGCCTATTTAACATAAGCTCATCAGTCACTAAGTCTATGTTCCTGTATGCAATATTAAGCTCATTACGGGAACTTTCCATATAGGTGTCACTATATAAAATCTCAAACATCCTCCCAATATAGGCATTTGTGTCCATAATCACTAACTCCCCACCCTTGTCCAGTTTCATTATCCTAATTGTTTTATTCATAGCACTGTGTTTTAACAATTCTAATTCATCTTGGGACAGGTTACTGCCTTCATTCAAGGATATCATACAATTATTTTCCCTAATGTCCATTTCACATAACTTCTCAAATAATCCAACCATAGGGTGTGTGTGGGAGGTGAATGTACTTGGTTGCTTTAATTTGTTACATAATCAGGGCCCCTGATTGTTGTTATGTCTGAAATGCAGAGCTAAATTCAGCTTCTAACTTAATGTTTTTTAACTGCGGGATACTCTCTACCACATTGGCCTTCCTGGCCGGTACAAAATTCAGCCCTCTTTCAAACAAATTTGCCCAAGCTGTCGTGACAGATGCCTTACTTAAATTATATATCTTAAAATAATTTCATCATTATTCACTATGGAACAGATGTCATACAATTCAGCATCAGTTAACATTTAGTTCCTGTAGTGTGTCTGATTCTGCCCCCCCACCCTTTTCCTTCCTCTGATAATCCTGGTAAAAGTAAGTGCCCTGGCAACCATTGTGTTGTTGCCCATTTCTCTGATTCATTATTCTCTGGGACCTCTGTAAAGGCGGGTTCCCTAAAGGGTAGTTCTCATTGTAATGTGCCCCTTCCACTACTTCACTTTCAACATCCATACCAGTGTTAAATGATTCCCCCTGTTGCATCATTTGTTGCCCTAAAGGCACGTCAGGATAAGCTCTTCCACTGTCATAATCACTTTTTCCCTAACCTCCTTTTTGTCTTTCCTCATTTTTAATTCAAGCACAGTTTTGTCAACACTGTCAATGACAGATCTAAAGTCATTGATTTTATGCACAAATAATAAATCATTCCCGATACTAGTATCCAACTTACAAATGTCAACATTCAGATTTGACATTTAGAAACATTATCAGCCATTAAAATCTTAAGCAAATCACACCCTTGACTGTTAAAAAATGAAATCAGTTCTCGATGCAAGGGTAACTCTTTTTCAAATCCTGTGGGGTATCTCCACATTCACAGCCCAATAGGAACATATTCTCACGCCAAAGGCATTCCCCCAAATAACAGTTTTCAAGTTGAATTTTTTTGTATTGAAGAACAAGTTCCCAAAATTTGGAGTGTTATGACAATTCCCAAAATTTGGAGTGTTACGACAATCACTGTCCCCATTACAAACACTAACGTTAGCTGATGCAGTATTCCTCTGGTCTCTCCCAGCTGTACCAGGAGAGCTCTGTGCTGGGGTGATGGAAAAACTTCCCAAACTTTGAGATAGGCAAGAAAAAAGTCGCTCTTCAGCTCTTCCTTCATTTTTATCAATAAGTCCATCCACTTTGGCAGTTAATTCAGCCACCACTGATGTAAGTAAGTAAAGCAATAGAAGCTAAAAGCGGCTGTAAATCAGCACTCTGCATGCCAGACTGCTGTTGTCCTCCTTCCATCAGCAAAGTCACTTAAAGCACAAGGACAAGCACCAAGAATAATAAAGAAAGTAGACGTAAGCAGCCAAACTCCACAGGTAGGAAAAGTAAAATGTATTGAGCGCTTTCATCTCCGAATACAAGACTTCTTCAGAATAAGTTAACAGAGCACAGACTTCCCTATATATGCACATAGAACCTCCTGCACAATAATTAATTAAACACTAATCAAGTCCACACTCTTAATTAATACAAGTCACATAAAACAAAAATCCTGACTGAATCTCATGAAAACACTTCATAAAAACTAAAATGTATTCATACTAATAACATTTAGACCTGAAGAATAATAATTTAACCCATTGTATTCATGAAATAAAGCCCTTATATATACATGCATTAAAACTACTAAATGCAAAAAGCAGATTTTCAGACATAACAGCAATGAGGGGCCCCCATTATGTAAAAAATTAAAGCGACCAAGTACATTCATCCCCCCCACACACCCTATGGTTGGATTATTTGAGAAGTTATGTGAAATGGAATCAGGGAAAACAATTATATGCCATCCTTGAATGAAGGCAGTAACCTGTCCCAAGATGAATTAGAATTGTTAAAACACATCACTATGAATAAAACAATTAGGATAATGAAGGTGGACAAGGGTGTTGGGTTAGTGATCATGGACACAAATGACTATATTGAAAGGATGTTTGAGATTTTATATAGTGACACCTATATGGAAATTTCCCATTACAAGCTCAATATTGCATACAGGAACATAGACTTAGAGAATGATGAGCTTATGTTAAACTGGCAGATTACCTTACAGGAACATGCCTTCCTGAGTACAACCCATCCTAGGATTCCAACCATCTTCAGAATTCCCAAGATTCATAAAAGTGTCAATAATCCACCACTCCACCCGATTGTGGATGCTAAAGCATCCAAGACCTTTTGTCTGGCTAAATTCATTGACCGTAAAGTGAAGAATATATTAGAGCAAAGACCCTTCTTGTTCAAGGACTCCTGGGACTTCATAAAGATAAGAGGGTTTTAGTGTTAGCATTTACAAAAAACTTTTTTGATATCCGTAACATTGATTTCAAACACTGGAATGTATTTACACTTGAACAAGAGTTAATAACTGTGTTGGGTAACACTCCTACTATTGTATATAAGAAGGAGACCTCATTTAAAGGTATGCTGGAAAGAGTTCATGCACGTTTTATGGAAGGTGATTGTTTTAAATGCAGTAGGTGCCCTCAGTGTAAGTTTATGTTGGAAGCAAAACAGATCAGAATTCCCCATTTTGGGGTGATAAAACCAAGGAGAAAATATTTTTGTTATTCTAAGGGGGTAGTTTATGTTGCTATGTGCCAGCTCTGCAAAGGGTTCTATGTGGGTAAGACCAAGAGGGCCCTTAAGCAGAGAGTGTATAATCACAATTATGACATTCTTAACAAAAATGAAAACAATGCCTTGTTCAGGCATATTAGAGACCATCCTAACCACACTTTTAAGTTTTGTGAGATTGATAATGTAGACCTTGGGTCAAGAGGGGGTCCCTCTGATGATTATCTTGAGTTTTTAGAAATGAAATGGCAGGTTAGATTGAATGCTTCCATCTATCCTGGACTCAATGATAGAATTATCCTTTGTCCCTTATTGAAATTAAAATCTGCTTTTTGCATTTAGTAGTTTTAATGCATGTCAACATAAGGGCTTTATTTCATGAATACAATGGGCTAAATTATTATTCTTCAGGTCTAAATGTTATTAGTATGAATACATTTTAGATTTTATGAAGTGTTTTCATGAGATTCAGTCAGGATTTTTGTTTTATGTGACTTGTATTAATTAAGGGTGGGGACTTTATTAGTGTTTAATTAATTATTGTGCAGGAGGTTGTGTGTGTATATATAGGGAAGTTTGTGCTGTCTTAACCTATTCTGAAGAAGTCTTGAATTTGGAGACGAAAGCACTCAATAAATTTAACTTTTCGTACCTGTGGAGTTTGGCCGCTTATTCTACTGCCTTTATTATTCTTGGTTAGCAAATATTATATAAATAAATCATTATGTCTCTAGAAATGCACTAGCTAAGCACAACCTAGAAAAGTGTGGATACAACTTTTTTTGAAATTTCCTGTTCTTGTTCTGGTGAACAAGAAAGAACTTGATGGGGAAAAATGCCCTAATTGAAAAGAAAGCATTAGAATGTCACATCCACCTAAATACCTGTAACAAGCCTGGACTTAACAGCGGTTATTGTGTAAAATGTGTTTTGCAATTAAGGAACCTGAATCATAAGCTTTTCTACTAAGGAAATATGTTCTTTTCACCACAAAGTACAAGTGTCCACTGGATCATCTATTCCTTCCCAGTCAATCAAAAAATATGTTGCATGAGGATGTATCACTACCTCTTCTCGAATCGTGGCCCTTACCTACCCTGGTGCCTGGCTTGATTCCCTCCCTCTTACTCTGGAGAAGACAAATGGCTTCAGCTTGAACTCGGAAGACAGACAGTAAGTAAGAGACCACAGTACAATAACAGGACCCATCCTATACTCTATGGCTGAGTATGTTATGGCTAAAATAGATGCGTAGCCACTATAACCATATACACATTATATATGTGTGTCTTCTTAAATGTAAATGTTATGCACACATATAGAGGCATAGTCAGCATTACCCTACCTAATATCCCATAAAAGTCTGTCCAATAGTTCTGTATAAATGTAAAATGTAGCGTTGACCCCATAGTACCATAAGAGTTATAGTCTGTATTTGCTAAACATAGTTTATATGGCTGCCATTTGATCCTTCAGCTTTTTCCACTCACCCTCTGCCTTTCCTATCACACTCAAAGGGAAATCTGTAACATCTTAAACTCAAAAGACCAAACTCTGAATAACAATATTGTGCTATACTGTTAAGTACCACAGCCTTTAATAGCTGCCATGTGATCAATAAGCCCCACCCACACCCTCTGCCTTCCCCATTATACTCAAAGGGAAAGTTCAACATCCTTAACTCAAAGGAACACACTCTCTAAGAATATTACATTACAGTACTCTGGCTAAATCAAAAACTTTCAGCAATACAGGGAATTCTGTAATCAAGCTAAAAAACGAATACACAAAGACAAAAACAATATTATGACCAACTACAACTTAATCATAAAAATGATCCCGAAACTGCTGGTCCTTTATTTCACACATTACTCAATCCTGGCAAAAAAAAAAAAAAAAAAAACTGTATCCCTCTCAAATCTGCTCCACCTCAAAATGGTGTCAACATTTAATAAATACTTTATAGAGATCATTGCTGTCCTTACGAACAGAACATTACCCTCCCCTATACAAGCTCGTACAAACTGCCTCATCCACTACCTCATTAACCTATGACAAACATGAATCCAAGCAACTCTTAACCACAACTGTTAACACCTTTACCTTAAAGCATGTAGCAATGCCTACTACTACTTAAAATTAAACCTTGCACCACAACTGCCAACAACCTCCCACCTGATTACCTCAAGATGGTAGCAGAAGGCATAAATTACCCCGTAGCTGTCTTAATCAATAGATTCCTAAATAAATCATATGTCCCAGCTATTTGGAAAAGATCACCCCCAGATTCTCTATAGCTTGCACGGCATGCAAGATCAGTGCAGGAGCTCAAGCAGGCAATATGTCTGCCGTGCGATCCAGGAACAGCCTGTAGGGGCATGCACGAGCACTCCTGCACTAATCCTGCACAAACTAAGACCCTGTATCCAAATCACCCCATTTGCAGGAGAAATCTATGCAAATTAATTGATTTTGCAATCCAGGAAGCTTGCAACCGGCCGTGCAGGACTAGTCCTATCTGCAGAAATGTACTCGGTTAGTAACCGAGTAGATTTCTGCTAAATCTAAAACGGAGCTGTGACAGCTCCAAATAAAGGCTGCATATCATGTAGTAAGCATGCCAATGGCCAAGTATAAGGCCACTGGCATTGCAGACAGTAAAAAAATACAAAAATCAACTTTTATTTTCTTTAGCCGATCTTGGCAATTTAAGCATAGGGCAGCGGCTTGCAAATGGGATCATGGGGAAAATAACAAAATGGACCTAAATTAAGCATTCTAACTAAAATCAGTATTCTGCCATGCAAGTCAATGGCAGACAGAAGACAAAATGGCCAGTGAGTAGTGGTTGCTAAGGAGGGAGGCTCAGTGTGAGACATGTAACTATGCATTAGCAGGCAATCCTGTGCAAATGAGGGGAACAATAGTGAATCCCAGTTTTCCCCAGCATGTGAGTCAGGTCCCAACAGTGTAAGAGAACGGAATAGCTTGGTGAAAGCCTAGGAGTTAGGTGACATCATGGGGTGTGTGTCAGGCATACTGTAAGCTGATTAGAGCCCTGTGGCTCGGGTTTTCTCCTAGGTTAGCACAGCTAAGCTTGGGAGTGTGTCTAAACCTGCCTAGTACTCTTTACAATGTCTAAGCGGGTGTGTGTGCCACACACCGGGTTTTAAAGGCAGAAAAAAACCTTAAAACAGGAAATAGCAGCAGTGTGCACATTTGTGCACTCTGTTTGCATGGCGTGCCCCCGTGCTTAAACAGGAAGGCTGTGGGAAAAGAAAACAGCAGTAGAAAGGTAATTAAGGAGAACTAGCATAGCTGGCAGGTGAAATGTATCAGAATCAGCCAATTACACAGGCAGCAGACCAGCCCAGTCCAAAACACTACTATAAACAATGCAAACACCTTCCCTCTGGTTTTTCCCACATGTAAACAAGCTGGGAACTTTTAACAATCACAACAGCAAAATGATAGGGCCTGCAATAGCTATCATACAACAACTTGTGAAAGAGGCTGAGGGTGGTGAGGATGTGAATGCTGTTGACCAACCTACAGTGAGAAGACGGAGAGGAGTGTACAGACCCATGGTAACCTACCAGGGGCTACAAGAGCTGGAGATAGCGGAGCACTATTGGGTGGACAGGGACCCCCTACAGCAAATTGTTGAGCTGTGCTGGCCATGCCTGACACAAAGAACTGACAGAGGGGAACCCATCCCAGTGGATATCAAGTTATGTGTAGGCCTATGAATACTAGCTACAGATACCTTCCAAAGGCCAGCTGGGGATATGATGGGGATTTCACGGGCATCAGCATCCAGGGTATTTCACCCAGTTCCTGGATGCCATGTCAGCACATCTCAGTGAGCACGTATATTTTCTCAACACCCGTGAGGTGTTAGCCAGCAATATGCAACTGTTCCGAGGTAGTGGATGCTATAGACTGCACTCACCTATGCATCAAAGCACCACCCAGTGAGCAGTGTAGGGTCTACATTAACCGCAAGAACTTCCCCTCCATCAACTGCCGGGTCATGTGTGATGCCCAGGGCATAATAATGAATGTGTGTTCTGGCTGTCTTGGAAGCTATCACAATTCCCACATCTGGCATCTGATGCAGCTGTACCAGAGATTTGCTAATGGGCACATCCCTGATGGTCACCTAGTGGGGGAAGTTGGATATGCACTGGAGCCATGGCTGATGACACCCATCAGAAATGCATACACACCTGAACAAGAACTCCATAATGAGGCACAGGCACAGACCAGAATTATAGTAGAGCATGTGTTTGGGATGCTCAAGTCATGGTTCCGGTACCTGGACACATCTGGTGGAGACTTGCAGTACTCACCTGCTACAGGTACCAAAATTGTCCTTGTATGTGCCATGCTACACAATATGATCCTGCGGAAACAGCTGCAGCAGGAACAGCACAGGGCAGGGCCACACAGCCCCCCACCACTGCCAAGGCCTGCACAGGCACAGAGTGACTCGGAGGATGAACAACCTGAGCCTGCCCCAGTAGGCAGAAGAGGGCATGCCCAGTATGCCCTGGCCTTGGTAAAGAGAGAACACATAGCACATACACTGACACAGGAAGGGCCCAAGCAATAACACCTCTCTCTGACTCTCACATACAGTAAAAGGGATGCCAAACATTACACTACCCATGCTTAACCTTGTGTAGGGAGTGTACTATGTGCATCAGACATAGGCAGGCCTACAGCACCATACTCAATACTGGGACACCCACAAGGTAAGTGAATCACACATGGCAGTCAGGGGGGTTTGCATACCCAACAACAGTCACAGCCCGCAGGGCAGGTGTAGACAAACATAACAACCAAACAAAATTCACTCTAGAGAAGCCAAATAAGGGTCCAAGACCTGGAACAACAAAGTTAGTTGAAAAACAGCTTTAATCACAAACCACCAAGCACACTTTAACGCTGTAATGCAAAACTGTGTTTTCGAATATCTTCATCAGAAACCAAAACGTATATCCTACGTCATACAAATACTCTCCTTTTATAACCAACATAATAAAACAATCAATCAATACAATAAAACAATTAAACAATTACTTTGTATCATTGCCCACAGTAACTCATCTTGGGAAGACAGGTATTAATTACATTTTATCAAAAAATACTTATTTAAAAAACATTTTTTTAAAAAATGAATTTATAAATATTTAATACATATAAAATTATAATGCATATAGAATTACTTTTAAATAATACTAACAATCAATTACAAATAAGTATACCATATAAATTAAAATGAGTTGAAATAACTCATATGTTTGACACCATCTAATGGACAAGGATGGAATTGTAAGTCATAACTTCGCTGCCCTTAGTTTAAGAACAGGGAGGAGGGAAACCATATCATTGAGACCAGGATTCATGTTGGCCTCTAGTATGATCTGCCAATAGAGTTCCCTATATTCCAGCTTAGTTTCCCACATACTACCCCTAGCCTCCTTGGGAACCACTTCTAAAACAAAAAAGAGGAAGGAGGCCTGTTGGCAAATCTGTGTATGTCGAAATAATGCATTGTTGCCATTGCTTTTTTTAATTTCATAAAGATGTTCATAAATTCTAGACTTTAACTTCCTTTCTGTCTTTCCCACATAAAAGGAATGACAGAGTTGACAAATAGCAATGTACACAACTCCATTGGTGTTACAATTGGAATATGTGTTACCAACAATCTGCCTGTCTCTACTGGGAAGGTGGATACTGGTACTGTTGGCAATGTACTGACATTGCGAACAGAAACCACACTTAAATGTTCCAACCTTGCCTGTTCTAGTCTTGTGATTCGAACTACCCCCAGAGTCAAACAAATTCTTAAAATTAAAATCTTTCCTATATGTAAATTTTAACGGTTCATTGTATATGTGTTCCAAATCAGTGAACTGTCTAAACCTATCCCATTCTCTTGTAATAGTCTGTTTGATAATATCCGAGTCTCCAGTAGAACGGTTCTCATGGATTCTATTTTATATGAGTCTAAAATGAAGGATTGCTTACTTGATACTTCCAAGTATTCCAGAGCCTCGACTAATGAGGTCAATATTGCCAAATCAAAAATCAGTCCTTTAATTAATGACTTGTTGTTAGAAGGTTCTATAGACTTGGACGCATTTAATTTTTTGAACAATCAAAATCCTAGAGTTCCTTCAGTTTTTGGAATACCTAGGGTACATAAAGACTCTGATGACCCTCCATTACGTCTTATAGTCTCCTCTGAGGGTTCCACGACAACCCCTTTAGCTAAGTTTATTGATGTGAAATTGAAGGACTTGGCTAATCAGGGTCACACGGTTCTAAAGGATTCATGGGACTTCTTGAGACAGGTTAAACCTAACCTCTATTCCTCAGAGATTATTTTTGTGACTCTTGATATTGTGGACCTGTTTGGTTCCATTCCACACAAAACTGGTCTTGTATGGCTTGAGGATAGTATGAGAGAGAATGGTGGTCTTTCATCTGATGACTTTAGAGCATGTCTTTTATTAATGGAAGTTATCCTGAAAAATAACTTTATGTATTTCGAAGGTGAATTTTATAAACAAGAAAGAGGTGTAGCTATGGGGGCCAAATGTGCCCCCTCCTATGCTAATCTAGTTTTGTCATGGTGGGAACACTTATTTGTTAATAATTGTGAATATGTTAAGTTTTGGATTTTTTATAAACGCTTCCTGGATGACATTTGTATTTTTTGGATAGATTCCCAGGAAAGATTTTTCGAATTTTTAGCCTATCTCAGGAGCACAACTAATTTTCTGGACTTCACTTATAATTTAAACAAACATGAATGCATCTGCTTAGATGTTTCTTTAACCAAGTCTAACAATTCCTTTAAATCTAAAATTCATTGAAAAAAGACTTTTTCGAATTCCTATTTACATTTCACGAGCGGTCAACCCTTTTTTCAGAAAAAGAACCTTCTTAAGGGGCAACTGATGAGGTCCAGTCGTATGACCTCTGACGATTTAGATTTTGTCAATGATGCTGGATTTATTATGGATTTGTTTAGAGAGAGGGGGTATCCAGAAAAGCTGGTTAGTGGGTTGTTTCAGGAGGTACTGGAGGGGAGAAAGGGTAGATTTGCACCAATCTTGGGTCTGGAAGAAGTTAGTCCTACAATCAACAAGAACGTCCTGAATTGTTGGGAAAAAGCATATGTTATGGATTATACTGGAGACTCGGATATTATCAAACAGACTATTACAAGAGAATGGGATAGGTTTAAACAGTTCACTGATTTGGAACACATATACAATGAACCGTTAAAATTTACATATAGGAAAGATTTTAATTTTAAAAATTTGTTTGAATCTGGGGGTAGTTCGAATCACAAGACTAGAACAGGCAAGGTTGGAACATTTAAGTGTGGTTTCTGTTCGCAATGTCAGTACATTGCCAACAGTACCAGTATCCACCTTCCCAGTAGAGACAGGCAGATTGTTGGTAACACATATTCCAATTGTAACACCAATGGAGTTGTGTACATTGCTATTTGTCAACTCTGTCATTCCTTTTATGTGGGAAAGACAGAAAGGAAGTTAAAGTCTAGAATTTATGAACATCTTTATGAAATTAAAAAAAGCAATGGCAACAATGCATTATTTCGACATACACTGATTTGCCAACAGGCCTCCTTCCTCTTTTTTGTTTTAGAAGTGGTTCCCAAGGAGGCTAGGGGTGGTATGTGGGAAACTAAGCTGGAATATCGCGAACTCTATTGGCAGATCATACTAGAGGCCAACATGAATCCTGGTCTCAATGATATGGTTTCCCTCCTCCCTGTTCTTAAACTAAGGGCAGCGAAGTTATGACTTGCAATTCCATCCTTGTCCTTTAGATAGTGTGAAACGTATGAGTTATTTCAACTCATTTTAATTTATATGGTATAGTTATTTATAATTGATTGTTGGTATTATTTAAAAGTAATTCTATATGCATTATAATTTTATATGTATTAAATATTGATAAATTCATTTTTAAAAAAAAATGTTTTTTAAATAAGTATTTTTTGATAAAATGTAATTAATACCTGTCTTCCCAAGATGAGTTACTGTGGGCAACGACACAAAGTAATTGTTTAATTGTTTTATTGTATTGATTGATTGTTTTATTATGTTGGTTATAAAAGGAGAGTATTTGTATGACGTAGGATATACGTTTTGGTTTCTGATGAAGATATTCGAAAATGCAGTTTTGCATTACAGCATTAAAGTGTGCTTGGCTGGTTTGTGATTAAAGCCGTTTTTTCAACTAACTTCGTTGTTCCAGGTCTTGGACCCTTATTTGGCTTCTCTAGAGCGAATTTTGTTTGGTTGTTGGTTTTGTGTTTTTCGCTCTTCATCTCCCTTGTGGTTTATTGTTACGCTTGAGATGGCAGAGGTGCCAGGGGTAGAGACTGACAACAAATTTTCTACTAATGAAAGAGGGGAACTGAGGAAAGCTATTGGTCAGCTCTCCCAGTTGGTGTTGCTGTTGACTCCCTTGTTCAATTCAGTTGTTTCCGCTGTTTCCAGCCGAGCGGGTTTGCCTGCAACTACTTGTACTCAGAATAACGGTCCTTCCACCAGTGTATCTAACCACCGGACTAATGGTGATGATCGTTTCAATGCCCTTTTGGGCTCAACGGACCGTGATTTGGACAATTTTCCTAACCTATTACGCTCCAATTCTTCTGGCGAGCGTGAAGCGCTAAACGGACACTCTGCAGTCCCTAAAGAACAACGAGCATCTAGGAATCAAGGTGACTTTTCTGTAAACAGAATTTCTGTTGACTATTATGAATTTTTGGACAGACAATACAGTTTTAATTCTCTGAAACTGTTCCCTTACATTCAACGACTATCACACCTACTTACAGGGAAAATCTTGATTTACTATTTTTTTATATGGATGAATACAAGAGGTTAGGTTGTGATTCTACCTTTTTGACTGAATGTTTAAGTAAAAATATAGTTCCTAAGGGTTTACAAGTTTGCCAATACCTGAATAGGGTAGAGGAGGGGTCAGTAATTGTTTAATTGTTTTATTGTATTGATTGATTGTTTTATTATGTTGGTTATAAAAGGAGAGTATTTGTATGACGTAGGATATACATTTTGGTTTCTGATGAAGATATTCGAAAACGCAGTTTTGCATTACAGCATTAAAGTGTGCTTGGCTGGTTTGTGATTAAAGCCATTTTTCAACTAACTTCATTGTTCCAGGTCTTGGACCCTTATTTGGCTTCTCTAGAGTGAATTTTGTTTGGTTGTTGGTTTTGTGTTTTTCGTTCTTCATCTCCCTTGTGGTTTATTGTAGACAAACATAAACAAAGGTTGTGCTATGGCCTCTGAATGAGGCCTATGGGTAACCCCCCTCCGGCCTACACAGACAGACTACAGTAGGTCAGGCAGAGGGATGCCAGTTCTGAAGGGTAGGAAGTCAGAAACTAATATGTAGGTAAATAAAAGCTAAGATCTGTAGTACACTGGTATGCCTCTAGTTAGCATGATAGGTAAGACGTCGGAATGAAATGGAGTACCCGACATACCAGTACCGTCCTAGCAAATGTGTACATGTATAAGGTGTGCCCCCCATCCTATGTAGTAATGTAATAACAGTCAGGTGTGCCCCCCCAATCCTGTGTAAGAATGTAGAAATAGTCAGGTGTGCCCCCCATGCTACGTAGTAATGTAATAACAGTCAGGTGTGCCCCCCCAATCCTATGTAGAAATGTAGTAATAGTCAGGTGTACCCACCATCCTACGCAGTAATGTAATAACAGTTAGGTGTGCCCCCACAATCCTGTGTAGAAATGTAGAAATAGGTGTACCCCCCATCCTACATAGTAATGTAATAACAGTCAGGTATGCCCGTCAATCCTGTGTAGTAAAGTAGAAATAGTCAGGTGTGCACCCCCCCATCCTATGCAGAAATGTAGTAACAATCAATGCAAAATTATCGACGTATACCCTGCAGAGACAGCATGCTACCTGTAGGTGTACAACACTAAGGTCAGCACTGCAGTACAAACTACCTGGACTCGATCCACACATTCAGTACAGACGGGCATACAAGGCATGCCCACACACTTAGAGAAATGAAGGAAATGTCAGTCAACAACATACTGAAAGGTCATACTGGGCATGCTCACACACAAACTCATGAAGGCCATGTCTGCAAACACCAATAGACCAGACATATCTGACAGCCGCAGATTTTAGTGCAGACACTCCTCAGTATGCACCACTCATGCTTTGCACGCACAGTGGATAGGAATACAGGCATATATGTAAGGACAACACACTGTAATAAGCCAAAGGTAGACATACGTAGATGTGTGGAAGAGGGTGACTGTGACAAGGAGCCATCTAGGTCTGTCCCACCCAGCACACAGCCAAAGGGCCACAAGCACATGAGGATCAGATGTCACTCACTGCAGATACTGGCCACCGGTACATGTCAGCATTACAGATTATGTGGTGCACGTGTTAGCTGTGCAACATGACTGTACAAGGAAGTAGTCATCTAGCAGTTGTATATATGTACCTGTGAAATATGACTCAGTCTGTGCCTGCATGTGGCATGTCAACCCCTAGATGAATGGGTTATGGCCCATGCACACACTGCCCTCCCCATAGCCCTACTATGACAAGCATCCTTAGGTCATCCACTGTGAAATACACCTTTGGGAGAGGTGTAGCCCAGTAATCTCTGTGGTGCATCCCATAACTGAGTACTGCTGTAGTGTGATAAGCTATTTAGGTAAAAGTTCCAATTCCAGACATGGCAACTGTGTGTGTGTGTCTGTCTGTGTAGAGAGCAATGCTTTTTAGGGTGGTCACACTCCCTGCAATTGAAATGCTCTACTTTAATAAGGCTGTTGATGTCATCCACCTAGAAATACACCTCTGGGAAGGCTGTAGCCCAGGAATCTCCATAGCGTGTGCTGAAACAGTGTACTGCTGCAGTGTGATAAATTAGTTCAGTAGGAGATCTAATCCCAGACTTGGCAAGTGCGTGTGTCTTACTCTGCGTAGCGATCAATGATTTTTCAGGTAGTCATACTCAATACAGTTTGAACGCCCTACTTTGGCAATCCTGCTGATGTTATCCAATGTGAAATACACCTTTGGGGAAGGAGCTCTCCAGTAATCCCTGTAGTGCATCCAATAACAGCTCCATGCTGTAGTGTGATTTAGACCTCTGTTAGGGGTTCTATACCCACACATGTCAGTTGTGGATGTCTTGTGTGTGTGTCACTGTCTGTGTAGGGAGCAATGCATTTTACCTTAGTTACACTCACTACAATTTCAGTGCCCTACTTTGGCAATCCTGCTGATGTCATCCAATGTGAAATACACCTTTGGGGAAAAAGTTCCCCAGTAATCTCTGTGGTGCATCCTATAACAGCTCCATGCTGTAGTGTAATATAAATGTCTTTTATAGGTTCTATACCCACACATGTTAGTTGTGGATGTTTTGTGTGTGTGTCACTGTCTGTGTAGGGAGCAATGCATTTTAACCTAGCCACACTCACTAGAATTCAAATGTCCTACTTTGGTAATTCTGCTGATGTCATTCAATGTGATATACACCTTGGGGGAAAGAGTACTCCAGTAATTTCTGTGGCTCGTACTATAGCTACATGGTGCTGTATTGTAATAAACTAGTTAGGTAGGGGGTTCTAATCCCAGACATGGCAGGTGTGTGTTTGTAACTCATACTCTGTGGTTAGAGTGTGTGTAACATCTGGGCCCAATGTAGAGTGGGTTTTGCAAAATTCTATGGTGGCCCTAGTATATATCACAATGTCCACTGCACACAGATAGCAGATGTGAAATAGTCAAGAGGCTGGGGTGCAAATCCATACCCATACATGTGACATCAAGGCCAGGCAATCACAGTTAGCAACCCCGGCATTACCCAGAGCACACTCTCAACCCATGTCTCATGCACACACACACACACACACACACACACACACACACACACACACACACACACACACACACACACACACAGGCAACAACCAATATGTGATAGTACACTGCATATTGGGCACTGATAGTAACTATGGAGTGATTGCAGTGGGCTACATAGGGCATGGCACCCTGTCCATCTGTTCAATAGGCACATATATGCAGACAGTGCACCTTCCCCATGTTCCCCACTGGACACCAGCAAGACCTGTAGTGCCATCACATGTGACCCACAAAGGACATACCATGCCTGAAAACATACCCTGTATGGACAGATGCTACTGACACCAGAGAATGTCATTAGCATACTATCAATGTAGGTGCAGGGTAAACCTGCTGTCCATTACCAGTTCTCACCACAGGTGGCCAAGACTGGCACATCTGATGAAAATCTGTGTACACAACATGGGCCGAACACCCCAGGTACAGTTCCATATGTCAGTGTACATGAATGTGGGAGGTGTGCACATCCCATACACCGTCCATGTCATGGACTAAGAAACATATACATGGCAAGCGATGCACAGCATTGGCCACATGCAATAGTCACCCAGGTGACTGGGTAGTGGATACAATTCCCACTTGTGTGGGCAAATGCAGAAACTACAGTGCTGAGCCACAATGCAGACCATTGACATGTGGACTGATGCCAAGGTATACCCATCGCCTAGCCTTGTATATCCATCTGGCACAGTCGACCACCACACACCCATGCAGAAATGCACACATACATGTCAGCACTGACACCCTGTGTGTTTGTGTGCATGTTGTATGATATGTATGATCACATCCTCACTCACTACAACCCCCATTAGCATACTGAAGCATGCTGTCTGATGTCAAGCACCTCCCCATACCCTTTGCCCATATAACCTCCATATGACCCGTGTGGTGCATGTGATACCTGCACAGTAATGTGTTGTGGCAATCTCACTAGTGATGAGTTGTAATCCTGGCCCTGCCAAGTGTGTCAATGTGTGTGTGTCCCTGTGAGAGTGTGGCTGTGTTGATACTGGCATCTGTTCATGTGGACAGGCACGTGTACTTCACCTGCAGTATAGCTACCATATCCCTGTTGCAGATGTCACTCACCATCACATATATGTTCTGAGGGCTCCACATCAGATAACCTATGTGGCGCATCCAATAACTGCATAGAAAGTGATAGCATTCCATAATGGTCAGGGGTTTGATACCCTGTGCTGGTAGGTGTGCAACACAAACATGCTTAAGTTTTACTCTCCCACCCCTCCCTGACATGTCTTTGCCTCTGTCTGCCTCTCTCACTCCCTCACTGGTGGATGTGGAGACATACACCTGCTTTGCTTAGGCAGCAGCATGTGTATTTTAAGTGATGCTCATGATCAGCTGATGGCCTCTGCATGAATTGCAGCCCTCCCCTAGCTGATTGCATGTGGAACAGCTGTGGTAACATTCCCATAGCCAATTGCATGGAAACACTCCAATATCTAGGAACATCATGTTGGTGTTGGGCCTTTTCATTCACTGTGAGCAGGAACTCGATCTGTTGTTTGTCAAACAGCATCTCAGATGGATTGGGGATTTACCTCTGACAACATACACTGTAGAAACAGGCCAACACACAAGAGGGTGATGTACCTGACCTGACTACAGACTGTAAGTGCTGCTATACTGCATTCGGAGTAATGTTGGTTTAACAGGGTGCATACAGATATGGCTGTCCTACATGAATTAATACCTGCCACGTCAGTTCTATGTTTATGAGGACTCCCTTTCTGTAGGGTCATATGCTGACATAGCAGTGTGTGGTGCATTTGGTTTCATGTATTACCCACAGGGCATGTATCTGTGAACTGCAGAAGGTAGTGTGAGGATTGCAATCTGTAGATGGTGAAAGTCATGACAGTTACTGACTTCATATCCCTCATAGGACATATTCTGCGACAAACCCCTGTTACAGCAGTAAATGTATGAGGTTATCACAGCAATATGTCGATATTGGCCATGCGTATGAGATTCCAGCCACAACTTGGTTAACGTTTGTACATAAGTCATGCATTAAGAGGTGCATATGTGCTGTACACCATAATTAGTGTCATCATATCTGATAACAAGCCAGTGAGATATCAGACTGCTACATGTTATGTACAGTAGGGGTTATATTTGATGACATAACCTGGACATTCTGTGGTTGTTTGTACAGTACTGAGGTCTGTGTACTTATGGTGAATGTCAACACTGTGTGTATTGTTAATATGTACCGTGACCTGTGTACAGACTGTAGTAGATGTCATTGGTCTAGGTCCCCTCCTAGCTGATGTTACATGCTGCTCCACTCTATGTTACCATATTGGCTTACATGTTTGTAGGGCCATACACACACATGTCCCATACCACAAACAGGCATCAGACCACACTGTGTAACGGCCCGGTATATGTAGGGTTAGTGTGTGAGTGGCACATATGAGGATGGTGTTGAACAGATAGTCCATATACTGTAATATTATGCTTACCATATGTGGCTGTGGCTGTGTTTACATTGGTTGTGGTTATGCACTTTCACACAGGTGTATCTTACCCTGTGCTGTGACATGCCTGTAGAGCCTGCTATATATGCAGATACATGTGCATTCTCTCATAGGAGATGTAGGCCAGTGTTGAGCCAGTCTGCCTGTAGCCTGCACAGTGCTTTCTTACATGCCTAGCATCTTAGTGTACTTACCCAGTGAGATGTCATGTCCAGATACTTGCCAGATGTACTGCTGCCGGGCCTCCCTTAACAGTCATGTATGTCAGACAGCGTGGTGGGATGCTATAAGATGCATGTCAATATCTAGTAGGTAGTATGTGGCCATGGCACCTCTGTACCAGCAGTTATTATGTGCCAGGACAGACAGGGGTGTGTGAATGCATAACCTATGAGGGCGAATGTATATCAGTCGTTATGTGTTATACCCATCTACATAGCTGTTAACATCCATATTGTCAGGCTTGATCCACATGTTCTGCACTAAGGGGTTCTATGTATACCTCTGAACTGTACAGAGTGTGTCAGAATGTCCACATCTATTGGCCAATATCTCTGCTGTAGTCCACAGGAGCATTACGTGCTTGCAGCGATACTGTACTATGATGCCCTTAGGATGTCTGTCAGTAGCAATGCCGCACATGGGAAAAGCAGATGTGACCTCCCACACACACCATATCTGTGAAGAGAATCCCTATTACAGTAGCAATAGTCTACTAATATACCTGCTATACATACCTGACATCCCCTTGCTCTACGAAGTTGGGACTATAGGGGCTGAGATAGGGCTACACCCCATGTTCAGGATATATGGTGAATTTATATGTACATATGATTATCCAGATATCCATATAGATAATTACACATGTACATATCAACATATATAGATGGATGTGTATATGTACATAGATATGCATATACACACCCAGATATATACATATACAAAGCATTATATGTCTACACATATACAGATAGTGATACATATGCACATATATGTATACCACACTGCCATTCCTGCCAGCAGTCCACTGCTGTTGTATCCCCCACACATACAGTGGGGCTGAGGCCATATATGTGTGGGCTTCACCTACACAATTCATGTGTGCCCATATGTACTCCATAGGCCAGTGTATGTAACAGTGGTATATGGCCCTGTATTATTGAGTCTAGAGGGGATGCACCATACATAACCTAGGCTGTTACAAAATGTGGGGGTATCAGGGGTCAGCTGCCTTAAGGTAACATTTCACCTATATTGACATTACCTACATAAAGTGGTTTACTGCAGGCCTACTGCCTCCTGACATACAGACTGTTCTGTTTGCCAGTGTGCTTCTGATGATGTCAATTACACCTTGTTATATAACAGTTGCATCCCATTTGGTCAACTGAAGTCTTTGCCATCTAGTGATTGTGTACAGTGTGTAGATAGAGGCTGCTGGACTATACACCTGCATCACTTACTGTTGATTGTATGGTATCCTGTGGCCAAGTCTGTCTTTATTATTGTACAATTTGAAGGGCTTGGCCTGGACAGTAACAGTTATGGACCTTTCCAGACTACTGTATTAGTATAACTGTTTCACAGTTGCATTACTCTGTTTATATGGATGCCAGTGTCTAAACAGCTATATGACATGGCATATAAATCTGTAATAGTACGCAGATAAAGGTATTCCATTTCTGCAAACCTGTGTGTGGTGTTTTATCCTATGACCTCTCTGTGGGTATATGTTGCAAGCAAACAAATGTCATTTGTATGGGTGTCTCATCCAGTGTCCAGTTTTTAGGGTGTTAACTGTAGGCTGTTCCATATTGTGTGCACCTACTACATAAGTATCTTACTGTACATATCTCTGCGTGTGTATGTGTAGTCACATGTGTATATATATACATGTATATCTGTATCTGCATATGTTTGTCTGTGTATATGCATCCTGGGGATGTTGATAGCTTCCACATTTTACATTTCCTATGGGTGCCAGACTGTACTGCATGATATGTTGCCAATACTAGCCTGACATCATACAGGTGGGATGTAATACTGTTAACATCATGTGCCAGTGTCATGTCAGAACCTGGTTATTGGATCTGCAACACTTGGTAGTGTATTACAGGGTGGACGTGTTTGTCTGTGGCGGGGGGGGGGGGTTACCCAATTGTATAAGACGTATATTGTTTGGGGCCTATCAACCCCATTAATGGTGCATGTGGACAAATATGATTTAGTTAATCTCCCATTGATATCTACACATGTATGTCCATATATACCTATATGGATATATATATATCTGCTTACATAGGTTCATAGGTTCATAGGTTCATAGGTTAGTACTAGGCTAACTGCCCTTTCGAGCCATTTTAAGCTCAGCCACTTCTACATCCCTGTGAGATTCAAACCCTGTACCTTGTGTTTGTAAGGCAAACACCTTAACCATTAGGCCACCCTCCCAACCCCAATATGAATATGTCCATATATATCTACACAGATATATATCTGCTTACATATATGTAACATGATGTGTATATGTAGTGTATATGTAGACCTATAAATGTAGCATATATATGAGTTGATGTAGGCATTCACATGAATATATGTTCATATATATTTATATATAGATAGATATAGATATATATATATATATATAGATATATATAGATATATATATAGATAGATATAGATATATCTACATATATAAATATGTTGTATCTGTTCAGATATTAATATATTTACATACACACGTACATCTAAATGTTGGACTACATTCTCTGTACTGTTTAATGACTGGGCTGGATGATATGTTTTTGAAATCATCAGGGTTTGTATATCTGTCATGACTTAGTGGCAAATCACTTTGTCTGTGGTGTGCAGGATCTTGGGTTTGAGCCTTGCAGAGGCTGTTTATTTTGTTGCTGGGCAGAACAAGAGTTGTTGGATTCAGCATGATTAAGGCACTTTAAAGCAGTTGTAAGTGAGTTTGCGTGGAGGTAAGCACTGCTACTTTCCAGTTACAGTTTCTGATACTCAGTTAACTTCTAACTTGTTTAACCTGTGTAGGCATTGCTTACCTCCATGCAAACAGGCTTAGACCTGCTTACTGCTGCTTAAAAGTGCTTACTCCCACTTACCCCTGCGCTAATTTCTTTAAAAGAAAAGAAAAAAGGGTTGATAGGAAAGTGGTGAAAAACAGGCACAAAGAGGGAAAACAGTAGGGAAAATAGCTAGGGATGTGCAGGAAGGGTGTAGGGAAGGTCCATAGCTGCCCATTTCTTCTACAGCAACAGATGTGCATATACACTGAATTTGCAGGTATATTTGGACACTCAAACCCCTGGGAGTGGGGTGAGGACAACAATAATAAGTTGTGATGCCAGTTAGACTGGATTACATGTGTCCAGTGGACATATGTGTGAAATGGACAGCTATGTATGGGGCGAGAATTTTTTGTGGGAACAGATTGCCCTTTTTTTCTTTTTTTCAGGTGGGAGTGGGATGTTGGGGAGGGGTAGTAGGTATATTTGGGGAGGTAGGTTGGTAGGTTAACAGACAAGACACACAGGATGCATACAGGGGTGGTATATGACACATGTGGGGATAAACACCTTGATGGGGAGGGGTGTTGGGATATCGGAAGCCCACAAACCCCTTAGTGGTAACAGTGGGACTGAGGTCCCCACCCATGGGCAGTCACCACTGCACTTTCACAGCCCCAAAGGTGGTTGTGCTGGGAGCTGTGCCGCAGAACCAAGCTGACTGTCTAATCATAACACACGGCCCTTGAGCTGGCGTAGAAGATCACCAAACTGCTCGTTGATCGCTTTACGCACCATGACCCCAACCTGGCGACAGGTGACAGGTGCCTGTCCACGCCCACTCCCAGGGGGGGAATGAGACTCATCTCCTGAGACGATTCCACCCAAAGGTGGTGCAGGACCAATGGACAGTGAGGTCTGGGGTGTGGCCCCAGACATGCTGGTGCCCGGTGCACGGCCAGCTGAGGTGGGACAGGTAGGTCAGCTAGACTGGCCTTCCCAAGCGTGCTATAGTGTTTAGATTTCCTCATCATATATGGGTTAGTAATAGTCAACATATTCCAGGGTTAGGTATAACAGCATGCATAGATATTCCCATTAACCCAGACACCAGATACAGAACAGTTGCATAGCAAACAGAACACATGTGTATATGGGACCACAGTGATGATAAGAACAGCATGCAGGTACATTGATGGCACCATGCCACCAATGTTGGAATTATTCCATATAGCACATGCATGGGAACCATGAAAATATTTATCAAACAAATGGACATTATCAGTCATTACATACCAGTTAGGGTGGGTATGCTGATTATTGTTGGCGATTTGGTGGGGGGTAGAAAGATGTCAGTTAACAACTAGTATATTCCTGTAGTCCACATTACATTCCTAGTCACTGCTGTTATCTGTACCTTACAAGTCTTACTACACTACCCTACAGCCTTAGTTTGGTCAGTGATATGGCTGTCATCATCATTACTCATGAACCAGATTTACCTACAGTATACACCTCTTACCTGGTATACCTGTGGATGGAATGTTTGTTAACACTAACTAACTGTTTCTACACATACTCCCGGATTCTGGGTTGTTGTTTTGCACATAGCTATCCAACTCTTTCTGCACAGACTCTGGCCATGTGTTGACCACATGCTGGTGTGCTGGGACATATCTAGAATATTGCCCTCTTCCACCTTTAGTGACCTGACACACACATATACATGCTTTCCTACACAGTTATATTATGTAGCACAGTGTGGGTGACAGTGACCAGTGACACTTTATTATTCAGAGAAACTGCAACACTCACAATCCCCTACAATACCAGAATGAACAGTACCAGTACAGGTTATATTGGTCTGTATTGCTCAGCACAATGTTCTTATCCAACGTACCTGTGGGAGCAATGTTTGTTAACACTACCTGACTCTTGCCACACAAAGTTCCGGATTACACATTAGTATTATGCACATACAACTCATTTTGTTACTGTACACACTCTGGTCACAGCTTGACAACATGGGAGTGTAGACAGGACATACTTGAAATATTACTCTCCTAACAGTTTTGGGGGTTGCTACAGTGATAGGTGTGTTCTCATGATGGTTGACAATCACCCGTATTCCCTGTTTGCTGGCTACACATCTGGGATCATCCCACAGACTTACCAAGGGGACAGGGGGACAGGCAGCATATATGGGCACATATACTGCACATTCTGGCCTCATGTGTACAGTTGTGGGGTATGAATCTGTATGCAGTCTAATTCCACTCCCAGGATTCAGATCATGGCTGTGTCTGCTACAGCGTATACACTGTCCATCACAGTTGTGCCTCCTATATTGATATTGCTGTATATCTCCAATCTGCTTTCTGTCTTATTAATCCCCTGTGCTTATGCATTCTGACCTTGCATAACAACACTGTTATACAGATTTCCTAGACAGTTATATGTTGTAGGACAGTGTGGGTGACAGTGATGTGTAATACCTCATTATTCAGAGCAACTGCATATCATTCTTGTATTTCTGGGCACAGTGTTGGTATCTGACAGACTTGTGGGAGAAATGTTTATTAGCACTACCTGAATGTTCCCACACATAGTACCAGGTTCCACATTACTATTATGCACATACATTTCACTCTGTTACTGTACATACTCTGACCACAGCTTAACAGGTTGGGGTGTAAATGGGCATACGTGACTTCTTAGTCACATAAGATATTGGGGAGTTGCTAGTGTGCCAGGTTTGTTGTCATAGATGTGTGTCAATCAGTTGTATTTCCTGTTTGCTGCCTATACATCTGGGATCATCCCACTGATTTTCAAGGGGAACAGGTTGATACGCAATCCATATGGGCCACTTTAATAGACATTCTAGACATATCTTACAGTTGTGGGGTATGATTCTGTATGCAGACTACTACCACTGGCAGGATTTGAACCGTGGCTGTGTGTGCTAAAAAAGCAACAGTTCACATCTCAGTTGCATGTGTTATTCATTTTTTGTTGTCTGCATTTTCCCTGTTTACTGTATATGTGTCTCTCAGTTGTAGTAAATGGCCTCTGGGGATTATACCTGTCATATACAGGCATTCCTACACATTCAATTTATAGTGCATGGTGTGGGTAACAGTGCTTAATGCAACAGTACTATTACATGATTGCAAATCTACATTACCATATGATACCAGAATATACATTTGCAGTCCAGCAGTTAGACATGTTTTGTCAGGATACTACACTTTTATTGGCATACAAACAATATGAGACTCTTCCTGCCATATTGTCTAGTGTATGCAGTAATTGCCTTGAACAATACAGGTTTTATACTAGCAATTAATTTACTACTACTTATATTTTTATTTCCAATGACAGTAAATGCATAAGTATTTCTGACCTGCCTCACGTTGCAACCTCGGCAGGCAGCTGATGTAGGCCTCCTGGTTCGTGGCCCACTCCATTGCAGCTGTGGGGAACATAAGAAGAATATTTAGCCATACCTATCCATGATATACCTGAGCTAGAAATTATTACACACATACTGGGGTGATACTTACACATATCTGGAACATCCCCTGATACTCTAGCCTCTTGGAGCCACTCCTCCAAGAGGTCCCTCTTCCACTGCTTCAGGTCGGCATAGTGGTGCATGACCTGCTCACCAGTTTGGGGTATGCCAGTGGTACTGGTGAGGTCATCGGTGAGATGGTCCCAGGCCTCTGCCTTATATTGGTAGCCCTGGTACTGGCCCAGCAGCAGTCTCTGAGGATGGCCTTTAACCAGGATTCCTGCCATGACCTTGGACTCCTGGATGCACCAGTGCTGCACCCGGAAGCGCACTCCTTCTCCCCTTACTGCCATAGTGCCTGCAAGTGGAACCTACAACCAGTTATGAGATGAATTCCCGCCTCTTTGGTTTAAGTAGGGCTGATGTCTTGCACTTTTCTGTGATTGGCCATTTTTGAAAAGGCTAAGCTATGGGCAAACCTGCTTACCTAAGGCTGGCATTGTTTAAAGGGGTATACCACTGGGCACAATGAATTAGCTGGTCTACACATTGCTCACACCTCCTAAGCTGGCCTGTGCAATGCTTAGCATTGCTTACATTCAACTTCCATTATAATGCCATTTTGGCATTGTGTTATTATTTACTACACCTTATATGTATGCCTAGTATCCCTGATTGATGTGTACATATACTCTGTGGGGTCCTTGTGTTTTACTTGGGACTTCAACACTCTATTACAATTGCACATCACTTTTGGGCTTACTGCTGTACTCCAATTCACATATTTATGCTCTGTAGTGGGTTATGGTACATATGACTGTTTACTGATGCCTTTCACAGGTTCAGTTTGGTTATACTATGGTGAGAACTTGTTTGCTACTACCTCATTCTTCTGCACTTCTGTGATAGCTTGGTGGATAACTACTGGGACAATGGTTTATAGGGTCCTGCGTTCGAGACCTGCATGGCTGTTTGTTATGTTGATGGGCAGAACAAGGACCGTTGGATACAGAGTGATTAAGGCACTTTTGAGCATGTGTAAATGGGTTTGCATGATGGTAAGCACTGCTAACCTACCGTTACATCTGCTTACAGAGAGTTAGCTTTAGAATTGCTTAGCCAGTGTAGGCATTGCTTACCGCCGCGCAAATGGGTTTAAGGTTGCTTACTAGTGCTTAAATATCCTTACTAAGCCGAAAGACACAACAACAACTGCTTATTTGTGCTTCAACCTGCTTACTAGTGCCTTATTTATTATGACACTGACACCTCACTTGTGCATTTACTGCATTACATCAGTTCATAAATATCTGTAATTTAGTGGGTTATGCAACACAAATATTGGTCATAATGTGCTTTGCCATGTAAAATGAAATGTGCTGCAGTGGGACTCACACCATGAATGCCTGCTCGTAAGAGGAATGCTCTGTGCAGCACATTATTGATATGCTGCTTCATTTGTATATATCTTCCTTGTTATCCTCTTCAGCCCTTTGAGCTGCCTTAACTGTAGCTAAGCGATGGGCACACCCGTGCACCTACGGTTAGCTGTAATCGAAGTTTAAAAAAAAAAGGGTTTCTTCAATTTATTTAAACATTCTGTTCCTGTTAAACACAAGGGGGATGCTGGTGGGGATATGCAGTCACCTGTGAGCAGTCTCGCTAATTGCATACCCCTTTCTGCTATTCTGCATTGCAGGGGCATGTTTATTCTGAAAGCTCTGCTCTCAGACACGCCCCTTGCACTCTTACATGCTCTGTGTAAGCCTAGGAGCTCGGGCAGCATGCCTCATTAATATGCATGGCACTCTGCCATCCTACTTCTAATTGGTTACTTCTGTGCAGGACTAACCTAGTCCTGCATGAAAGATTAGTAAATCTGGGTTGTCAACCTATTGCATAAGGAAGGAAACTCCACAGAAGTCTCTTAACTTTTATCCCATTACAATTCTCTCCTCTCTTAAAAATTCTAGAAAAATGAATCCACACTCAATTTCTTCACCTTCCCCTCTCAAAACAGCTCTTAACCAGTACTCAACGTGGATTCTTCCCTGGTCATAGTACAACTACTGCAGTATTATCCTTTTTAGATAATATAAACAAGAAAAGAGACTCTGGCAAACTTATCTCTTCCATATTTTTTGATCTGTCCAAAGCCTTTGATACCATCTCACACATCAAATTCCTTCAACAGCACCTTCTCAGCCTATTCCCTCTTTCACTTCAGTGGTTTAAAAGCTAAATGTCTGACAGACAGCAGACTGTTAGATGGCAACATACTTTTTCTCCTTATCTACAAGTTACAACTGTTGTACCCCATGGGTCAATTCTTGCTCTACTTCTTTTAGCATTTTCATTAATGACCTTGACACCCCTTTTAGGCAAGCATCACTTATAGAGTATGCTGAATATTTGACACTAATGTGTTCATCTGACACTCTGGCATATCTTCTTGAAATTAACTATAAAGAGATAGAAACTGTATCCCATACAAAACTGCTTGGTATGACAATTGATCACAACCTCAGATTTAAAATAATATATATAATAAAAAAACTCACCAGAAACTTGGCATGTGCTATAAACATAACAATTTTCTTGCTAACTCTGCTAAAACCACCCTAGAAACCATGTCCCTCCTTCCTTTACCCTTATATGGTGCACCTTTCCTTATCAACGTTTAGGTATCACTTTAAACTAAATATAAATTATGCTACAACAAAGTTGCTAAAATTGCTGCCAGTAAACATTAGTATACATATCACTGCAAGGCCCTTAAAAGTGTGAACTGGCTTGAAATACCCCATTACCTGGACTTCATTCAACTGGCTACTGGCCACAACATCATTTATAAACCCCACGCCTGTCCTACACTAAGCTCTAGTCTCCCTTTCCATCACCCAAACAGACCCCTTCATTCTAATGATAAACCACTTCTCACCATCTATAAAACTCAACAAGCAATAGGAAATATCCTTTACTGCTACTGTGTTGCCAAGAAATGGAATTATATTACATTAGCTATTAGAACTGTAACCGCCCATCCTTCCTACAAGCATTTTCTGAAAGGCCACCTATCAAACGTATAGTTTTGCTCATGCTATACTCTGGTTAAACATCAGTCTCATCTATTTTTCTACTTTTCCTCACCCCTCTCTGTACAGATTCACTATAGGTAAAACGGCAACTGAACGTCTTAAAGTCCACTTAATCCACCACAACAGATTATATGATAAACCAAAACAAGATTTAATGTACGTGCTTTCACTGGAAAAATGTTCCAGCTTCTTCAGACTACAAACAGTAAAGTACTTAGAAAAAACACCTTTTAAAACAATTAAAAAAATGAACTGCCAATAGAGTTTGTTACCCCTCCTGATGTCATACACAAGCATTTAAGAATTAAAGCTACAGGGGGTTACTCCAACTGAAAACACACTAGGATGCTTAAGCAACTTCACAGCACCATCATTAAAGAAAATAAAGAATTTTTTTGAAAAATATATTTTTTTTAAATAAAAATAACAATAACAACAATACTGAATTTGTGTACTATAAATAACACCTTAAAATTATATCATTTACATGGTCGAGATACGGCTATGTTAAGTCACTCACAGATCTAATGTACTATACTTTTATAAAGTAAACTATGATATGTGAGACCAACAGCTTGGTCTTTAAAATTCTTTTTAAAAAAAAATTATTTATTTTCTTTAATGATGGTGCTGTGAGGTTGCTTAAGCATCCTAGTGTGTTTTAAGTTGGCGTAACCCCCTGTAGCTTTAATTCTTAAATGCTTGTGTATGACATCAGGAGGGGTAATGAACTCTATTGGCAGTTTGTTTTTTGAATTGTTTTAAAAGGTGTTTTTTCTAAGTATTTTACTGTTTGTATTCTGAAGAAGCTGGATCATTTTTCCAGCAAAAGGGCTTACATTAAATCTTGTTTTTGTTTATCATATAATTTGTTGTGGTGAATTAAGTGGACTTTAAGCCATTCAGTTGCCATTTTACCCAATTTGTTCTTTGCTGTTAGTTTTCTGTGTCTGTTATGGCGAGTGGCTTGGGTTCACCCTCACAACTTCTCTTTACTCAAGAGAGTAACAACGTACCTTCAGGCTTCCTGGAAGTGAATGCTGCAGGTAACCTCACCATTTTGATGGAGCAATTGTTAAAGAAAGTAGACACCTTGTCACAAGGTTTGGATGCTAATATTGGGCAGTCGGCCCTTGCAGGTGCGGGTGCACCTTGTAGCCAACAATTTGAAAAGCCTCAACCTCCTCATTTCAATCTCATGGATGGCAACAGAGCAACTTTGGTTCTCCAAAATCACCCACAAATAGTGAGCGAAGACGACTGAACAAGGTCAACTATTCAGGGGCAACTTAATCCGCATGGCAGTAATAGAATGGGTGAAGTGCAGAGATTTAGTGATGTCCCAACAACTGAGGTATGTCTGAGACAAACTTCTTTTTTTAATACTAATATTGTCAATGATGGGGCTAGCAATAACAGTAATATAAGCTCCATGGTGGGGTTGTTAAATGAATTTGACCAAAAATTATATAAATGTAGGAAACTTCAATTGAAAGTTTCCTACCTAGAAGAATGCATCAATAAAAAAATTATTCCAAAAGGATTACGGCAGTGGCGATACCCAGTTGGGTTAGTAAATGGCTTACCATTCCATTTGGAGATTAAAGCCCTATTTGACAAACAAGGTCTGGAAGTCCTTGGTATTTTAATCAAGAACTATGTGGAACAAATTGCTATGCTTAGAAATGATTTAATAATACTAGAACAAAATATTGTTGCTGCAGATGAATACGATAGATACAGATTTGAATATGCACGCATATTCAGCAGCAATGAAGCTAGTCTTTGTAAGAATGTTGAAACTAAAAAGAAGAAAATAATTAGAGACATGAATGAGTATTCAAAAGGTTCTGCCTATCCAGCCCCTCCATCTAGCACTAACACCAGTCTCAATGGGGTTGGTTTGAGTCATATTGGGAAGACTAATGTTGATGAAATTAATCATAATGAGTCCATGAATGGTAGGTCAATGATGGTAGCCCATGGGTTCGCCGTAGAGAAAGAATCAGAAGTAATCAGCGACAGGTGCCTCAGTATGTTGACAAAACGGAAGGCACTACTCCTGCTGGTCATAGTAATAACTTTAATCACAATAATAACCCTAATCAGGGTTTTCGGTTGAACAACGAAGTGCAACAACAACAATTTTCTAACCGGCACACTAACAACAGAAGGCAGGGCCAGAGCAGGAGGTGGCAGAATCGGAGGAGGAGATAAGAGGGATTTCGCCACATGTCCTGGTAAGCAGTGAGGGGGACTTTAAAATTTTTCAACTTTAGTTCACTCCGGGTGGATAAGGATATGGTCAACTTCTTTTCTAAAGGGCTGACATTTTTTCCTGACAAAAGGGCCAATTTGGTCAAAACCATCATAAACCTTAAACTTTTCATTCGTAAGCTCAATATTTCACACCTTATGGGTTCCAGTTCCACACTGACTAATAACTTAAAGGTTTCCAGCCTGTTTAACCCACAGCTGCAAGACACTCTAGCTTTGTTTGAAAAAGCTTGTGAAATTGATTTCAGAAGGTTGCTGGTGAACAATACATGGTATGCCAATAAGTGTAAGAACATTGACAGTAAGGAACTGGCATTTATTGATTTGTTAAATACATGTAAAGTGCGAGGTATGAAACCCGATAAGGGTGGTGGCTTAATATTCATGGATCAGCATGATTATGTAAGCAGAAATCAAGTTGTCTTAGACAGTACAGTGTATGAACAGGTTAGTCTTAGCCAAGTGGATGGAGCCTACAGGTCAATCAATAACCCCCTTAATGATTTATGTTTGGAAGGGAGTATTGATATTGATAGTCTACACTACTTAATACAGGTCTATCAATGACACCCTCAATGATTTATGTTTGGAAGGGAGTATTGATATTGATAATCTACACTACTTAATAAAGGTCTATCAATGACACCCTCAATGATTTATGTTTGGAAGGAAGTATTGATATTGATAGTCTACACTACTTAATACAGGTCAATCAATAACACCCTCAATGATTTATGTTTGGAAGGGAGTATTGGTATTGATAGTCTACACTACTTAATACAGGTCAATCAATAACACCCTCAATGCTTTATGTTTGGAAGGGAGTATTGGTATTGATAGTCTACACTACTTAATACAGGTCAATCGATAACACCCTCAATGGTTTATGTTTGGAAGGGAGTATTGGTATTGATAATCTACACTGCTTAATACAGGTCAATCAATAACACCCTCAATGATTTATGTTTGGAAGGGAGTACTGATATTGATAGTCTACACTACTTAATACAGGTCAATCAATAACACCCTTAATGATTTATTTTTGGAAGGGAGTATTGATATTGATAGTCTACACTACTTAATACAGGTCTATCAACAACACCCTCAATGATTTATGTTTGGAAGGGAGTATTGATATTGATAGTCTACACTACTTAATACAGGTCTATCAATAACACCCTTAATGATTTATTTTTGGAAGGGAGTATTGATATTGATAGTCTACACTACTTAATACAGGTCTATCAACAACACCCTCAATGATTTATGTTTGGAAGGGAGTATTGATATTGTTAGTCTACACTACTTAATACAGGTCTATCAATAACACCCTTAATGATTTATTTTTGGAAGGGAGTATTGATATTGATAGTCTACACTACTTAATACAGGTATATCAATAACACCCTCAATGATTTATGTTTGGAAGGGAGTATTGATATTGATAGTCTACACTACTTAATACAGGTCTATCAATAACACCCTTAATGATTTATGTTTGGAAGGGAGTATTGATATTGATAGTCTACACTACTTAACTATGCCAGCACCCATTATTCCAAAATTCTTTGGGACTCCAAAGATCCACAAATACCTCACCAATCCACCTTTTAGACTGATAGTGGATGGTAGAGGGTCTATCACATATGCATGTGCAAAATTTGTGGATGCTAAGTTAAAACCTATTGTTAGATCTGAGCCCCAAATATGCCATGATTCTTGGCATTTTCTTGAGAATATAAACAAGATGTTTTTTGATGACAGTTTGTTAATTGTCAAAGTGGATGTTAAAGATCTGTACACCATTATTCCCCAAAAACTTGATGTAGAATTGGTTAGAGAATTTCTCCGTCTCAGGGGGCTTGACAACAAAGACATCAATGCCATAGAGATTTTGTTAGAGTTAGTTTTGAATAACAACTTTTTATTTTTTGAGAACCAGTTTTTCTTGCAGAAAAGTGGGGTAGCCATCGGGGTCCCCTATGGTAGCAGTTTTGTGAATAGTGTGATGGCTTACTGGGAAAGGGTATTCTTGTTTAACTATTTAAAATTTAGAGAACATGTAACTTGGTGTACGCGTTACCAAGATGACATGTTCCTCATTTGGAAAGGTGAAGCAGTTTTAATTCAAGTATTTATAAATGAGATCACAAAGTTTACGAATTTTCATGAATTCACCTACCAAATAGGTTATGATGAGATAGATTATCTCGACATCCACCTTTCCAAAGATAGCCTGAATAACAGATTTAGGGCCACAGTTTTCCATAAGCCAACCTATTCTAATGCATTCCTACATTTTTCAAGCTGCCACCCGTTGCATCAAAAGAAAGCAGTAGTCAAGGGGCAAGCAGTAAGGGCAGCAAGAATGGTTTCTAATTTTGATGATTTCATTAAGGAATGTGATTTGTTAAAATCTATGTTTAACAAAAGAGGTTACCCTCAGGCGTTCACTGAACTAATTTTCAATGAAGTTATTAACAAAAGACGCACAGGCTACTTTTCCCCTTGGGTTTCGAAAGGTTATGATGTCCGTTTTGATGAGCCACAATTGGAGATGGAGATTAATTCTTCCCAAGTTCCCACTGATAGGCAGGTCATTAGATTCTTGACAACCTTCTTTTTGGATTCTCATTTTATCAAGGAAATCATAATTAAAAACTGGGGGTTTATTTTAGATAACCATGCATTAAGAAGAACTTTTGGTCAAGTGCCCCAGTGTACTTATAGAAGAGGTTTAAACTTGAAAAATTTAGTAGAGAATCCAAAAAAAAATAGTGAAGGTACACGCAGGCATGTTTAAATGTGGTAGATGCTATCAATGTAACTATGTTAAAGTTACAAGAAAGATAATTATTGGAGATAGAGAATATATACTGGATGCTAAATTCAATTGTTATTCTCAAGGGGTGGTCTACGCAGCTGTCTGTGACCACTGTGAGGCTTTCTATATAGGGAAAACCGAAAGGAAAATTAAACAAGCTATGTACATGTATATAGTATCAATAATTCTGTCATCACGAATGCCCTAGCTAAACATATCGTGGATTGCCCAACACATAGGTTTTTGTTTGTATTGTTAGAAAAAAATAGAAAGAAATTTAAGAGGGGGGTCTCTGGGAGCTGGCATTAGAAGAAACTGAACTTACCTGGCAAATTTGGACAGGTGCGCACACCCTACAGGGGTTAAATGAAGCCCTATCCATTAAGTGCCTGCTTAAAAAGAAAGCTTTGGCTAGGTGAATAGTTTAGTGTTAGGAGAATAGGTGGACTTAAGGTATACATAATCCATTACGTAGGTTTGAAGTCTGTTAATATTACCTGCTTAGTCCACAGTATCAACAATGTGTAGTATCTCATATGTGCCTAAATGTTGGTGATTTAAACTGTGTTGTAATGAGGTCTTTAAGTGGGTATGGTTTGTATACATTGGCAAAGCCTTTGTTATTGTTCTAGTAGTGCTTCAAAAAATTATTTTAAAGACCAAGCTGTTGGTCTCACATATCATAGTTTACTTTATAAAAATATAGTATATCAGATCTATGAGTGACTTAACATAGCCGTATCTCGACCATGTAAAGGATATAATTTTAAGGTTTTATTTATAGTACACAAATTCAGTATTGTTATTGTTATTTTTATTTTTATTTTTTTTTAAATTATTTTTCAAAAAAAATATTTATTTTCTTTAATGATGGTGCTGTGAGGTTGCTTAAGCATCCTAGTGTGTTTTAAGTTGGTGTAACCCCCTGTAGCTTTAATTCTTAAATGCTTGTGTATGACATCAGGAGGGGTAACAAACTCTATTGGCAGTTTGTTTTTTGAATTGTTTTAAAAGGTGTTTTTTCTAAGTATTTTACTGTTTGCAGTCTGAAGAAGCTGGAACATTTTTCCAGCAAAAGTGCTTACATTAAATCTTGTTTTGGTTTATCATACAATCTGTTGTGGTGGATTAAGTGGACTTTAAGATGTTCAGTTGCCGTTTTAACCAGTTTGTTCTTTGCTGTCAGATTCACTATGCATTAACACTTCCTCATTTCACCTGGCTATCCTATTCTCTATACCACTTTACATAACCTCTTCCTATCACCTCCTTCTCATTTATACTAATCTCTCCTAATATGTCCCCCTTTATAGTTACAATTAAACTAAACACATGACTTTCATAACTACTGTGAATTGCCAAAAGGACACGCTTCAGAACTGCATACAGTATTTTGCTTCCTTTTTCTCATTGTTTTCATTGTTGCAGCATATTTTGATATATCGCTATACCTTACAGTATTGTTTTTTATTTTTCAAATGTGTAATCCACAAAATAAAGCAGCTTTTCAGGCAAAACAATAAAGCCTTGAGCAGAGCAAACTTAGAAAATTGTGAAAAAACCCACGGACGGCTCAACGCACTTCAGTTCACTTTATTCCACAGAAACACAGCACATTGTTTTGCTTTTTCTTGGTTTCTATTTTTCAAATGTATAATTTGCAGCTGTTTTACTAATGTAATGTGTTTGATTTTTTTTCTCTGTTAAATGGAAATGTTCTCCCCTTGCAACTGTGAAAATGCACTCTTGTGAACCAAATGACAATACAAAAATAGGTAAATGGCCTCGAGTATCTGGCAGGGTTGGTTGAGGAAAATGGAAGTCTGAGAGTTCAAAACTAGAATCAGAGAGACTGCAGCCAACTGGTACAGAGTGTCAGGTATAGTATAAGCTGAAAAGTAAGGTGTACAGAACAGTGGTGTGACCAGTACTACTGTATGTTATAGAAACATGGGCAGTAAAGGCAGAGCAGATGAGGAAGCTAGAGGTGATGGAGATGAAATGCCTTAGACAGGTGGTAGGATGCACACTGTGGGATAGACGCGGAAATGACAACATAAGAGCAGAAAAGTAGCTGCAATTGCAGAAAAGGTCAAAGACAACAAATTATGGTAGTTCAGGTACATGTGCAGAAAAACAGAAAATAATCTGATGAAGAAGATTTGGGGCAGACAGAGAAAAAGGCAAGAAGGATCAAGGGTGTCAGGCAAAGAGGTTGATGGATTGTGTGAGAGAAGACATTCAGACATGAGTGTTAAAAAGTCAGGAGTGCAGCACTGAATAGAGAGCTGGTGAGAGTTAACTCAACACCCGGACCCCATGTAAAAAAATGGGAAAAAGGGGGTTTATGATGATGATGATGCTGATGCAGTTAGTGCATATGACATGTATATACTGGGAATTTATGTATGCAAGTCAACACCACTGCTGTTTTCCCCACCGTAGCATGTATACACAAGAACCAATAAACCTTAAAGCTGTAGTGTCATGCACATCAGAAAGGAGCATGTTTTTTGCATCATTAGGAAAGGGTTTTATCACCTATAAACATGCAATAGACAAGTATGTGTTATATAGTCATTTAAATGCTAAATGGTAATAAAATACCACTCAATATGCATAAATGACAAATGACAGCATAGACTGGATGACAGTTCATGATTTCAAGTTTTCCACTGGTAATTTGCACGCATCTCAGACATTGTTATACTGGGTATGCTCACATGGAATTACAGGGAACAGTAACATAACAGCAATTCAGCAGCATCAATACAAACAAAAGTGTCATAACAGAGTACCAATCACACCAATTGTCTGGCAACTTGTCATATAGTAAGAACTGTTCTGTAGAAGCTCTAATCTGCCATTAAGCTGTAATAGTCTGACAAATACAATTGCAGTAATAAGGAAGTGTTTGGATGAAGACATGAAATACAGAACATAATTATTTTGGAAATAAATAATGCCTGTGAACAATGAATATCATAATACATATTTGCATCATGTCATTTTTTAACCCATGCCAGGACAGATATTAGAGAGATGCACACCCATCATGAAATATGCACACCGGTTGTGTCATGAAGAACAACCTTGAAGGGCTTACAGCACTTTCCCATCATAAGAGTTAAGGTTGCCTTACCTTCTAGGACAATAGCCTGAGAAAAGGTGGCCCTCTGACTGTGTCATAACTATTCTCTGCGTGTAAGCTACTGCTATCTGACAGACAGATTTTACCAGATTCAAACCCTTGCCTATAACACAAGTGCTGACACTCTGCCTATGCTAACATATTACATCATATGCATGTGTCACAAACAATCTCTTTGAGATAAAAGGTATGGGGAGGTCTCTCCCATCATAAATGTACACATTATAACTGTGGTATATGTCATTCATGTATTACAGTATAAGGCCCAACAATGCTAACATTCAATGACTGTAGATTTTGACTACAGAAAATACATGATATTGGAGAGAACGAATGCGCCACAGCAGAAGTGCCCTTACAGTCCTGAGATAAATTAGTATTTCAAGATATTACATCGTGTTGTTGCTGCAAGGGATGTGTGTGCCTGTAATTGCTGCACTAAAGCAACAATATACAGAATATTGTCTCATTTCCTCGTGCCAGGGTAATACTTACTGCAAATGTTATGTAAGGAAGATGTAATCACGTCATCATCTCTCTGAATAAAAGTATTGTTTTATGAGAAATTATCATAGTTTTTTTATGAGGAATCAACATCTATATGTGTACACAGCAGATGTACTTGACAACAGTGTTAGTGACATGTACAGTCACAGTAAGACTGACACAACACAGTCTGAACAGTAATGGCTAGATTTGAATTAACCACTAAGATCACAACCTACAGATTAGTACCTGAAACTCAAGTGCCACACAGCATGTTGTGATACAACTATGACAGTTGAATGGATGAAATTACTATTGTTTATTAGCTGGATGTTTATGCTAAATAGTGGCCAGAGTGCCAGAGTGCACAATAACACTGTACAGTTATACATCATTCATATATACACACACACACACACACACACACACACACACACACACACACACACATATATATATATATATATATATATATATATATATATATATATTTATTTGAAGAGTGGTCTACAGTATGAGAGTGAAATACACACTCACAGCTGGCCTCAGACCTCCTACCTATCTAGGTATAGACTGCACAGTATCAAAGTCATGAACCACAGAAGTTGCACAGCTGAGAGATACTGCAGTGATGAAAACATCATATAATAATTGTTTTTCCAAAAAGTTATTTTCCTAGGGGATGTTAGAATTTGTTACTTTAACACCATCCCACTGTAAATCCATCTCAAAAGTTGAAGTGTATAAAAAGATAGTTGTGAGGTAGCCAACTGTGTATGACAGTAATCACAGTCACACTATTTAAGCAAAGATTGACTTGAACCACCAACCTTGACAATCTATGTGACATGTTATCAACAGTCAGTGCCACAGAAGAACTTTGACTACAAGTGAGGCATGCAGCAACTATGAAGGGATAAAATCAGCAGTGTATTGTCAAGGAGATGTGTGTGGCAAAATGACTTATGTAGCCATCTGGAGTTGTAAATGTTGCCAGTGGAGATGTGTGCAAACTAATCCTGAATTCATTTTCAATGACACACACAGTCGTAAAAGTTAGAAATTGCTGTATTTGAACCTCTTATCTATCTAGTTACACATTATAGAGAATAGTATATGAAACACTAGTGCCAGTCTGACTTTTAAAGTGTAAGAGTGCACTTTGGAAAGAATGACCACATCAGTGTATTTCACAGAAGATGTGGGACCTCATCAGTGTGTCTCACAGAAGATGTGGGACCTCATCAGTGTGTCTTACAGAAGATGTGGGACCTCATCAGTGTGTCTCACAGAAGATGTGGAACCTCATCAGTGTGTCTCACAGAAGATGTGGGACCTCATCAGTGTGTCTCACAGAAGATGTGGGACCTCATCAGTGTGTCTCACAGAAGATGTGGGACCTCATCAGTGTGTCTCACAGAAGATGTGGGACCTCATCAGTGTGTCTCACAGAAGATGTGGGACCTCATCAGTGTGTCTCACAAAAGATGTGGGACCTCATCAGTGTGTCTCACAGAAGATGTGGTTGTGAAAGGTGGGATAAAGAGATGGAGGCACCATCTAGCAGCTTAAAACATCTTGCCAGAGTAAAAGATGATTGAGCACAGCTGTGTTGGTGGAAATGCTCACTTGACTCCGTACACACAAATTTCCCATATGGAGCATCAAACCTCCTACCTATGTAATTTCACAATCTAGAGAGCTCAGTATTAGTTGCAAATGCCACATCAGATGTCTGACTCTTAAAGGGAAAGAGTGTAGTATTGTCAAGATGACTTCATCAGTGTGTTACAGAGAGAATGTTTATGTTAAAAGTGGGATAAGGGAGCTGTGTGTAAAGTTAAATTAACTCATCTCATGGGAAGTGGATATAACACCAAGCATTACGCATGCAAGTTTCTAATACTGAGCATCAAACCTCCTCTCTATCTAGTTACACAATCTAGAAAGTACAGTGTTAATCACAAGTGACACAGCAGAAGAGTGACTCTTAAGGGGAGAGAGTGCACTTTTGACAGGATGACCTCATCAGTGTGTTGCAGAGAGGGTGTTTCTGTTAAAAGTGGGATGAGAGAACTACTTGTAAAGCTAAATAACCCCGCCCCAGAGAAAGTGGATGCAACATGAAGCATTTCTCACACACATACACACATTCCCCACCTTGAGCATGGAACCACTTGTCTATCTAGTTGCACAATCTAGACAACACAGTGTTACTTACAAGCACCACAGAAGTCTACATTTAATACTGTGAAAAACACATTTGTACTTACTGAAAATCCAGTGTTTGGAGCTGATGGTACAATACATCACAAGTTTTGGGACAAATGCATATGTGTACACAGGACAATGTAACAGCACTGTGATTGTTTCATGTAATTACATACTTGCCTAATAAGATTTAGATACAGTGCTTCATGTAGATTGTGTTACTGTGAGGGACATATACATGTTTCACAGTATGGAATGCCAAAGATATGCAATGTTGTGACTAGCAGATTACCAATCAAACTTTTCCGAAACTTCATTTCAGGATGATTGCACACTTGTCTTGTATCATCTTTGCACTATGTGCATTGACAAGACAAAGAGGCACTTCCTTCATAGGACACTGCACTGTAGAGTAATAGTGATGGATTATGTGTACTTTATTAGCATAATTATTCAGGGCAGATCAGTACATGAAAGTCTTCACAATAGGGAGCAGGCACATTAATAAAGCAGCATGATAATGGTGTGTTAAGGAAAGATGTAGCCAACATTTACAGCCACAGGAGACAGATAAAACATTATAAAATATTATTTACATCCATCTGGAATCTAACATATTGATCATTCTAGGAAAAAATAATAGCTGAGTATTATCTAAGCATACCATGTAGGATGTCATACTTTGGAAACTTCACAGGTGACAGCAGATTTCAGAAAAAGAGAACGTGTGCATTCATCTTCATTGCCCTATTGATAACTGTAATCCGTGCATTCAAGTTTTCAGCTTGTTGACTAGTCATAGCTATTCACATTGGCCCAAAGTACAACAGAGTAATGCAGCTGAAGGATAAACTTGCAAGATTTAGCCTCAGCTGCAGCTGGTGCTCAGTGTCAGCCATTGCAGAAATGCAGAGGAGGAAGAATAATTACATAGAGGGCAGAAGATACAGCTAAAAAGGGTCAGAGTGAGGCAGGGACAAAGTAGCTTATGACAGTAGCAGGAAAATGGTGGCTCATAACAATATGTAGGCAACCACTTCACATAAAATAGTGCACCAAAAACATTATGGCATCACACCCCAAAGGAATTACTACTTCACACTATTTTAATAATGCAACTGAAGCTGATTGGAGTGTGAAATATCATGAAGTAATAATTTGATTTACAGTTGATATCAAACCCATGATACTGCAAAAACATTAGTCTTCAAAAAGAGTAATTATCTCAATATGCCACATAGAAACTCCTATTTTTTACACCCAGCAGCATATAAACTGTTACAATAACCACTTCTTAGTACTGACTTTAGTCTGCCTTTACTTTATATTCCTATAGTACAGCATATTTTAGTACATTTGTGCAAAAGTAATCAGACCACTGCAGCTGAAATTGAAATCTTCAACTTTTGTGATAGGAAGTTAAACAGTGTTCACTCTCACTCAGCATTGTTGTGCTATGCCAACTCTGGCACAAAGACTGAGGCCATAAAATTAAGACTTTTCCATGAGCCATTTCTAGCCATGGGGGGTTGTATGTGAATCTATTTTTTTGACCATTTTAAAAGTGTGAAAAAGAGGTGGACAGCACAGTGATGAAAATCGGGTGGCAAGCACAGGGTAAGACACAGGGGAAAGACTACATGAATTTGCAGGAGGGTGGTGGGAAAGTAAGCACATATATCCACTTCTTCACCATATAAATGTACACGTGTACACACAATTTAATGATTTTTAGTGAATCACCACACCAGTGAAGAGTGACATCAAACAGATGGATGTTGTATGGCTAATTGGACCTAATCAACTATGTCAAGATGAGATATAGGCAAAGTGGAGCGATATGTATAAGGCACATTTTTTTTTTAATTTTGTGGGATAGGTTCCCTTTTTTGTGGAGGGAATGCTGTGGATGGTGCTTGGGAATTACAGGGTCAGGTGGGTATGGTAGGGTAGGGTAGGAAGCATGGGCAGACATACAGGATATGCAAGATAGGCAGGGATGGTGATGGAGACAATAGGTTTGGGTACACCATGGTTGGGAATATGTAGGGGACATTGGAGGCAAACCCATGTCCAGCTTGAGAACAGTGGGAATGTAGTCCTCAGCCTCAGAAATGTCAGCTTTGTCTCCTGTATCAGCTGCTTGGTTATTGTTGGATGTGGTATAATTTTTGCAATCCATTGCAGGACATTTTCAACTCTGCTAATACATGCACCATTGCGCCTCTCCATGATATGCTCCATCAGCCATGTCAGCACCTGTCTGGTGACAAAATCGCTACCTCTAGTGGTACTGATCCCTGAGCATACCACACTGCACCAGCAGCTGGGACAGACCTACCTGACACAGAGCAGGTAGGGAAGGAGTTGTAGATGCACTGCTGACAGGTTGTGAAACTAAAGTGCTGGGTGCCTGTGCTGCCATCTGTGGAGGTATAGCAGGCCTAGCTGCAGTGGTTGGTCTACCTCTATGTGCTGTTGCTCATTCTGTCTTCAGCAGTAAGGTACACAAACAGCAGAATGTTAATAAATGATGACAACACCCCCCCCAAAAAATAAATAAATAAATAAATAAAGAAATTTAAAAAGAGAGAGACAGGGTGGGTGGGAGACAATAATAATAATAATAATAATAATAATAATAATAATAATAATAATAATAATAATAATAATAATAATAGTAATAATAATTTTAATAATAATAATAATAATAATACTTTTATCCAAGCCTCAGCTTTGGTATAGCTGCGGCGGTGCAGCAGTAGCATTGTTACCTCACAGCAAGAGGTTTTCCCATTCGATTCTCAGCTGAAGCGCCTTCTGTGTGGAGTCTGCATGTCCTCCCCGTGGTCAAGTGTCGTTCAAAAGACATGCGTAGAATGGGCGTGCCTTCGATGAAGGTTGGGCATTAAGTTGGCATCTCAGCACTGTAAAAATCTACTGCCAATCATTAGCGGACTGAAGTTCCGCTGTGGCGACCCTTAACCGGGAAAAGCCGAAAGAAGAACAACAACATCCAAACCTCAGCTTTAGACTAAGACCTGGTATAATCTCCCTGCAGCTGCCTATGGCTGTAGTGATTATAATGAGTATCACAAAAATCCTGGACTCCTCAACTTCCCACCTTTGTGCTCGAAATTTAGCACCATTCTTTCCATCACCAGCCATGTCTGCAAAAATCAAGCTAACAATTCATGTCTGAACTGGCAACCAGTTCAGATCTCACATGTAATAGGTTGTGCTAAAAGATGCACAGCCTTGCCAACTGTGTTTGCACAATTAAAATCATTTGGATTCCTTGACAGACACATTAGCACTACATACATCAAATAACACTAAATGTGTGAAATATCGCATTGAGATTTGCCATGTATGATGTTCAACCTATATACACATGCTCCAGTGTTCAAAAATGAATGCTCAGAGGCTTGGCTTGTGATCCTTGGTGTTTGGATGGATAAAAAGGATGAATTATTACATTTGTTGATGTTGCGACTTAACACAATTCTACAAATTGTGCTGTACCACCTGGGAATAGAACCCATGGGATAAAGAATGCAAAAATGAAAACTATATTTATTAACTCTCAATGCCACAGAACAACTTCTTATTAAAGATTGTAATTAAAGATATACTAATTTCAGAATGAATGGAGATATAATTCAGAGAGGCTTGTATATGTGTGTGTGTGTGTGTGTGTGTGTGTGTGTGTGTGTGTGTGTGTGTGTGTGTGTGTGTGTGTGTGTGTGTTACATAACCTGACTAATACAGGCTGGGGTATGTTGCATACATACTTTTTAACATGTACTGTCCAAAACACATAGTTAGAACATGTGATGATTCATTCATTTATTTATTTATTTTACATTTGTTAACCTGGGTGTCTGACTGAGCTGAAAAGGCCCTTTTTCAGAAGAGACCTGGGGAGAAAAGCTCCACATAGAAAAATTATAGATACATTTAGATATTTAGACATGATAAGTGTACACAGAAATTACAATAGACATGTTTTTACAGTGGTATGCAGTACATCAACAGTTACAGTGGAGAGAACAAATGAAAATATTAATTTAAAAATAAAGGTAATTAATAGATTTGCTATGTTCAGCTGAAATTTGGAACATAGGTAGAATACATACATAGTACACAGGTACAATACATACATTGTACATTAGCCAGTGTTTGTGAGTAAGAGTGAAAACTATCATCAAGTACTCTAGGTTTAATATATGTACCTTATCTGCTTTCACTAGCCTGGGGAGCAGTAATGGCACTGCCAGCTTTGCTTGAGATGCTGCCCAATGCAGGTTTTTAAAGGAGGCTTTGGATAATGTGTTTCGTATGCTAGTGGGGAGAGAGTTGCATTTTTTAGCCACTGAACTACTATATAGTGTGTCTCCAACGCTATTGTAGCTGTTGGTGACTTCTAGTAGTAGTTTGCTTGATGATCTAAGAGGCCTTTTGGCTGACTGATGTTGTACTAGGTTTTTGAGGGGAGGACACTTATTGGGGAGGTAAAAGATAGAATGATAGAGGCAGAGCTGATTATAGGTTAGGAGGCTGGGCAGTTCAAGCCAGTGGAGCTGTCTCAAAGCAGTACAGTGATGAGTTCTATATGAGCAATTTGCAACAAAGTGGGCAATTCTGTTATAGCAGGCTTCCATTTTTGCTTAGTTCAGTTTTGTTGAGATTAGTCAGAATGGGAGATGCATAGAGTAGGGATGGATAGAAGTTGGGAGTGAGCAATGGCTGATCTTGTGTTGTTGGTAGGAAATAGTTTGATACGGTAAAGTGATCCCAGTTTGGCATGTACTTTTTTAATAGTTAAGTTGAGATGACTATCAAATTTTAGGTGGGAGTCTATGGTTATTCCCAATAGCTTAGCCTGTGCCACTGGAGCGATTGGAGTAGCATTTGTGGACTAGATAGTGAATTGACTGTTATCAGTGTTTTTGTTAGAACTGGCTATAATTTATAATAACTATAACAAAACTATGGTGCTCACCATACATATGCAAGTGCATTTTAATTTATGTATCATAACTGTTATGTTTAAGAAGTTGTACACACATTATCTTGAGGTTATATGTGAAGCATTATTGATAAATGCTAAATCAAAAAGTTTAGTTATGCAAGCATTACTGATGCATTCTTTTCTATTTAGTTTTATATTCCTAATCAAAATGTTGTTAGAAATGGGATTCTGACACCTTTTCTAAGAGTATTATTTAGGTGGAGTCAAACTCTTAATTACCTGTGTTATTTATCTAAGGTCACTTGCTTACACATTGTGCCACAGCAAAAGTTACCTGACAGGTGCATTTTCTTCACTCGGTACCATCCAGAATGTTGACAAAAGTGCATCATTGCCAGTTATGCCTGTACATAAAACAGCTAAGTCTACATTTTTTCCTTTTTTACCTTAGACAGTAAACTGTGTTTGCAAACTGCTGGGTGGAGAGCAAGTGGAAAAGACATTAGAAAATAATTTATGAGAAGTAAAATGCAGTAGTCCAAAAACACCACTCCACGAACCAACTCACCAAAGAAAGACAAAATAACACTGACCAACTGGCGAAATGGTCACCATCCACTTTTACTGTGTTCCTTCCAGTGAAGAAGATGACTGGAAGGAACACAGTAAAAGTAAAATGCGGTAGTAAAATTAATCCAGTCTGTGGGTACATCTAACAATGACCAGAGCAAGAAATGCATTCAGGTGACCCATTCATCCTAACATCTTGCAACATCAGAAATGTACTTTGTGGAGGACATTATTAGACTTTTAGTTAATTAAAAATAATGTGAAAGTAAACAGACGACAGCTCACACATTGTTAGCACTACTGAGAACATTGGATTTTTAAACAAGATGATACCACAAAGTGTGAGTACATTTGTATTCTGACCACCCTCTGTAAAATTATCAGCTAACTGGATTCAAATCCTGCATCAGCTCTCTTTTTTCTCCAAGTTTACTGCACTTACACATTGTGACACAGAGAAAGCTGCCTGGCAGGTGCATTTTCTTCACTAAGTACTATGGAGTGCTGATGAAAGTCTACAGTTGCTGGGCATGTTTGTGCTACAATAATGCAGCATAAACTAAATTTTTCACTTTTTCCTTTTTCCCTTAGGTAGTGAGCTGCTTCGTGAGCTGCTGAGCAGAGAGCAAATGGAAAAGGCATTAGAAAATAGATATGACAGACAAAGAGCTGACAGTAAACTGAATTCAATCAGTGGGTATATGAAGCAATGGCATTAATCCTTCTCTCATCTCCTTGCAACATATGAAACATACATTGTGGAACATATTATCAGACTTGTAGTTAATGACAAATAATATGAAAGTGGACAGACAACAGCTCACGTGCTGTTAGCAATAGTTTGACTATTGGAGTTTTGCACAACAATATAGTGAACAAAATATTTGTGTATAAATACGTATCCATACCGCCCTCTATAAAAAATAACAATTAACTGTATCTGACTGCTGCATCACCTGTCTTGTATTTCTCAATTCATTTCACTTACACTTTGTGCCAATGAGTGTCAGATAGTTATCTGATATGTGTAATTTAGTTACTAAGTACTAGCCAGACTGCTGACATCCAAGAGCCATTGTCAGGCAGGTTTGAGCTATGTAAGGCAGCCTAAAGTAAATTTTACATTTTTTTTCCTTCAGTAGTGAACCCTACTTGCCTGCTGTCAAGATGTGCATAAACTTACAACAAACAAAACTGTGTACAAGGCAGGCAACCAAAACTCATAAATAGAAAAATACCTTCCTGCCAGTCAGACCAATGGTGCAAATAACAAATAAACTTGTAGTTGTCCAAAATCAGTTTAATCCAACAATAATCACAGTAGTCTACTGTGATTATTGTTGGATTAAACTGATTTTGGACAACTACAAGTTCGTTCATTATTCGCACCATTGGTCTGACTGGCAGGAAGGTGTTTTTATATTTAAGATGTGCATAAGCACAGATTCTAGCAAATTTTTCTCAATTCACTTCATTTACAATCTGTGCCACAGAAACAGACATTTGTCTTGTGCATTCTCTGCAGTCATTACTATCCAGGGTGCTGATGGCCATGCACCAATGCCAGGCTTATTTACACCACTGAAGGCAAGCCAAATTGCATATTTTTTCTTTATTCCTTAAGCTGTAAAGGTCGATTATGTGCTACCAAGTGGGGTGCACAAATGCAGAGGCAATATTTAGTAAAACCATGTACAAAATTGTTTTGGATTGCAATTTTTAGGAAAATGAAATGAATCAAAGTGTATATCTAGCAGTGAGCAGAGCCACTACTGCATTGCACTGACATATTCGGCCTTTTCAAATCTCCTAACATCATCACTAATATCATTTATGCCTCACAATATCAGGGCTTTAGGTAATACCATGGAAATGGAATTGGGGACAGGGAACAGCAGAATTACTTTCATTTTTCACACAGTGCGCACAACTGATATTGACATCATTTTGTATAATATTTCTGTCAGTTTTACTCAGTACTGACTTATTTGAGTTTCACACATCAACACATTCATATAACAAAATGTGTGTCAATATTTATTATGGCCTCACTCATTACAATGATCTGTGAAAAGGTGCCTAGCCCTGCATCATTTCTACTATTTCTCTAAGCTCAATATATTTACATGTTATGCCACAGAGATAGGTGTGTGATAGCTTGAATTCCTTCATGCAATGCTGTCCATAGAGTTGAGGAAAGTGCACCATTGCCAGTTTCAGTTGTGCTATTGATGGCATGCCAAATTAAATTTGTTAGTTTTTACCATGGGAGGTGAACTTCTGTTCACTGTTACTGACCGCTGTCAGTCAAAGGATTGCAATGCCAAATGGCAGAAGTGTGGCTAGTTCTACCAGCTCCCTGGGCTACTACTACGCATTCGTGCCCAGCCCCTCACCTCTTCAAGTGAAGATCAAAAAAGCACTTTGCTCAGGTTTAACAGCAAAACATATTGCATTAAAGAGAGATTAGGACTGACTGATCATGTGCCATCACTTTGCACCCAGGTCAGTAGCCCCCTCCTTTCTTGCCCTAACTATGTAAATGCCAAACGGCATGCAAGTGAGCAAGGAATAAAATAAGACACATTTTGAAACAAGTACTTTAAAAGTATATTTCTGATGTTTCCTCAACTTTGTTATCTTGCAACTGGAACCTGTATGGAGTTCAACAATCAAACCATGGTATTAAGAACAATCATTTTAGATAATTTCCCATAGTTGCCACAGACAGTTACATATATTAGCAAGGAGAACAAATGTTTAGATGGACTCAGAATGTTACATTGTATCAAGTCATATTGAAAGTGCAACAGAAACAAGTTATGAAAGATGTTTTTTTTCCCACTTGGAAGTAGATGTCTGGGTGAGTGGGATATTGGAAGTAGTTAGGATATCCATTAACTCACACACTATTAAACAAAGACTGCAAACAATGCAGGTGTATTCCTTTCTTTCTTCATGGTGCCTCATTCCCTAATGTATGCTTTCCTAACAACAATGCTATCTGACTTTTATCGCATGTGGCATCTGTAGCAATGCTTTAATTCATTCCCTCCAGTGGAACTCTGGAAATTTGCATGGTCACGTCCAAAGGGCAGAGCCTAGTCTTTTTGATACATTTAAATTATGTCTTCACATTTCAAAACAATGTTCATATCTCTTGAAGCATTGGGTTTACTAAAGAACTGTAGAAGAAAATATCTTCAGCACAAATTATTTTTATAGTGGTAGTAGTGTGACATGGCCAGCCCAGCTATCTGGAATTTTGTAAACAATCATATGTCATTTGTGAATAGTAATATGATTCATATGCTTGTCCTACAAATGTAAGAAACATCTATGTTATGTACTGAGCTTCAAGAATTTAACCACAGTGTACCCTACTGGAAAATAACAGAAATGTATATAAACTATATACCTGTGTAAACATATGTTTTAATAGTCAAAGCTGGAACATACAGAGTTAACTTGCAAAACTTCAAGAAAATAAGTTGAAAAGTAAAGTGTTTTACCAAATGTTATCTCAGTTTCAGTGCAGCAAGCAGACACAATGTCTACAGCTAGAGGTTTTCCTATACCCTTGAAATAGAAATAATTACTAGGTTTCAAATCTAAAAGTGTTTGTATTGCTCTATGACTTCCTAGTAGCTGCACACTTCCAAGAAATATGTATTCTTGACACAGAGGTGTTAAATTGTATGTATCTGTTTAGCCTGGGAACTGAAGCCAGGTGACAAAGTGATGTCATCCAAGCTACCTAGCAGTAATGTTAATTATTAATTTAAGAACTCTCTCACAGAAAGACTAGGCATTTTGTATCTTGTCTTAGGCCTAGAAACTTCCATCATCTGCATTTGCCTTGCTCTGTAAGTAAGCTATTTAGGGCATAATATATTTTAGCTATAGATAGGAATATAGTAAAGATTAGTTTAGATCCTTTCTGTATTTATTTGATACTGTCCTGAAATGTTGTTTTAAAATATTTCCTGTGATACTGAATTCTGTCATTATTGTATTGATTGGGTATTGTCTTGTTCTTTTATCATTTATTATTAAATACATTTAAACCTATCTTTGTGGCTGATATTTGTGAGAAATATTTAAGCTTTTAGGGTACGTGCATATGTATTTGGTGACACTGTATAGGTCACTGCAGTAGCCTTGCTCTTGGTCACACTTACCATTTGGATAATAGTAACATTGCACAATAGGATTGGGCACCCTTTGTAAGGGCCTTAGAGTAGCTAATAAGTAGTGGTTGATGGCACTTCTAGCCATAGCCCATAATTTTCCCTTTGCAGGTCATATGGGCATAATAAATGCAAAGAGGTTTATTATGCAGAACGTCTATTGGCCTGGGATTTCCAGAGATGTAACAGGGTAGTGCAGGACCTATGAGCAGTGCCAAAAGGTAGGCAAGGCAGGAGACAAGGAGAAACCTCCTTTGATGCCTTTGCCTGTGATTGAGGAGCAATTTTAGAGGGTAGGTATGGTTATTGTGGGACCTCTTAGTACTCTGAGTTCCATAGGGAAAAAGTATATCCTAGTGGTAGTAGATTATGCTACCATATACCATGCAGTGGTGGCTCTGTCCTCCATTGAAGCAGAAAAGGTGGCAGATGCTTTGTTAGAATTTTTCAGCAAGGTAGGGTTTCCAAAAGGAATACTGACTGACAGAGCTGACAATTTCATGTCAGACCTGCTGGCTTGTCTGTGGAAGCACTGTGAGGTGAAGTATCTAAAGACCACCCCTACCATCTCAAGACTAATGGTCTTGTTAAGAGGTTAAACTCTACCCTCACAACAATGCTACAGGCATTTGCAGACCAGTTTAAGAGGGACTGGGATAAATATCTGTCCCATCTGTTGTTTGCTTACAGAGAGGTTCCCCAGGAATCCACAGATATTTCACACTTTCAGTTGCTGTATGGGCATAGGGTGAGAGAAACTCTAGATTTGATTTGAGATGAGTGGGAGAGTGAGTGTGAATCCCACAAGGAGTCTGTTGTGGCGTATATCCTAAACCTCAGGACAAGGCTCAGGAAACTTATGGGCTTGGCCTAGGAGAACCTGGCAGAAGCTCTACAGCAGATGATGGTGTGGTATGACAGGTATGCTCAAGTTAGAGAGTGTTTTCTAGGGCAGCAGGTAATGGTTCTCATTTTTGTCAGACACACCAAGCTGCAGGCAGCTTGGGAGGGACCCTACAAGATGGTAAGGAAGGTCATTGAAGTTTTCTGCATGGCAGAACTGCTAGGCAGGAGGCAGGGGCACAAATTGTACCATATTAACATTAAGAAACCTTAAAATGATAGGGAGGCCCTTGTGCTGAGCATTTGCAGTGGATTGCAGGAGGAGTCTGAGGGAGATCTGGTGACTGATCTCCTCAGTGAGGCCCGAATTGACACCTCAGTGGAAGGGGTAGCAATGTCCCCTACCCATCTTCGAGACATCCAAGCAGTGTTACAGGAGTTTGTGGGCATGTTCATTAGGAAACCAAGGTGCACCCACCTGGTGCAGCAACATGTGGATACTGGATGGCAAAGGCCTATTAAACAGGCTCCTTATAGGGTGCCAAGGAAGGAGATACAGGAAATGGTGGAACTAGGGGTAATTCAGGAGTCCAGCAGTCCCTGGGCCTTCCCAGTGGTGCTGGTATAAAAGAAGGATGGCAACACCAGGTTCTTTGTGGACTACAGAAAATTAAATAGTCACACAGAGTCAGATGCTGACCCCATGCCTAGGACAGATGAAGCCCTAGAGCAGCTGGATGGGGCCAAGTATCTTACCACTGTTGATATTACCAAGGGTTACTGGCACTTGCCCTTGACTCCCAGTGCTAGAGAGAGGTCAGCCTTTGTGACTCTTTTCAGCTTCTATGAGTTCAGAAAGATGCCCTTTGGGATAAAAACTGCCCCCAGTGACGTTTCACAGGCTGGTAGATTGTATCCTAGCAGGAGCAGAAGATTTTGCCCTTGCTTACCTAGATAATATTGCCATCCACAGCCATTCCTAGCAAGAGAAGATTCAGTATTTTAGAGAGGTGCTGGGCAGACTACAGAGGGCAGGGATGCATTAAGCTCAGCAAATGTCAGGTCAGTATGGCAGAGGTCTCCTACCTGGGACATTGAGTGGGGAGTGGTAAGAACAGGCCAGAACCTGCCAAAGTGGAAGCCATTCAGGCATAGCATGCACCTGTTACCAAAAAGCATGTGAGGGCATTCTTAGGGATAGCAGGGTACTACAGGAAGTTTGTCCCCAGTTATAGTACCATAACTGCCCTCCTCACAGACCTGACAATTAAAAACAAGCCAGGTAAGGTAGTATGGACCCCAGCATGTGAGCAAGCATCCCAGAAGCTGAAAAGAGCTTTGGGAGGACCCCCCCTGTGTTAACCAGTCTAGATTACAGAAATCAAATAATTTGTTGTGCAGGTGGATGCTTCAAACCATGGGGTGGGGGCTGTACTTAGCCAGGTTTGCTCAGAAGGTGAAGAGCTCCCAGTAGTTTATCTCAGTCATAGACTCCAACCCAGGGAGGATTGCTATGCAGCTGTAGAAAATGAATGCCTAGCCATAGTGTGGGCAATGCAGATACTTCAGCCTTATCTGTATAGAAGGAAATTCATGTAGGTACAGACCACCATACCTTAACATGGCTACATCAAGCCAGCCAGCAAAATACCAAGTTACTAAGGTGGAGCCTAGGGTTGAAAGCATATGATATAACAGTGCAGTACTGCAGTGGGGTTAGCAATGCCAATGCAGGCGGGCTGTCAAGACAGGGAATGGAGAAAGGTATTCCCAGATAGGTTAAACCCTCTCAAGCAATGTTTATCAAGGGTCACTTGAAAAACTAGCTTGAGTATTCATGGCAGGCAGGGAACTGTGACACTGCCAGCCCAACAATCTGGAATTTTGTAAATAATCATATGTCATTTGTGAATAGTAATATGATTCATATACTTGTCCTACAAATGTAAGAGAACTGTATGTTATGTACTGAGCTTCAAGAATATAACCAAAGTGTACCCTACTGGAAAAGAACATAAATGTATATAAACAATATACCTCTGCACATGTATATTTTAATAGTAGAATCTGGAATGTGCAGAGTTAACTTGCAAAGCTTCAAGAAAATAAGTTGAAAAGTAATGTGTTTTACGTTGTGTTATCTTAGTTTCAGTGCAGCAAGCAGACACAATGTCTAGAGCTAGAAGTTGACCTGTTGTCTTGAAACAGAGATAATTACTGGGTTTCAAATGTAAATGTGTTTTTATTGCTCTATGACGTCCTAATAGCAACTCACTTCTAAGAGATATGTATTCTTGACACAGAAATGTTAAATTCTAAGTATCTGTTTAGCCTGGGAACTGAAGTCAGGTGACAAAGAGTGATGTCATCCGAGCTACCTAGCAGTAATGTTGATTATTAATTTAAGAACTCTCTCAGAGAAAGACTCAATTTAAGGCATATTATCTTTTAGATATAGATAGGAATATAGTAAAGATTGGTTTAGAAGTTCTCTGTATTTATTTGAGACTGTCCTGCAATGTTGTTTTAAAATATTTCCTGTCATTCTGAACTCTGTAGTTACTGTATTGATTGATTATTGTCTTGTTCTTTTATTATTTATTATTAAATATATTTAAACCTATCTTTGTTGATGACATTTGTGAGACATATTTAAGCTCTTAGGCACTTGCATATGTATATGGTGACACTCTATAGGCCACTCCAATAGCTTTGCTCTTGGTCACGCTTACCATTTGGACAATAGTAACATTAAATAGGATTGGGCACCCTATGTAAGAGCCTTAGAGTAGCTGATAAGTAGTGGTTGGTGGCAGTGATAACTACCTTATAGTCTTGGCAGAAGGGGGCTAGTAAACCTGTACCAACCTTCCACAGGAATGTCTGTGTGTATATAAATCAAATCTCAAAGTGTGTGTGTGTGTGTGTGTGTGTGTGTGTGTGTGTGTGTGTGTGTGTGTGTATGTGTGTGTGTGTGTGTGTGTGTGTGTGTGTGTGTGTATATCAGCTACTTGGCAGAGACACAAAGCACTAGTTGGACAGAGAGGATGCTGGAGGTTTTGGCTTGACCATTCAGCTGAGATCTTAACTCGATACCTGTGCCAATGGGGAATCTTATTGGGGAAATGGAGAAAGAGGCAGAAACCAACCCCAGACTGACTGTGATCTTTGTATGCTCTTAAGGGAAATTGTACTTTACTGTGTGTGTGTACTTGTCATCCTCCCAATGTATACATCCCTCACTGGTGCTAGTGATGAGGATTAAGGTTCTTTGATTACTGGGCCACTGCAGGACATCACAAGCAGTCTTTAGTTTCTAGGTCATAAACTAGATTTTATAAGTCATAATAAATGCAGACACTATTAGGTTTGTAAAATTTGTTAAACATTTTACAATATCTCAGCAACTACTAAAGATACACAGATAAAGTCAGCAGCATTCTGTTCATCCAGTCGAGTGCTGTCATATGAGACCAAACAGTTCTGTCTGTACTACTTGGTTGTCAGGATATTTAGAAAAAAATAAATTTATGACAATGTAAATGAATATTATACGAACAATAATTATCTCCTATCCTTTACTTGAGAGGTGAAATATCAATACAGTTATGTTTGCCATTGTGTAAACTTTAAGACCAATACTTTGTATGCAGCATAGTTTTGGAAATATTAATGCAGATATGAACAAGCAATATTTGATACCTAAAGGTGTTAGTAGGATGTAACTGGAAAAACATCTGAAGGTGTCACTTAGCTGTAATGAGTTGATGTACTCCTTTGAATATGCACAACATTTCATAGTAAGAGTCAGTAACTCTGGTCATTAAAACAGCATTTGAGTGTTAGTAATGTTGCTCTCCTAATCTACTTAATGTACTTTAAGACTTTTTGGTAGGTCTCATCTCCTTGACACACCCTCAGTAAGCGTACAGCAAACAGGAGAGACTGTAATTGTAAAATACTGATTATTACTACAGTCAGATTAATCATAAACACCTGCAAATAAATAGCAGGTAATACTTCTCAATGTTCATACATGCAGTGATGGGTATTTGCATGCAATCATCTAGTTCCGTAAACCATGTTCACCTTCCCTGCACTAAGGGCTTGTGGTTCAGGAATACTCATGATTTAACACTTCATTTGTATACTCACAGTACTCAGGGGATGACTCTGTACTATATAAAAGCAACCATGTATCCAATGCCCTTGTATCATAGTGGGGAGAGTGTCTGGATCCAGAAAGCTTGATACTGCTAAACACACACACTTTTGGAGATTTGTATAGTTTCTGAAGTGCTTTCTTGTCAATGGATGTTGCTATTTCTTGTAATATGTTTAACTGTATGATTTGCAATGCCCAATAGAAACCATTTTTTAACTGTCTGGTTTTTTTTTCTTTATCATTTGCTGTTGGCATAGCCCAGGTATATCAGTTATTTATCTGCATTACACAGTAGTAAAAAATGCTAATACGAACCACCAACCAAGTAATAGATTAAAAATAACACAACACCAGCCAAATAATCCACTTTAATAAAAACAAGCAGTTTTGCTAGTTCCTCGGCTCACCGAAAGTCTTCCAGGAGTAAAAAGCACAGAAAAATGTCCTTTTATACAAAAGATAAACCCTTAAATTGGTTATCAATCAATCATTCAATTAAACACAATTATATTAAATATTTCCAGCAGCACTCTGTGTTAAGCCCTTTAGGAGTCAATGTTGAATATTTTAAAACAAATAATGATTATTTACACAATAATTTTCTTACTAAGCTCCCATTTATAGATGGGCATTCTATTTTTCTAATACAGTAGCTGTTAAGCCATTAGGATGGCTGTTATGATAACATTTAAAATGTTGGGCAAGAGGGCTTTCAAGTTTACCAGATTTAATACCTCTCAAATGTTCTTGTAATCTAGTTTTGAAAGCCCTCTTCATCTGCTCCACATAAAACTGACCACATACACATCTAATAGCATATTTTATACCTTCCATGTAATAATTAAATTTTCCTTTTTCTTTGAAAGGTGTACCATTAATATACTCAAATGTATTTGTGACATATTTACAACTAACACACTCACACCTATTACATGAAAAAGTCCCGAAATTCATAACCCCCTGACACACAATATCACTAGGTCTCTTGAATCTATTGTGAACAACGTCTTTAATACTACAACCTCTCTTGTATGAGCACATAGACTTTTTATCTATAATATGTTGTAAATCTTTGTATTTTAATAAAAAATCCCAATAATACAATAACTTTTTTCTATTTTTAAACTCAAAATGTTGTAAGTAGAAAGAATAAAAAACCTATTGTGTAAATTCTGTCTGTTTTGGTCTCTATTAGAGAAGCTATTATTCATTAATTGTCAATTATTACTCACATCCTTCTATTCTATGTTATGTAGAGCTTTCTTCACCATAGCTTCATTATAATCTCTATCTAAAAACATATTGATAGTAGTTCTAAATTCTTCCTTCATTTTTACTTCTTCATTACATAGTTGAGAAATTCTCAAAAGTTCACCATAAGGTAGTGATTCAATGGTGTGAGGGGGATGACAAGTACTCCCTAACAAAAATTGGTTGACCTCATTACATTTTCGATGTATGCTAGTTTCTACGGATCTATCTGGATTGCCCTTAAGACATAAGTCCAAAAAAGTAACTGTGGAGCCAAATTGTAGGCCATCACATTTAATATTAAATTTATTTCGATGTAACTCATCGATAAATTCAGTAACTTGATCCATTCCACCATGGCATAAAAAGATTATATTGTCAATAAATCTAAAATATTTCACTACATAATGGCCATAGTATTGAGTTTTATATATATATATATATATATATATATATATATATATATATATATATATATATATATTCTGTTTTTAACATCCCCATAAATAAGTTAGCATACATAGGTGCAGAGGGTGCACCCATTGCTGTCCCCTGCGACTGACGATATAGCACTTCCTCAAACTCAAAGTAATTATGGGTTAAATTAAACTTAACCAATTCTATAATATAATTAGCAAAGGGAATATCTCCCCGATATAATTTCAAGGCCTCTATACCATATTCGTGTATAGGCTCCTAACATCCATAGTCAACGAATACATTTCTGAACTCCATTTTATTCCTGCTATTTTATCTAAAAAAATCAAAGGAGTCTTTTATGTAGGAGGGTAGATGTATAGCAGCCTTCAACAAACATTGGTGCAGTACTATCCCCAGATTGTACAAGAAATAAGTACAGGCCGAGACAATATGTCTACCAAGAAGATGAGAAACATTCTTATGCATCTTAGGTAGGCAATCAAAATAAGCCATACCAACATTCTCAGACAAAAGTTTATTTCTAACATCCTCATCTGACCAGTACCCCAATCTTAAGACTTTATTTAACAAATGATGATACACATAAATAGCCTGGTGATACTGCTCTTTATTTACTGTTTCATATACTTCTCTATCGTACAATAATGTACAACAAATTGACAAATACTGTAAAAAATGCATTACAACAATATGCTTCCCCTTATCTGAGGGTTTAATCACCAAATCATATTGTTTACTAAAAGTCATCAGAGACTGCCATTCTTGTTTAGTCAGATTATAATAAATATGCTTCTGTTTAAATTCAAATAACATTTTTTTTCCAATTCAAAATCAACCATTGAATAAAAGTTTTGTATACCTTCATGGCTGAAGGGAAGTACAAAAGTACTTTTATTAGAAATCATATCAGTATTCACCTTGCAATAAGCATTTTCCTCGTAAGAAAAAGTAGATAAACAAGGCATAAAGGATTCAGCAGAAGCTACATTATCATCCATGTCATTCAAACATTCACAATCCTGCATGACTTCACTATTACTTGCACTTACATTACTTCTGCTAAAAAAATTCTTTAAGTGTAATTTTCTAACCAACTGAAAAAGTTCAATTTTACACAAATGCATTCTTGTTATAATCGCTGGAAAAAATTTAAGCCACAATTCAGGGCAGAACACAATCTTTTATCCAGTTGACATCCAGATATATTTAGGTTTATAGGTTCATAGGTAGGTACTTGGTGATTGGCCCTATAAGCCTAGCCAAAAAGGTGCCCTGGCTTTCGCCACCCAAGAAAATTATTTTCCTGTGCCCCTGTCAAGCAGAGCCATAGAGGTGATCCCTGGGGTGATTTTCCTATTTCCATTCAATCATCAAGATTTTTCTTGAAGAGTGCTAATGAGGAGCTTTATTTGATATAGATAGGTAGTTGTTCGAGTACGGGAAGTCTCTGGGACAAGGATCTATCGTCCCTCCAGCATGTTCTCTATTTATTGTAGTGACAAGATTTAGGTCCCTAGAGCATGTAGCTCTATTAAATTAAATTACACATCTTACTAACATTGATATCAGTTAGTGCCACAGTGGTGCAGTGGTGGCGTTGTTGCCTCACAGCAAGAGGTTCTCCCATTCGATTCTCGGCTTGGGTTGGGAGTGCCTTCTGTGCGGAGTCTGCATGTCCTCCCCACGGTCGAGTGGACATTCGAAAGTCATGTGTTGAATGGGTGTGCCTTCGTTGAAGGTTGGGGATCAGGCTGGCAACTTGATACCATAAAAAATAACTGCCAATTATTAGCAGACCGGAGTTCCGCTATGGTGACCCCTAACCAGGAAAAGCCGAAAGACAAACAACAACAATTAACATTAATATCAGTTCTATTTAGTTTGTTTGCCCCATCATGACTGTGGTCCATCAGGAAACTGCTCTGTTTGTGGTTGCCCATGTGTTCTCAATCTATTCCCATTCTTCTGAAAGTTCTCTTGGAAGTAAGCTTTATTTTTGGGTTCAGACAATGGTGGATAGGTCATTTCATCCTCAAATATACTGTGATACCAACTGGTATCACTCAAAGACCCCTCGCCATGTTGTTCTTCTCCATTTTGCCTCTGAAAACATACACTAGGGCATTTCTTCTGGTTCGACATTCTAAAGAAGGCTGCACCACCTTCATAGTCGCGTAGGTCTCTATGGATCTTATGCATTTTTTGTTCCAATAAGCTTTTTTCTAAAGAAGTAAATTTAGCATTAATGTCCCGTAAACAAGTTTCCATATTAGCCTTCTCTATTCATGCTGCCAAACTATAACAGACAGCTGAAATTTCAGCCTTAAGTTTAGTTTAACACTATCCCTTTCTACAAGGATAGTGATCCATTCCATAGACCAACAATGTGCTGCTTTATCCCATTTCTGTTTAAAATTTTGTTCCTCAGTATCTGTACAATCAAAAGGTGTTGAAGAATACTTTAGTGCTCGCAGCCCTCTGGGAGAAATATCCCATTCAATGTATCGTTGAAGGCTCAACATATTATAGTATACAGAAGTTTCCTTAGTTAAGAACTGTTCTAGCTTATGGAACATATATAAAGCTTCCGTAGACAAGTCAGTGGAATGCTTACCTACCACAGTGGGTTATGTGAGCATTTATTATGTGTTTCATTGAAGAATCTTTCCCAAACAGTGGCAGGTAGCGCTTCACTACTACTTTCTAGTCGCTCATCACTTTGACCGGTTGGTCTAAGAAAGCCATCTATAGTCCGTTGAGAAACATCAGATAAATCATCCCTCAATATACGTTGAATGTTGTGAGTTGGATCACTGGCCATCACAAAGGAGATACAAACCACCGACCAAGTAACAGAGAGGCTGACTCTGAACTATATAAAGGCAATCATGTATCTAATGCCCTTGTATCATAGTGGGGAGAGTGTTTGGAACCAGAAAGTTTGATACTGCTAAATACACACACTCTTGGAGATTTATATAGTTTCTGAAGTGCTTTCTTGTCAATGGATGCTACTATTTCTTACAAAATGTTTAACTGGATGATTTCCAATGCCCAATAGAAACCATTTTTTTAACTGTCAGTTTTTTTTTTTTATTTATCTTTTGCTGTTGGCGTAGCCCATGTATATCAGTTATTTGTCTACATTACATAGTCTGGTAAAGAATACTACCTGACACATATTTTGTAGGTTTTATTTTATTGGAATTTGAACAGTGACTTGCAGAAGAGTGCAGTATAACTTCTAGGTCAGGTATTTTGACACATGTAGCCCAAAGAATGAGTTAAGGTTGTGATATCTACCTAGCTTCCCTTCATATCAGTGGAGATTGCACTATAATAGTTTCTCCCATTTTTCATGTACACTGTGAATTAGCAATGTTAATGTAGAGATGTATTACATGGTTACACAACTGTTGTCCACATTACATAATTGTTGTATTTGTTATTTTATTAACATATTTTTTGGGGGGCTGGCAACTTATGTGTAGTCATAGGGAGGATTATTTTTTAAATTGTTGTGTCATGATGGATGCATGCATGCATTCATACATAAATGAGTTCACAGTCATCCTGTCTGTGTATTATTAATGTAAGTTTGTGTATGCTTTCTGTTTCATCTCATACAGGGATCTAGCACCCAAAGTCTACACCCTGCAACCACCATTCACTGATACATAAAATGAGGTCATTCTCCAGTCCTTACATCACCATGGAACTTTTATCTTATGGAGAGGTAGAGATGAACAATCTGTATGAGACAAGATATGGCAGCAGGTTGTGAATGACATCAATGCTGTTGGAGGGCATGGGAGAAATGTGCCCCAGAGATGACAGAGGGTAAGTGATATGGTAACCTCTGCTGACCAGAGGGTGGCTGCAGTTGCTCTGGAACTGGTGGCTATGGGAGATGTTCCTGCTACCAAACCACTACTGACTGAAACAGAGAAGTTCCTGTCCTGTCAGAGATCAAGATAGTTTGGCAGAGGGTTCACACAAATTCTTGATGTTGGTACTGATGTAGACGATTGATCCTCTCAAACAAAACTTACAGGTATGCAAAATAAAATTAATTGTAAGTGTCACTGTATACATATCTCTATATGCATAAATCGTTTATGTCTGATACAGCTAGAGTCAGTGATAACAGTGAGTCAGATGACACAGTTATAGAGAGATAGAGGATGGTGTTTTGAGGGAAGATTCAACTGGTCAGTAGATTTCTGTATGATGCCATTCTTAATCTGCACATGCAAAGAGGATTGTTCTTTGCTTCTTGCTTCACTTACATTGTGATATTTATTAGCCTTCTTTCCTTTCCCTTCATTACATACAGGAATATCTGGATTGCAGTCTGCAAAACCACCTGTACATAATAAGCACACTGTATATAAGGTAGAGTCAGGTTTAGCTGAAAGTATTATTTGTATAGCTTTAGTATCTATTATAGTTTAACACCCCTTGTGTATAAGAAAAAGTTTTGATCAATTTCATTCCTTATTTATTTTTGTTGTGTTTATTGTTTGCTATCAAAAGTGATTCTGACAGTGGTACTGTGGAACACCTTCCACCTGATGTCGGAGTATTGGTTACCTCTGATGATGATGATGATGGCAAGGAAGATGTACATTATAGAGGTACTGAGGGTCAGTCTAGCAATGAGATTGTGGCTCCTACATCCCCTGCCCATATTTTGGACACAGTCAGTATGCCTATGCATACCCATGACATGGAGACCTCTGATATAGGTTGAGGGTGACACAGTTGATCAGAGTAGTGTGATTACTTTAGTTGCAGAGCTGGTTGAATATCCCTGTAACCATTGCAAGGGCAGGGAGCAACAAAGGAGGGTTGATAGAGATGCTCATAGGAGGCCTGCACTCCAACCTCCTCCTGATGATAGTGTGTCATTAGGTGCCACCTGACATATATGCAGGGCCATAGTTAAGGTATAGCCATGTTCCACCAGAGCTATGGAAGAGATAGTGTGAGTACTAAATGTCATGCATTCTGACATGATTGACTCACTGAACTGTGTGGAGGACTCCTTTGGCAGGATGAATGACACAATGACAGTGTCTGTAATGGAATGTTTGCTGAAAAGGGTGGACATCCATGTGGCTGGACAGCTGCTACATTTTCGGATGATAGCAGATTTGGCCATGCCAGATCCCATTCCCTAGTGGCAGTACTTCCACTGCTCTATCATTGTTTGCGGTGCCCACACCCAGAAGCAGTAGGCAACAGGTTCATGGTCCTGGACGCAGTCATGAGGAGAGGTCATCCAGCACACATCACTCATGGTCAGGTAACACCCAGACTTCTTGCCAGGGCCATGGAAGTAGCTGTATAACTCCTGATAGTGACAGTTCTTGTGGTTTGAGGTGACAACAATGAACTAACTACTCTACCATGCATGATTCACACCTGTCTAAAGATGCCAGGATGTAGTGTTAGCACAGTGCCTGATTGTGTTCATGCAGACACATGCACATTGAAAAAAAAATCACATGCCTATACCACCTCACACATGTGCGAGCTATCTAAAGTGTACTGTTGAGAGGTGCTGTACATCTGTTGTTACTGGCCCTGACCAATGCATACTTTTATAGATACATGTCTTTTTTACTCACACACACTCACTTCTTTGATGTTAGCCTTACCCTACTGCCTCCACCCCCCAACTACCCTGTCCAAATGATGATTACTGTGCTCCGCCCATTGCCCATATCATTGAGACTTAGAGTTTCATACATGTCTGATGGACACAGTGGATAGCTAATGCTTCCTCACTCACAAGTTGCATTTATCAATATGCATTGGAGAAGAAATGTTTTTGATTTCTTGTTCCTACTTATTTGTGGTTGATTGCTTATATGATTGTTGAACCTGTTTGTAATTCAGTTAGTATTTTAAGTAAAGCAGTCAGACCAATAGGTGTTTCGGTCCTGCTTCTTGACATACTTTTGCAAATGAGGGCATAATTGACTTTTTCCATGGTTTATAGACAGTTGTCAATTGAAATGCTTGATGCACAGTATTGGGTAGAATATCTAACTGTGTATTGCTAACATCAGACATAGTAGCTATTTCTGACATAAATGTACACCTCAGGGAAATACTCTGCTTAGGGGCATATACATATTTCCATATGAAAGGATGCTATTATGTAACCTTTTTTATTTTTGTTGCAGGATCCACACTTACTTTGTTATTACTGCTAGTACAAATTGTGTCCTTGGGGGCTGTCCCTGTCTGATGCTATCAGAATACAGCCATTACATGGTTAAGTAGAGTTTGTGGAGTTTGACAGGCAATAGCATTCATATTTGTATGCACATGGGATCTTAGGACTTGGGTAGTAAGTATGTGCTCTATCCTTTGCTTCTTAACCAGAGCCAGGGAATACTGTGCGCACTTCCATCTGATAGCACCTTCTACAGTTGGTGGTTCTCACTCAGACTCCTCATCTGTACCTGCTGCTGCCCCTACCTGTGGTCCTTGAAATTGTGGTCCTGCCCGTTGCTGTCCTTGTTGAAGCTGTTTCCTGAATATTATATTGTGTAATATGGCACAGACTGTAATTATTTCAGCGGAGGTGCCTGAGCTGTACTGCAGTGCACATCCTGATGTGTCTAGGCACCAGAACTTTGATTTGAGCAATCCAAACACTTGCTCTATGACATTCCTAGTCTGAGCATGGGCCTTGTTGTATCCTTGTTGAGACTGAATGCCTTTCTTATGGGTGTCATGATCCAGGGCTCCAGTGCATAATCTGCATCCCTCACTAGAAGCCCTTGAGGAATGTCACCCCTAGCAAACCTGGGGTATGGCTCACCGGTGTCCCATATGTGTGAGTTTTGGAAGCTGCCTGGGTTACCTGCACAGACATTGTACATGATCCCTTGATCATTACAGACAATCTGACAGTTTATAGACTAATAACCTTTTCTGTTGATGTATCTCCTCCCTGTTCACTGGGAGGGGCTATTGTTTCTATGTGTGCACAATCTATGGCCCCCAACAAGTCAGAGAAGTATGCTACTGCATAAAATTCCTGCACAGTTCTTACTTTATTCTGTGGGATGCATGGGAAATAGATGTGATCCCTTGCATGTTGTAGCATTGCATTTAAAAATGAAGCAATAGTCTAGAGGCTGATGCCTGTGACACCCCTACTATATCCCCTGTGGGTCTCTGGAAAGTACCAGTAGCTAGTATATGTAATGCGGCACATATCTTTGTTTCCACTGAGTTGGGTTCTCCACAATTCCCCCTGAGCCTGAGGTGAGGACAGCAGATGTTGTCCAGTGTTTCTCTGTCCACACAGTATTGCTCAATAATTTCTGTGTCATGTAGTCCATGATAAGTCAAATGGGGTCTAAATACTCTTTTTTTTTTTTCTTACCCAAGGTCTGATAGCAGCAGCAACACCTTGAATTAAAGCTTGTTGTACAAACAACATAATTATAGTAGCAGGAATCCTAATACATTTTTAAGTATAATCGTGTCTGTTTCCAAAGAGTTTTGGAGTACAAGGCAAATGGCTACACTCAGTGTATATGACTCCTTTATAGCTTCCTGAATAGCTTTGTCATGTTGGAATAGATAATTAGCACATGCTCTGGTTCTTTATGCTGTTATTAGCATATTATGCCACTCCCTTTGTTTTGCTGCTCTTCACAGCATGTACAGTCATTTAATGAATGTTAAATAGTGTGCTATTATGTTGGCTATATGAAGGACCTTCAGCATGATAGCAGTACTTAGTGTAGCTCTTCCCATTGTCTCTGCTTTCACTAATCTTCTCTACATACTACTCTGCTTTACTTGCATACCATCAAAACTTAGCATCCCTGTAGAATGAATACGTTTGTATGCGTGGTTTGATATTACTTAAAGTACCTACCTATGTCATATGGTTTACTAACATTCATCAAATTTTATCCAAGTTCAAAAGTTGGCACAGGTTGCATTTCGTTAGATGACTAGTTCCATAGTACTGTATTTGTACACAATTTTGTTACTGGACTTCTGTATCCTTTTAAGATACACAAAATTATTTGCAAAATACTCAAGATATTTTTTTCTGCTTTCTTAGATATTTGCCATTACTTCTTTACTTTATTAGTTGGAATATGTTGCTTAATAAGGATGCTTTACTTCACTGAACAAAATTGGCTTTATATCTTGTGAATATTGTATGTTACAGTGTTATGCTTTATATTACAGGATCCTTATATGTCAAGGTTTTACTTTACATCTTGTGAATATTGTATGTTACAGTGTTATGCTTTATATTACAGGGTCCGTATATGTGGAGGTTTTCTATCTGGACCATTGCTGATAATGGTCTACCATGTCAACAAACTATAAATACAGAGCACCAGAATGAATGTCATCCTTGTCTACAGATTGCTCTGAGTTTCTCATAGTAGTTTTTTTTAACAGTGTTTTGCTAGATCTACTATGCAGCAATAAAATTATTACAGATTTATTTACAGATGAGCAGGGTACTACTCAAAAATAGTTCCTGGTACAACGCATACAGTTATCAGCAGTTCAGTTTTCATCTCATTCTGTTGTTTTACTGTTTTTATCAAACCTCGGATTGCTCTTAATAAATATCCCACCTTATATGTCTCTTCCAAACAAACTTTTTACGTTAGGTACTGCACAACAGTTTTAAATTAACTCAAAAGCAAGCCAGATCTTTGCATAATGTCAACAACAATACAAATACACATTTGACGAAGATGCTGCATGTGATGAAGACACATACATCTTTATAAGCATCTGAACAAAGATTTTGATATACTCAGGATTACAGCTTTATTCTTTCAGCCCTACTATTTACAATCCTCCTTCTTACTATTAACAGGAGGATTCTGAAGACGTGTTTTTTTTCATATATATCAGTGTGTCTTTTCATTTTCGGTCCTGGAGTGCAACAGCATTATTCCTATGCCTGGAGAGATCTGTAGATGAAACTCTCATTGCCTTCCTTTATAACATTATCTACTCATTTATTTCTCAGATGGTGAGATTTCAGTCATCAGAAGATAATTATCTTATTCTACAGATGCAAACTTTTCTTGAAAATTTGAAGAAATACAATTATGTGAGTCTTGCAAGAAGTGGTAATGGATTTGAACCAAGCATGTGTTTCTTTCCTGCGACTTCAAGAGGCAGTACAAAAAGGCATGCATTGCCTTCCAATTCTACTAAATGTATAACTGAAAGATGTTAGAACATGTATAAGTGTGTGTGTGTGTGTGTGTGTGTGTGTGTGTGTGTGTGTGTGCGTGTGTGTGGTGTTTGTGTGTGTGTGTGTGTGTGTGTGTGTGTGTGTGTGTGTGTGTGTGTGTGTGTGTGTGTGAGTGGGCATATAAAAAAAATATATATATATATATATATATATATATATATATATATATATATAAGTATATAGTTGCAAGCCTATTTATCGAGTATTCAATAAGAAATTCATGAAGTGGAAAAGTGGAGCATCAGTCTTTTAGTAAACTGTGAACTTGATTAACTTGAATGCAGGAAGAGGTTTTGTTTCAGAGGTTCATAGCTGCTTAGAGGTTTATAGGTTCATAGCTGCTTACTGGGCTATTGGTCTGTGAAGATCTTTAAAAGCATAGTCATACATTCCCAAGAAGTTTCCAATAAAAAGGTACTCTCTGTGATACATATCTATCCCTCCAACATTATGTTTCAAAGGAGATTGACATGTTTTGAACTGGTGTTTATGGCTCTATTGGACTTGAACACGCAGTACATCTGATAGGATAATGGTTGTTGATATTCTGTATGCAAGGCAGAGTTCACTACTCAGTAGCCTGTTTGACACTGAGAAGAATGATAAGGCTTTTAGATAATTTTCATAGTTTGCATGATTTAAACCCTTGATTTTCTTTGTAAGAAAGTATTGAGGTCATTCAAGACATGTCAGTTGTTTGGAAAGGTACATACCAATGGGGGCATTATTCTCAATGAGTGACCTGCTGAGTGTGCAATACAGTGGAGTAATCACATCTCTGGACCTAGACATTATTTACCATACTCTTCATAATAAGCTATGCACTGAAAAAAATTGTACAATAGTGGATATGTAAAGATCAAAGAAAAGTTGTTTGTCTACATAAGTTCCCAGGTCCTTAAATACTGAATCAGTTTTCAGGGGTGTGTTGTCAACATGATATTTAAAATGGAACTCTCTTGTAAAAGGATACAGTTATATACTTCTTGGAACTTAGTTTTTATCCATTTTGGAGCCAGCTGTTGGTCTAGGAATGCCTGTCTTGGAGAATCTTGGTGTCCTCTGGCAAATTTATGATGGTGCCAAGTTTTTAGAAATCTACAAAGGTGGTCATTCATAAACCCTTAACAGTAGCTTTGAATCCAGAGGAATAATTGCTAGAGAGGAGAGGCCCAGTGACTGAGCTGTGGTGTACACCACTAGCAACTACAACAAAAAAACAGAACTCCAAACACCAAGCAATATAAAGAATGCACTTCAGTCTGCAAAGCTTTCGGGACATCACCCTTTCTCAATGCTCATTCAAAAAACAGTACGAAACACTCCTTCTTTAGAAACCATCACATCATTTTAACAGCCAATCATTGATTAGAATTCATTCATTTCTTTCGCATATGCTTTTAAAGGTAAATAACATTCAAAACAGCAAATAGCATTTTATAACATTACATATAAAAACTATTACGTAATAAATACCATAAAGAATATATATAAGATCTGCATTACATTCCATATATCATAATAATATTATAAACAATATTAAAAAATGTTCAAAATGCACCCACTAGCAGCAGGTCTTTTGAAGAAGATAAAGCAGCCCAATTTAATTTATATGATTTATTTCTTAGCCAGTTTGCTATCCAATGAATTACAGCTTGTTTAGCATTTAGCTGGGACAGTTTATCAGTTACACTTAACTGTGGGATATTGTTGAATGCCTTTGCAAGGTCTAGATATGTAGTGTGTACTGATTTGCTTTAATCCATTTCTTCAGTAATCTTCTCAAAGAAGTCAACCAAGTTAAGTAGGCAGTTTCTGCCCCTGAAAAATCTGAAATGGCTTGCTTCTAGAATTTGTAAGTGACTTTTGTCATAATTTATTACTTCCATAATTATCCTTTCCATAATTATCCTTTCCATAATTATCCATTTCCATAATTATCCTTTCCATATCCTTACAGATGAGTCTGGTCAAACTTATAGATCTATATTTCTTGAGTCCATTGACACCCCACCTCTCCACAAGGTGATGGCAGTTGTCAACTGTTCATCTGGCATATTGCCTGTTTGGAGGTTGACAGTGAGCAGCTTATGTATGGGGTCTCACAAGTCCTGCTTCAGGCTTGCCAGTAAGCAACCTGGTATGTTATGTGGCCACATAGAAGCAGTGTTCTTGGCCTTGGACAATGCCTTGAAGACTTATCCATTGGAGATTTGAGTGAAGTGTAGATGTGGGAATGAGATCTGGGAATGTAGGAGGGGAGAGGAGTGAATTAGAGCTAGACATCCACCACACTAATACATTGGCAATATCCTCGCGTCTATATCAGTTCAATGAAACAGATCATCATCGAATACAACAACCTCGAACTTCTAACCACGAAATCTAAAAACATTGAAAGCTCAGATCAGTGAATTTTTTCCCCTGGGAAACAATTCACTGGTCCAAGAAACACACACACAACACAAGCGCACCAAAAAAACACCAATCCACACACATACACTTAAAATCCTACATCTAACTCTATACTAAACTGTACATACAGTACTATCTATCCACTATCCTTAACCCAAACCCTAACCCTAAGGTCCGTCACTATCACACACTCACCTCACCCGCGCCCTAACCCTAACTCACATACCCCCACCCTTACCCTAACATCCACACAATCGCACACTTACCTGAACCCAACCCTTAACTTTCCACAACAGTGCTGAAAATAGCGAAGCCACAGAAACGGACAACCAAATTCATGGGGTGCTTTCAATGGTCATCAACCAGGTCTGCTTGACAAAGCATATATGCAAGGAGTGCTTGTAGAGAGTGAACTTTTTTGTTAAGGCTTCTAGCACTGACAAACAATGCCTTTGTGTCATCCAGATTCTATTCTGTCATGTTGGAAGCTTTTGAGGACTGACATTGCATAAAACAGGCACTATGGGGATGAACAAACCTTTAGCCAATAAAAAACACTTCAGAGGACAGGTGCAGGCCACCCCTGCCAAAGCATCTAGGACTTTCTACCATTTCCTCCCTGACACCAAAACCTAAGCCTATTGTTGAAGCCAAGCACCTTTTACTCATATAGCAGCATCATTCCTGATGATAGTAAAATGCTGTTGAAGACTAGGTAAGTACCTGTCTAAGACAGATATTCTGAGAACTCCATCATGTCTCTCTTCATATAGTCCTGAAAAGTTTTTTCTCAAGCTGTTTACTCCCACATGTATTATGACTGATCGTATATGTACTTATGGTACAAGAACGTGTGTGCCTAAGTGATGTAGTAAATCCTAGCACTTGATAAGCATCTAGCTGTGACCCTCTGTTTGTACTGTCTGACGAATGGTGCAACAGGGTGTCTCACAATGGAGTCACCTATGACTATGATTTAGGATTGTATTGAGGCTTGCCTTATCAACTTTTGAATGAAACAGTGTTAATCTTAGCTGTACCTTCCTTGGTGGTTGTTGCTTGTGTTGTGTGTTTGTGAGGCTGACAAGGCCTTTGTGGTTTAGGGAGGTTACCTTTAAGATCCTCTGTATATGCATGTCTTTGTGTTTGGTCTGATTTGTTTGCAATAGATTTAGTGTGGCGTTCTTTGGTACTAACAATCTGTTTATTTGTAGTGTGTTCTTGTGAGAGTTTTTCCCTTCAACAACATTAAATAACTTTATCTTTCACACACTGTGTTAAGGTAGTAGGTGGTTGTCCATAGACATGATCTCAGGTTGCCAATTTCAGACAAGCTGGCTACAGAAACATTTGGAAAGTGCAAATACATGGTTCCAGGTACTTAGTAATGAGAGACGAAGGGAAGAGTAGTACTTATCAGGTTTGGAGTTGATTACTGGAGATGCTATCTGTCTAGAAATGAAGAAACTGCTGCTGTCATTACTGATGCATGCAGCTTGAAATGAATGATCATTAGCTACTTCTCTCACTAGACGCAGAAATAAAAAGTAGCATTAATCCCAAGCTGCTTCCTGTGAAGTAGCATTATCCCACATATTGCGGTGCTTAGTGCACTTATTATAGCCTTGTCCTGGTAGACACCCTGGATAGAACCTGCAGCAGCTGGACACAACAGACAGTCAAACTGCACAAAGGTCCTGAACAGCTTCTCACCAAAACTGCAACTGGATTACTCAGTGAAGTCCCATACACGCTGCTTAATCAGAAATGGGCAAAGATCAATGCCACTCTGCTCCCTCTCTCACCACAGAGGGGGGAAAACAGAAGCAGTAATCTCAAGATAGCTCCTAAGAAACAATTCCATGCTTTGATTGGCAATCTCTAGGAAGGGTAGGAAGTAATGTCCCCCTGCTCCTTCTTTCACCAGGAGCAAAACAGAATAATTATTTCCAAGCTAATTCCTGAGAAGCAGTTCATGGGCTCTACAGTGATTGGTAATTTAGTCCCAGATGTTACAGATTTTAAACATAAATTGAAAATGAATGGATTAATACACTGAATATTGTAGTGTGCACTGAGTTAGTGAGATTATATGAAGCACAGGCTAACTCAAGCTTTAAGAGTCTAAGGGTAGGACTTTCCCAATGTGATCCTTCAGTGCCCAATAGAATGAGAAGATGAGATAAAACTGAGACCTTCCAAAGTCAAATTTAAAGTAGAAGGAAGGCAGCTTAAAGTTACCGAGTGGCAGTAATCTCATAGCACTTGTAGATAAATAAGATTGGAAGCCCCCTGCCTATCCTAGAAATGCATGCCAACACTAACACTAACCCTGATCCTAACCCTAACCATGCACCTGACCTTAAAAATACTTTTCTGTAACAGTACTGCTACACAAGACAGCTTGGGCATTCACAATCTGCTTGTTCATACACAAACACACACATGTAAAACACTAAAACCTATCCACTTACCAAACCTTTCCTTAACCCTCAAACACACATACACACACACACACACACACACACACACACACACACACACACACACACACACACACACACACACACACACACACACACACTCAAACATGCATTAAATTTATCCCCTTACAAAACCTTTACTCTAAACCTAAAACACACATACTCATTCACAAACTCCCAGCCCTATAAAAAAAAAAAAAAAGAAAAAACACTTCCCTTAGTTGACCATATCAGCAGGTGACTAAACAGACATTTGCACAAAATTTTCCACAAAAAGCACTACAGTTCATTTTGCTAAACAGATAAGCATTCAGTCAAGTATTATATATATTTATAGATTGTGTATCTATGTCTATACATACCTATCTATATCTATATCTATATCTATATCTATATCTATATCGATCTCTATATCTATATCTATATAATTATATAAAACAAGCCCCAGCAGCAAAACAAAGTAAAAATGCAAAAAATCCCTTGTGCAGAGGAAAAGGAGACAATCCAAAAAACGAAATCCACAGAGGCAGTATATCAATAAAAACAGTTGATTTATTTGTAAGCACTTTTGCAATAAAAATTGCTTCATCAGACAACCATCACTAGACCAAAATCTATTTAAATAATAGCATATACACATTACATCCAATCATTCGTCTAAGAAAACCCAACAAAACTAACCAATTAACCCTTAAAGGAATAATGCTTTAAAAAGCAGAAAAAACAGAAAAACACAATGAAGCAGGAAAACCATAAGCTAATAAGCTTATAATAACATTCACATTACATTTCATTCCTAAAATATACATATTGAATGTTAAAAATTCCTTTTATATATACATACGTACATACATATATATATATATATATATATATATATATATATATATACACACACATAAATAAATATGCATAAAGAATCTTTCTCCATGCATTTTATTCTATCCCTTCTGCCCCACATGAACTCACACTCTTTTCTTTTGTAATCTTCTAGATTTCAAAACTGGTTTAAGTGGCACATTGTCATTAAGTCTGTGCCCTCTATGGGCACCCAATCTAAGAATCCACTGCAGCTCTACCATTTCAACCATATTTGTCTTATTCCCCCATCCTACCATTCTCACTTAATATGTATAGAACTTGAAACAAAAATCTGTGATCCTCACCCATCAACATAGTATGCTTAGCTAATGCATTATAATCATATTTCTTAGTAGTACAATACATATGGTCCCTAATCCGTTCACGTAAAGGTCTATTAATTATATATATATATATATATAAATATATATATATATATATATATATATATATATATATATATATATATGTGTGTGTGTGTGTGTTTTTGTGTGTGTGTGTGTGTGTGTGTGTGTGGTCACGCGCATGGGTCTACTTTAGATAATCAAAATACCATTTACCAGACTTTCATAACACTAAGACGACTTCACCGACAACTGCATTTCAAGGATATATGCAAATGAAGCAGCACAGGAATAGTGTAATGGTTAGAGTATCTGCCTAACAAACAGGCATTGCCAGTTCAAGTCCCACTGCAGCACAAATTATAACCTACAGAATAACAATTAAATTTGAACTGGAGTACTGCATGAAATGCACATGCAAAGTGTTAGTGTCATAATGAATAAGGCACATGTAAGCAGGTCTAAGCACAAATAAGCAGCAGTAAGCGTGTCCAAGTGCGCTTGCGCGGGGGTAGGCATGAGCCACACAGAGTAAGCAAAGTAGAAGCTAATGAGTGTAAGAAACTGTAACCGGAAGTTAGCAGTGCTTACCGTCATGCAAATCTGCACAAACCTGCTTACAACCACTGTAAAGTGCCTTAATCACTCTGGATCGAACGGCCCAAATTTCGACCAGCAAAAAAATTAACTACCTCAGCAAGGCTCAAACCCAAGACCCTGTACACTACAGTCACAGTAATTAACCACTAAACCATCATAGCAATAAATAAGTGAGATTAAGGCCATACATCCCATACACCCACATGGATTTATATATATATATATATATATATATATATATATATATATATATATATATATATATATATATATATATATACATACACAGCAATATGCATATATATATATATATATATATATATATATATATATATATATATATATATATGCGAGTGTGTGTGTGTGTGTGTGTGTGTGTGTGTGTGTGCGCACGTAGATATACACAGCAATATGCATATATATATATATATATATATATATATATATATATATATATATATGCGAGTGTGTGTGTGTGTGTGTGTGTGTGTGTGTGTGTGTGTGTGTGTGCACGTAGATATACACAGATATACTGCTATGATAGGAAACAGAACACAAGAATGACATATGTTCACAGGCTATGCCAATGGAAGTGAGGGGCCCAAGCAAGAAACATGTAACATGTAGCATGAACCCCCCCCTCCCAGCCGGACAGAGGAAACGTACACATAAACCCACAAACAATGTAAATAGTCCACTGTTCCCCAGACTACAGGCAGGATACAACCGGGGGGGGGGGGGTACACAGTACAACCATGAAATCTAATCTTGCAACACAAACAGGAGCGTCCCTTGCGGGATGCCCCAAAAGATGACATATTACAGAAGGAAGCTGATGCAATGACCATTCTGGCTTGGGTGTGTACATACCCGGAATATAAGAGTGGGAAAGCCTGATGACCCATGGGTCGAGACAACGTACAACATGGGTCCCGTGAAGTGGTGAGTGGGCAGTGTTTAGTGGTGTGTTCAGACCAGACCTGCACCCAGAGTAAGGATAGGTGCTGTAGAGGAGGTATGGGTGGGGGAACTATGGGTAGCTAGTTATGGGTCTAGGTGTGCAGGTGTTGGCTGATTTGGGTCTATACGGACAGCCCCAGGGATGTAAGCAAAAGTGTTCATTGGGCAGAGGCATCGCCCAACGAGCAGCCACACCCGCTACGAGTCCTACTGCAGCAAAGTCTAATCTACATGGCAAAGAAGGGAATAACCAGATGTAGATGTACATATGTAGAGGTATGTGTGTGTATATCTACCCATAGCTACATGGAGATTTACCTCTCCCTCTTCATAGTACAAATGTATACATACAGAGACAGAATACATATACATATCCACATATATACATATGCAGACACCCACACACCCATATGTCGTTAGACATATATAGACAGCAATATATAAATATATACATGTCATATCATATGTGTTTACCTTCCCCCAAGAAATAACATTAACACACTTGAATGAATTCTAAGTTCACTCTACAACTACTTCCCTCAAGAAACACTACTCCTAGGCGATTTCAACATCGATTGGTATTCCTGTAATAGTAATAATCCTACCTCCCATATAAACCTCCATGGCTTTACCCAACTCATAAACAGTCCTACTAGAATAAATAAAACCAACAAAAATGATACCATCTTAGACTGGATTCTTACTAATACTCCTCAACAAACCTACCAATCAGGTACTCTCCCAGATAATCTAAGCGACCACTCACCTACTTATGTCATTAGGCATAAAACCAACCTAATTTTACCTACCATATACAGAACACTACGTTCAAAAAAGCATTTTAACTCTGAAGATTTTCTAGCTGAATTATTATAATGTAATTGGTCCCCACTAAAATATCTCCCTCTTAATGAAGCGGTAGAATACTTTAATTCAACATTCTTATCTATCCTTGACCATTATGCTCCTAATCGAACTATTAGAACCAAAGCTAAGGCAGCACCCTGGCTGACCAACAATACTAGGCAAAAAATCATACTCAGGAACAAATCTTGGACCAAATGGCGTACCACGAAGAATCCAACTGACCACCAAAACTTCCGAGAACTTAGAAATAGTACAAAAAAAGCCATCCTAATAGACAAAAAGAATTATTACCTTCAATTACAACAAACCTCCAAAAAGGAACCAAAAAAATTTTAGTCCAGTATTAATAATCTTTTATCCCCAGGCCAATCCATAACACCTAACCCTCAGGACTGCAACCCAGAGAACCCCATGCAAACAGCCAATGACTTTAATTCCTTCATCACTAATACTATTCAAACTCTTGCTAGTCACCTAACACCCAACACCTCCAAGTTACTCTCACCTACTTTAAATCTACCTCCTTCATTTCACTTACAACCTGTGTTTACCTCCTTTATCTTATCACTGCTCCAAAAACTAAAACCTACCACTCCTTCTGCAGATAAACTTCTTGCAGAATTCTTGCAAATAGGAGCCAAAGCCATTGCCTATCCCATCTCTATTCTGATAAATAGATCCATAAAAGAAGGACTTTTTCCCTCTATCTGGAAGATATCACACATCATCCCTCTACACAAAGGAGGTAAGTCAAATGACTTCTCTAACTTTCGTCCCATAGCACTCCTATCACCTATAGCTAAAATCATGGAAAAATGTATCCATAAGCAACTTCTTAATCACCTTCTGCACAACAACCTACTTGCTAACTGTCAGCATGGATTCAGACCTTCCCACAGTACTATCACAGCTCTACTCTCCTTTACCAACTCAGTCAACTATAACCGTAATAATAATCTATCATCATCAGTCTTCACTGACCTATCTAAAGCTTTTGACATGGTTAACCATAAACTTCTTCTGCACATACTAAAATCTCTCTCACTTGGCCTTCCTTCTTTAACTTGGTTCATATCTTACCTAGAAATCCGGCAACAGGCAGTTCTCTGGAAAAATGCGCTATCCAATCTCCTCCCCATCTCTTTAGGTGTACCACAAGGCTCTATCTTAGGCCCCCTTCTATTTTCCATCTTTATTAATGACCTCCAATCAGCTATCCCATATACTACCTGTATACAATATGCAGATGATTCTACTATTATCTGCACTGCTAAGCCTCAAACTGAACTACAGTTAATAACCCAAAAAGCTTTTACCACTGTTGAACAATGGTTCTCCGATCATTGCCTACTCCTCAACCCCAAGAAAACAAAACTGCTATTATTTTTACCATCCCGTAGATCTACCCCACTAAACCTCACTCTTACTTCCACTGATAGTATTCTTATCTTACCAGTTTCAACTACTAAACTTTTTGGAATAACTATTGACAATAATCTCAACTTTGAGACTCACATCAACAACACAATAAAAATAGTTAATAAAAAAATTGGATCCCTTTACAGAATTAAACCCTTCCTCACACCCAAAGCAAGGACAACCTTAGCCAGATCTCACCTTATCTCTACTCTTCTATATGCTTCCCCATATACACTAATCTCTCCAAAAACAACCTCAATAAACTAACAATATCTCACCATAACATTGCTCGATTTGCAGCAGGATCCCCATTTAGAACTCACCACTGCCTCAGCCTAAGAAAACTAGGTTGGCTTGAACTTCAGAACCAACTCATACTTCAACAGCTCTTAATAGCTCACAAGATCCTATACCAACCAACTAAAACGCCTATACTCTCTAACCTCATTTCACCATACAATAATCTGAAACATCTACACTCTTCCAATAAACTACTGATTAATTCAACCAAACCCAATAACTCTGCAGGTGACTGTCTCTTTTCCAATTCTGTTGGAAAAATGTGGAACAAATTACCCTCTGATATCTTAACTTTGTCTTCTCTCCCACATTTTAAAAAAACAGCTGAAAATTCATCTTAATAAACACTGGCTGTGCTCCTGCACCTACCCAGCTTAACTCTACTTCTACCTCTTTAACCTTTCTTTCCCTATAATTCCTGCATTTACCTTTGTCTATATCCTCGTAGCTCCCCCTTTATAAAATATTGTACACAGTTATATGTTTATTCTCTTTTGATAAAAAAAAAAAATCTTTTAAAATCATTTGTTTATTATACTTATGTTTTTGCTCTGATTATGTTTATGTAATACATGTAGTAGCTAGTCCTGATGTAAAATCCTGTATTTGTATTGTCAATCTCTGTTTTTAGTATTTTATAACTCTTGGAGCTTTTCTCCCCAGGCCTCTACTGAAAATGGACACATATCCAGCTAGACTAGCCCAGTCAATAAATGTAAATTAAAAATAAAAATAAATGTGTACATTATCATATAGTCGTAGTTATTAATTTATTTTATTGTCTTGTTAACTGAAGTAAGGAAGTAATGAAATATAGAGTGTAATCTTGAAATAAAGACATGTGTATCCCAGGTGGGACAACCCACAAATTGGGAATAGTGTCCTATTGGTCACTCATTTCATGAAATAAAGACATGTGTATCCCAGGTGGGACAACCCACAAATTGGGAATAGTGTCCTATTGGTCACTCATTTCACCAATGTTTGTGGACTAAAATGTTGGGATGTCTGGGGATACTTGGATAGAGTCAACCCAGGGGATGGGTCCAGAGGAGTAGAGAGTGGCCAATGTGTAGTGGTGTGGATACACCATGTTTCCAACTGGAGAATGGACGACTGATGTGTCAGTGAAGTGTTGGGGTGGGTATTTGGGGAACTAGGATCCATGGGTATATGGGTATATATGTAAATGAAGCAGCACAGCAATAGTGTTGTGGTTAGAGCACCCACCTAATGAACAGTCATTCCCGGTTTGAGTCCCACTGCAGCACATATCATTTTCCATGTGAAATCTGTATATGAACATATTTGTATATCTTTTTGCCTTTAAACCTACATAATAACATTTAAAGGTGAACTGGAGTACTGCATGAAATGCACTTGTGAAGTGTTAATGTCATAATGAATTTAGGCAGTAGTAAGCAGGTTTAAGCACAAATAAGCAATAGTAAGCATGTTTAAGTGCATTTGCATGGGGGTAAGCACTGCTGATGTCTGGTTACAGTTTCTTATACTCAGTTACCTGCTGAATTGCTTAACCTGTGTAGGCATTGCTTAGCTCCGCGCAAACCCATGCAACCTTGGTTACAACTGCTTAAGAGTGCCTCAATCACGCTGTAGCCAACATCCGTAGTTCTGCTCAGCAACAAAATGAATGACCTCTCCAAGGGTCGAACTCAGGACCCTGCACTCAATACACAAAATTATTTACCACTAAACCATGGCAGATATACATAACCTGAAGTTTTCATAAATATATCCTGCAGCACAATCAGTCAACAGTACAGGAAATGTATTATTATCACAACACATAACCTGTTAATGCAAGAAGTCTGGACAAAGTATGCCAAATTGTGGGTATAAATAGAGAGATATATCAACTAATGCTCTGCTACACTTAAAATGTTGCTAGTTATACAGTTATATGTATTAGAACACATATGTAGAAGGAGATGAAGTCTGAAACACAAAAGTGTTGGCACTAGTTATTGACTTCAATGCTGCGATCATCCATGACAATTGCCAAGTGAATGAGGAACAGGCCAAAATATGAGCTGAACATGCATGGACATATGGACAGATATATCTATAAATGTAGACAGATAGACAGCTATATGTAGATATATATTAATTTATGTCTCACAAATAATCATATAACAGCAATTGTATTTAAATACATACATATGTTCATATGTATGTATATATATATATATATATATATATACAGATGTATATATCTATAGGTACATATATATATATATATAGATATAACCATATGAGTTATATATAGGTACATTCACATATACACACACAAAAGGTATCAGTAGCCATACATATGTAGAATTAGTGTGGAAGTACAGGGTGCAAAGTATATCCCTCAACCACAAGCCCTTCAACTGGCACCTGCGAAATGTGCAGTGTGGCAACCATTCCCACATATAAGAATACTGACATTAAACATATACCCACCGACAAATTAAAGGACATGACATGACACAGGTATGCATACATAGATAACCTTTATTCCTGTACTATACAATAATGTATGCCAGTACTGACACCACATAAGGTTTGAAATATGAAATCAGTCATGAATGCAAGGCCCACACAAAACAGTAGATGCAAGCAATGTGTATATATACCATACTATGCTGTCAACGCCAAGGCCTTCAATTAGTACAACAGTAGGAACAGAATTTGCCTTTAGGATACGTAACAATCAACAATTGCAGATGTAGTTCAGCAGCCTCCAATTATACCCTGTAGTCAAGCCTAGGGGGAAAAGTAGCACTTGTGTTAATGTCACAGTATCTTGTACATATCATTGCTTAACATAACACATCACTATCACACTGAATGACTCTCGTCTTAACAGTCATATCACTGGAAAGGTGCCATAGCCTAGATTAATGGCATAGAACCACCCCCCATAAAAGGCTGTACAAGGGCAAGGAACACTGTGTATCACACACTTACCTCAGGAATGTACAAGGGCACAATGTGTTCTCCAGCTGTTGCCCCCATATATATGGACATGGCCCAACAGTTGGTGTGGGAGTCCATGACATGACTGGGATGATAGCAGTAATGCTAGCGGTAAATAATGATATGCCATTACCTAACAACCCTTCCTGTATCACAGTGGGACAAAGACTGGCATATATGTGGAGGACAGTGGCAGGAACATAGGGCAAAATTTGCATTATTGCTGTTACACACCCTGGAAATTGCTGGTGTTATAGGATTTGTTGCAGCATACCCTTATGCAGGGATACGACATTGAAATACAAATGGATGTAGCCATGTACTGATAGCACTCAACAGACAGAATGCCACAGAAATATTTGGGACAATACCTGTGTGGTCCACAGACAAAACCTAACAGCCAATCACCCTTGAATCATATGGACAGGCCCACGGTTGAGAGCTATGCAGACAGACAACATTCCATGAAAAAGTACCATGTACACAGAAACCCTGTAAGAACAGCAAGATACATTGCACACAACAACACTACTCATGCTGTCTTTAGGACTGGAACCTTACTCAAATGTGGATTTGGCCTGCATCTGCAGGTTCTGCTGTAAGAGGTATTGCTACCTGCTGTCTGTAACTCTGATGTCTACACACAGGAAGGATATCTTCTATACTGTAAAGGTGAAGGGCCAATGACTACAGAAGGCAGCAATTTATAGTACAGGGTTGACATGATAGTGGTTATCTGAAGTACTACACAGCAGGCTGTATGCAATTAGCAACTGGTGGACACTGACTGGTGCAGAGGCCACCACCTGATCATGTGCAATACCAGCAAAAGCATGCTGCTATCTATTCAAACCAGCTCAATCACTCTACTGGAGAGAGTGAGACAGAGAGAGAGAGAGAGAGAGAGAAAAACACTTCAAGAAAGTTCACAAAGCACAGGGTTGTGTTATAGTGGAAACAACATAACAGATATGTGAAACAGATATGCATTTACTGGCATGTAGTATATGGCAAAGAATAATAAGATGTATACTGTGAAAGGATGTATATGTGCCATCATTACATGTTCTTGTAATGATGTTGTGATCAGCAACTGCACTGAACAGTAGTATTAGTCCCTGTGGGCAGTGGGACATACCTGTCAAATGTGTAGACCAGCAGTGAATGGCAAGGATGTGACCCATGATATCTGTGTTCTGTAAATTACTGTGGCCAACTGCTGGTGGGGGTATTAATACCGCCACGATAGACACATGGGTGAGAGACCACACCACCTGCAGGACAGTCATGTTACAGTGTAGCATAGCATGCCCACACTGCCATAGCAGTATAATATGCTTATCTAAAGTTTGTCACCATATATACCCCCATAATGTTAGTCTGTGTTCACATGAGACACCTGTCTGTGTTGCAACAAGGCAGAACAGTTCAGCTGTGAAGTAAAGAGGGCACATGAGTGTCGTCCAGATGTTTGTACACACCCCATATACAGATACATATATGTGATAGATATTCACAGCTGTGTATGTGTACAGTACTTCTGACAGTTATACATTTATATAGGTATATAAACAACACAAAATGATATCTACACATATATGCACATATGTGTATATATATATATATATATATATATATGTGTGTATGTATATATGCATATATATAATATATATATATATATATATATATATAGGCCAACACAAGATAGGTGCACGGAACTAAAATGGTGCACGGATTACAAATAAACATGTAGCCCACATCATATCCAGCACTCCAAAAGATATATCCAAGCCAAGGTGTAAAGAAGTTTATTAGGCTAACCGCCCAACTAAAACACAGACCGGTGGCCGGTTTCGCTCACAGCGTTCTCAGTGTGTATCATTATACAACAAGGACCCGGATTTAAATACACAAACATCTACAGCGTGGCCAGATTTAAAGTTACATTAACATTTAAATTTTCATTAAGTTTTACATATCAGAGTTGCTTATCCGCTCCCCATAATTTATTAATGCGCTTGCAAAAATCATATAAACTGCTGTTTATGTCATATACAATAGTTACAAAAACACCCTCCAAACATTCCTATATAAAATAAATAACCAAAAGCACCAAATTGAAAACTCCCCACTTATATGACAAGGAACTCATGAACAGTCAAATTACATTCAAATAAAGTAAATAAACAAAAAATAATAAACAATAAATAATAAACAAAAAATAACAAACACTAAATACTCTACCCCCAGGAACCACCACCTAATCTCTAAACCTCATGTATTATCCAGTCCCCCTCAAAAACTATGATCAAATAAAGACCAGAGCAAAATTCCTACTCAAATTAATAAATATACATTCACATTATACCTATAACATATACATGAATAAATATATATCTAAGGAATTTATTGTATACAGACAGATATATGTGTGTATGTATGGCGACATATATATATATATATATATATATATATATATATATATATATATATATATATATATATATATGTGTGTATAGATATAAAAATATATATACATGTTAATACATTTTCCCTGCCATGACGTGTGAGAGAACATCACACATCAATACACAACATACCTACACACCAGTACATGGCTGCAAGATGGGGTGTGGAGTGAGGTGTGAAACCCATGTTGGGAACACATTGCAATTGTATGGGAAGATGGGGTATATATGTTGTTTAAGAGTATTAGGCACATATTGGTATGTAGGTCTGGTTGGGTGACAAACAAGACAGCATACTGGACTGATATATAACACATATGGTTCATAGGTTCATAGGTAGGTACTAGGCTATTGGCCCTAGGGCCTATATAAGCCTAGCCAAAAATGTACCCTGGCTTTCGCCACCCAAGAAAATTATTTTCCTGTGCCCCTGTCAAGCAGAACCACAGAAGTGATCCCCGGAGTGAATTTCCTATCTCCCATCCAATCATTAAGATTTTTCTTAAAGAGTGCTAATGTGGAGCTCTGTTTGACATAGATAGCTAGTCTGTTCCAGAGTGTGGAAGTTTCTGGGACATGAATCTATCCCTCCAGTATGTTCTGTTTATTGTGGTGACAGGGTTTAGATCCCTAGAGCATGTAGCTCGGAGGGATTGGGATTTCTTTAAGTGGAGCATGTCCAACAGCTCTGGGTTTGACATAGCTTTGTATGTTAGGCAGATCACCTCTGAGTAGGCGATATGCAATGGAGGAAAGCTGGAGTTTTTTGAGATGGTCTGTGTAGGGCATCTGTTTGAGGCCAGTAATCCTCTTTGTTAGGTATTTCTGTGGCCTTTCCATTTGTTGTAGATGTCTTGTGAGGTACATACCAAAAGGGGCGTTGTACTCTATAATGGGTCTAATGAGTGATGAGTAGATGGGAACAATGACCTTTTTTTTTTTCTGGATGAGAAACCTTTTGTGATGAGGTGAACCACATAGAAGGATTTCCTGCCCACTGTGGTGATGTGATTATCAAAGGAGAGACTACTGTCCACCTGTGTCCCAAAGTCTCTTAGCACATTTTCAGCATTAAGTAGACTACCAGCTATGTGGTAGTTCATGGGTACAGAGTTTTTACCAAAGGGGATGACAATACACTTTTTGGCATTGTGGCTTCAGGCCATGGTGTTGACACTAGGCATCTGTCTCAGTGAGGACCTTTTGTGGTATGTCCACATCATTAGGAGTTTCAGTTATGGCTCCTAGTTTGCAGTTGTCTGCAAAATATGTTAGCCAAAGACCTTCTGTGTTAGCCTGTACTTCAGAGAAGTAGATACCAAACAGGAGAGGACCCAGGACTGAACCCTGTGGTACTCCACTTGTCACTGGTCTGAAGTCGGGTTTGGAGTCTGCTACTTTCACAGTGTGGGTTCTGTCCGTGAGCCAGTTGGCAACCCTTCTTGTAACATAGGGATTTATACCTAGTTTAGTGAGCTTATCTATAATTCCAGAGTGGGGAATGGTGTTGAAAGCCTTGGCGAGATCTAGATAAGCTGTGTGAACCACCTTACCCTCATCTATGGCTTTGGTGACTGCTTCAAAGAAGTCAATCAGGTTTAGGAGACTTGATCTGCCTTTTACAAATCCAAACTGGGTAGGGTCCAGAGTTTGGAGATTACCAATGTCTTTGTTTATGAGTTCCATGATGATACATTCCATGGCCTTGCAGACCAGGCTCGTCAGGCTAATGGGGCGGTAGTTCCCATGGCCCGTCGTGACTCCCCCTTTGTGGAGTGGGATAACCGTTGTGGTGCACCATTCAGTGGGCACAAAGCTTGAGGTGAGGCTATGACTGAACATGGTACTTAGGTAGCGTGCCAGTTCATTCTGTAGTTTGTGTAGAATGCAGCCTGGGATATTGTCAGGTCCCATGGATGCTGTGTTTTTGGCTTTGGAGAGTGTGTTTTTTACCTGTGCATCCATGATTACAGGAGCTTTGCATTCTTCCGGTATAAAGATGGGCCCTCTAGGGGTTGAGAGGGGGTTAAAGTTAGCACTGAACATATCTGCCAGGATGTTGGCAATATCAGTTGGTTCTGTATATTTAGTGCCATTGTGCTGTAACTCAGAGCAGATCTTAGTGTTACCATTGAGATTCTTGACATAGCTATAGAATGCTTTGTGGTTGTCTTTAGAGTCAGTGGCAATTTTGTTTTCGTAACTAGCTTTGGAGGATTTTATGAATGATCTCAGCTTCTTCCTGAGGTTGACCAGGAAGTTCCTCCAGTCATGGGATTTTACTCTTTTTTGCAAGTTTCTTTCTTCTGTTGTAGAGTTTGTTTATGGCAGAGGACCACCAGATTGGCTTCCTTTTCTTGGAAGATAGCATCTTGGTTCGATTAGGGATAGCATGATCCATGCACTCGTTTAAGTGCTTATAAAGTGCATTTGTGTAGGATTCAGCAGTCGTACCTCTATTGTCCGTCTGCATGGCTGTCATGAAGTTTGCCACTTCTGTCTAAAGAAGTGTGAAGTTGGCTTTGGAGAAGTTTTTATGGTGGTTTCCCTAATTGGGGGTGGTAGCGGGATGTGGATGTCTAGGGTGATTAGCTTGTGGTTGGATCTGACCAACGAGGAATTGACCTCTGGTGTGGAACACCGGTTGCCCATGTTGGTAATGACCAGGTCTAGGATATTGCTGCCCCTGGTGGGGGTGTGAATAAGTTGATCCAAGGTGTTGGAATTTATGAATTCCAGAAAACGCTGAGCAAAAGAGTTGGTACACAAGTAGTTTTTCCAGTTAATGGTGGGGTAGTTGAAATCACCCATTATTAGGGTGTTAGGTTGCACCCTAATACTTTCCAGTGTATCAAGAAATGAAGAGTGGGAATCCTGGGGCATGGTGGGGGGTCTTTAGCAAGCTACAATTTGGATTGCAGTCTTGCCCAGTGTTAGTTGTACTTGGATAATCTCGGATGCATTATGCTGTGCAACTAGACTGGAGGTGTGGATATCCTTAATGAATATGGACACGCCTCCACCTTTATTGCTTCATTCTGGGTTAGGTGGCCGAAAGGTGTAGTATGAATTATAGCCTGGTAATGCAGGGGTGCTCTCTGGAGCTTTGAACCAGGTCTCTGTCACTGCACAGATGTCGATGTTCTCCATTTTAAGGAGTGCCTCGAGTGAGTGCATTTTGAGGTTTAGACTTCTAGCATTGAGTAGCATTACCCTCAGATTTTGCTTGCTTGTACCTGTTATGGTGGTGAATTTGTCATTTGAAACTTGCCTAAAAAAGGCATTATAGGGGTGGCAAGAGCCTTAGCCAGTATCAGGAATCCCAAGGGTGACAGGTGCAAGCCGTCTCTGGCAAAGCATTGTGGTCTATCGATCATGTCATCCCAGGCAGACAAATATTGGATCCCCTTAGAATGTCACCAGAAGCTTAGCCAATTGTTGAAGTCAATCATTTTGTCCTTGTACTGTAGCATCATTCTGGGTGATGGCAGGATGCTACTCAGGGCCAGGGTCATACTTGCCTGGGCTACAAGATCGGAGAGCTCCTCCATGTCTCTTTTCATGTAGTCCAGGGAGGTACACTGTGGACCAGTAGTTACATTTGGAATGTGGAGGCCATTGAGCCCCCACATGGGAACAAAGGAAACATGGTGCCCACCCATGGACAGTCACAACAGCATCTACATGGACGTAAAGGTGGCTTGGCTGTGTACTGGGCAGGAGGGACATGCATGTCGAACCTTGCATGTGTGTACTGCATGCCTCCAGGTGATGTAGCACATACCCCATTTCACTGTGGACCTCCTTATCTCCAATACCCATGACCTACCTGGGTGACAGGCACATGTCTGTGTGTGCTCCATGGGGGGGACACCTTCCATTGAGATGATTCCACATGAAAGTAGTGATGGAACAGTAGAAAATGAGGTTCTATGTTGGGCCATGAATGTGATGTGGACTGGTAACATGTGCACATTAGGTTGGAGTGGTGTTCCTGCTGGGAAATAACCCCTACACATACTGGTGTGTAACTGTCATGGAACATATGTGGATTGTAATAGTCCACACAATCCCAGCACATGTCCAACAGCATGCATAGAAATCCCCATTACTATAGAATGGCAGATGTGTAGCAATCACATAGCAGGCCAACCACATACATATGTGGAAACCTAGTGGCAGTGACAATGGCATGCAGGTGAAATACCGTGTAACAGCCCTGCAACTCTAGTGTCCCCACAGGGAGGATGTCTATAACCATATAGCAGAAGGTGTTGTACAATACAATATATGGCCCAATGGTACACATACCAGACACATACCAGTAGAGTAGTGTGAACATTATGTTGGAGCTGATATGGTGGTGGGAGACTGATATGTGTATTGTATTATGGTAAACTTGACATATGAGTTGCTCAGACATATTTCCATCATTATATCTTTCAGGGAGTATGGCACACCCGAGAAACTCTGCATAGAGTGCCGCTGAGGAGGAGATTATCATCACCAACATGATCCACAACTATCAGCTGCTCTTCTCACGGACAAGCATTGACCAGCAGGAGAGAACAGCCATGTGGATTAATGTGGTCCGCAGGGTAAATGAGGTGGGGTTGCACAGCTGAACCTATGAGCATGTCCACCACCATTGTAATGACCTGCTCTGGCAAGTACAACGTCATGCCGCTGCCATGCGGGGTGACCTCCTTGCAACAGGGATGGGGTCATAACATCCATCCCCCTCTCACCAGAGTGGAGGAGCTGCTCATCAGCCTGGTAGCACCTGCCCACCCGCAAGAGCTCCAGACATATACGGTCATGGAGGTGGGTGCTACTCACACACCATGCATTGAGCATGCAGGTAAGATAACAGGGCATATCAGTAGACTACTGTATTGTACTCATCTGTACAGGTAGAACATGCATGTGTGAGATGTGAGGTATGTTGCTGTGTAGTACAATAAGCAGTAATGCATAAACTGTAGTACTGTGGACTTCAGCTATTATTGTACTGTAATATTGCAGCCACCCTGTAGCAATGCCACAGCTGTGGCCACTGACATTAACTCTATCCCATGTCATTGTAGGTACCTCTGGGATACCAACGAGGCAGCAGCCGGATGTCGAGTATGGTTTAAGGTTATGCTTGGCAATTCACTGTGCATGTCATAGCTAAGGTGTAGGCCATGTACACATCTAACACACCTACCCATAATGCATGCTGTACATGTGCACTGACACAGCACACACCTCACTAATAGGATTACAAGCCTCAAACACATGCAATACACAGTCCATCTCAGACAACTGTGGCTACACTTCAGTGCACATTGCCCAGGCACAGCTGACATCTGCCCAACATACACAGCTATATCATACACAGAGCAGTTGAACATGCTACATATAACAACATCCCACTCCCTCTGATAACACACGCTCAAGGGTCCTAAACCTAATCACCACATTACACAGAACATACTGGAGGGATAGGGCCCTGTCCTGGGGAATCACCACACTCTGGAACAGACTACCCATACATGTCAGGCAATGCTACTCATTGTTCCTCTTGACAGAAACACTTGGTAATTGGATGGGGAATGGAGAATGCACCCTGGGTAGCATATGTGTGCCACAGTCTGACAAGGGCACAGGGGAATAACATTAGTGGGTGGTGCATGGCAGGGAACCCCTGTGCCTAGGCTTACGTAGGCCCCAGGACCAATAGAACAGTACTCACCTATGAACCTCTGTGTACCACAGGCAACAGCAGCCAGGGCCCAATCATGGTCAATAATGGTCTCTACCCTCACCATAGGTACAATACAATGTCTCTGTGGTTGGTCTAATGGTAATCTACCACTCATACATGCACCACTGATGATGACTTATGTGAATACATATCAAGCAGTCACTAAACACATGTGTAAACATGTGATCCAGGAACACACAGGCTGTGAGCAGCAGCTGAAACACACCTGACACACAGAGACTCATCCTGCAGTGTTGTGCACACCCGTGAGGTATGGTGCACAGTACATGCCAGAGTGCTGAATGGATGCACAGCAATGCTGTGGACATGGGTGCAGTGGGTTCCAGAGGGAGGGCCATCACCTACAAACAGAAGCCATGCATCACAGCCATGTATAATGTTGGTAACGGGGATTGACTACAATTGCACCACATGCTGTTCAGCCCCACATGTCCTGCATGCTGACATGTGTGTAATTACAGGTATGTGTGTGATACTGTACTGCACCATTGCCTGCTATTGTGTGTGTTATGGGGTTGTGGGAGCTGTCTGTAGGTGCTGTCTGGTGTAGTGGAATGGGTTGCCATGTATGTTGACTGCATGTGCGTATGTCTGTGTGTGTGGCCATGTCTGCACATGTGTGTGTGTGTGTGTGTGTGTGTGTGTGTGTGTGTGTGTGTGTGTGTGTGTGTGTGTGTGTGTGTGTGTGTGTATTTACTGCTTAGTGATGTTGTACATGTCTTACTGTCTGTTCCCTGTTTTCCCCTCACAGGTGGCAAGGTGGGGCTGGGTCTCCCCCGCAGGGAATCTGATATCACTGATAGAGGCAGTGACCATGAAGATATGTTTGTTGAGGTACAGAAAGGGTCATCAGGGGCTGCAGCTGGGCCACCATTTGACAACCCACGCATATCCACACCATCCACGTACACTGTCAGACTGCCTCTACAAACCACATCACCATTGGCCCTAGCTGAGGGACAGCCTACAGTTGGCATGGACCAGGACAGTGTGGTATCTATGGCACATGTGTCAGGAAGATTTCTGGTGAGGTATCACATAGGCAGATGTGCAGGGGTGCTCGTAGCAGCACTCCTGGTCATCATGCACCTGGCAGACATGCAATCCCTATTTCAACCACACACATGTTCCAGACTATCATGGAGGCACAGGCATGAATGGAACGGTACACCAGGCAGGGTCTAAGGGTGCAGAGGACTCATCACACCTCTTTAACTGACAGCATCCGTGACCTAGCAGGTGCCATCCATAATTACACCAAGGTCATGGATAGACGGTGGGGTGACACATTGAAACTCATCCAAAATGTCATGTCCATGCTTCAGGACAGGGCGGTATGGCTGCGACGACCATGCGGACATATGCCAGCAACACCAGCAGCTGGAGGTCACCGTAGACATCAGAACAGTCACAGCCACTCCTGTAGTAGCAGTACCAGCCCCAGCACTGTCAGGTAGGCTGTCCACAACCCTTCAGAGCAGACCACGTGCATGTGGCCCTGACCAGTCCCAGGAGGGATCTGGATCCAGTGGATTTCTGTTAAACTTGGGGGACAGTACTCGGTCTGGCTCTGTACCTGATACTGCCTGTAGCATCCCTGCTAGGCACAAGTCCCATGTCCATGGCCAGAGATGGTGAACTGCAAATTTTGCCAGGTACAGTCTGCAGCTGTCCCATAATTCTCTGTATGGAGCAGCCACATGGAGGAACTGTGTGCATGCAAACACAAACACATAAACTATGAACCTAGAGCAACCACATACCTGCACAAATGACATCACCAGTGGCCCATAACAATACTCAGCCCCCTCACACACACACATGTTGTCAAATGTATGGCTCAGCCCAGGCCTCTGGCAAACCAACAACACATCCTGTGTATATGATGATACCTGTGCCACTGTCTGACATTCATAACTTCAATGCATGGACAGGCTAACATGGTTCTGATGCACAGGGGGACTGTACAACAATGTAGCAATGGAATGATGTGTAGCATATTGTCAGCAGTAAAGTGAAATGCTAACATCTTGAAAGGTGTAGCTGTGCAGCCATGATGCATACTAGCTTTAATTAACAATGTTGTATTGTTGTCACCAGTATCTGTTCAGATTGTGTTGTGTTTGCCCATGTGCCACATGGCTGATGGGTGTAGTGGTGTCAGCAGGCCTTCTACAGTGGACACCAGTAAGTGTAGTGGGTGGTACACATGCCATGGCTGGGCACAACACACTGTGCCTTTGGTTAGGATGCAGTACGGGTACAGGACTGTACACATGGAGGTATGTCCCCATGCAGGTAACACATCTGTTGCACATGTAATCCCACCAAGACAGCATAGGCACAACCACACAGTGGTATATATGCAGTCTGCAATGTGGATGGCATTGAACATGGTAACAGCAGGGTGTATGTCCCTCTCCCCACTCTACTGTGATCCTCACCTACGTAACATGTGTGTGCCAATGCCAGTGGCATAGCCCTACCCATAACAGGGTGTGAGGCACTGAACTACTGTGAATGGTGTAGACAACAACTAACAACCTGATTACATACACTGTACAGTATTACAGGCAGCTATGTGGGGGGATAGATGCAACAATATCTGCAATTATGGCATTTGTGTCCACAACAGCCACACCCAGTGAGTTATAGTAACCCCAGTAGTGCTGCTTACCTCAACAGTGTGGGGGAGGGCATTGACACATCTATGACCTGTGAAGGACTGTATGCCCATGGGATGGCACATGTGGTATGTTGGCATATGCCAAGCAGTCCTGGTGGAAACATATCCTATGAATGGATGTAGATCCCGTAGCAACTACACACATTCCTACAAGTGAGATGGTGTACAAAAGCCTGCTATGATGTACATATGCATTATGCACCTCCTAACCCTTATCTACACCTGTCACGATTGGGTTGAGGAGGTATACCGGGTTCAGGTTGTATTCTCTGCCTTTGACAAGTCCAACATTGGCAGGGTCCTGTATGTTGAGATAATCAGTGACATTGGCCATGGGTTCATTGCTGGTATGTTCCATGTCCCTGCAGACCACAGTCATCAAGCTACCGAGTGGTAGTTCCCAGCTGACATGGTAGGCTTGTGGATGCCCTTGCTAACATTGGTGAAGCCATTGTCAGGTGTAGGGCTGTTTGATTGTATGAGGGATCCCAGCTACTTTCTGCACCTGCCCATGAGGTTCCACCAACCATGACATGTCACTTGACTGTACTGCATGATATGTTAGTAATGCCATCCTTACATCCTACAGGTGGGATGGAGTACTGTTAACATGTACTGCCCTTGTCGTGTAGGGTCCTGCTTATGGGATCTGCTAAGGTTGGTATTGTATTGCAGGCCAGATGTATTTGGCTGGGGGGGGGATACCTATCCATGCCAGATGTATGTTGTTTGGGTCTCACAGACCCATCAATGGTGCATGTGGACATATATGTTATGGTTACGTTCCCAGTTCCATTTACAGATGTATGTCCATATATGCCTATATTGATATATATGTGTTCACCTTTGACTGGGGGACAATCATTCCTTTGAATGGCCCTTTCTACAAACAGAAATGACTAACCCGTTGTTTCTTACTGCACCACAGTTAAGAGAAATGCAGTTCTACAGGCACCTTCGCTGACACTCGAACTGCAAGTTGGAATACATATCGTAATGGCGGGGAGCATGACCCCCTGCACCCCCCTCTGGGTTGCCAAGCCCCACACAACCACCCTACTGGGATATACCAACTCCTAGTGTGCACTACAGTGGGGAAAGGCAATTATTTCCGATCCCCAGTAAAGTGGCATCCGCAACCAAATTGCCTAATCTGCAATGAGCGAATGCATACTGACATTAGCACATTGCACATTCTATGCATGTATTGCAAGATTGTGCAATGTTGGGAACATACTTTAGGCCTACCAGCCTCTGGACACATGGATTTCTCTCTTTGAAAGGTGAGCCATATATATGCTGAGATATTTGCATTCCTAGTGCTGTCTATATGTGAACATGTGGATATATACAAATATATTGTAGAATAAAGACGTTGCAGAGTTCCACAACAGATTTACCTTTTATTAAACAAAAAGAAGTAAGCGCTTTCGCGATCTACCCAGATCACTTCTTCAGACTGTATTACAATGTCAAACTATCTAACCAAGCATTAATTAGTTATAATTACCTACTTAAAGCTGTAAGTAATTTACATAAAGATTCCTTTCAGTAAAAACTTTTTTAAAAAACCAACACTTCTTATTAGCCATTGACATTACATTGTATCAGGTTCTATCTTAAAAAACAACACAGATTATATAATATTATACATAAGAATATAAAAAATGTATGCAAATATATATGTATAAAAAATATAAAGATAAATGTATACTTATGAAAAATTAATAAAGCATGTCTATAAAATGCATGTATATTCATATTGTTATAATAAAACCTCCTAGCAAAGTCTTGACCATCTTGACAGACAAAAATTAAATTATTTAATATACGCTTGAATTCAATTGGGAGGAATATAGACCTAGGGCAAGGGCAATATACTGCATAATAAAGCATGGATATATTTAAACAATTTTATGCAAGGGCATCTACATGGTGGAATACATTCCCTGTAGTGTTGTATACCTGGGCTGGATGGTATGTATATGGACACATCATGATTATGCATATCTGCCATGCCTTAGTGGTAAATCACTTTGTGTATAATGTGCAGGGTCCTGGTTACGAGCCTTGCAGGACCTGTTTATTTTGTTGCTGGGCAGAACACACATACCTGCTTACAACTGCTTTACGGTGCCTTAATCACTCTCTATCCAATGAGACGTGTTCTGCTCAGCAACAAATTAAACAACTCTGGCAAGGCTCAAAACAAGGACCTTATACACTCTAGACAAACCAATGTACCACTAAGCCATGACAGGTACACAGATAGTCAATATTTCAAAAACATATCAGCCAGTCCTGTCATGCAACAGTGCAAAGAATGTTTACCAACATCTAGATGTCTGCGTGTGTAACTATAGTGCAACCTTAACAGATACAACATACCCATGTATGAATAGATACACATGTATTCAAATATATATGTTGTTTTACTACCTCTATATACATATATATCACTGTCTATGCACATATACCTATATATATGTTAGCAGATAAATATATCTATATAGGTATATATGGCCATACATCTGTAGATATTGCAGATTTACAAATACACCAATGTCCACATGCACCGTTAATGGGGTTGAGAGGCCCCACAAACTATACATCTTGTATGAATAGGCATCCCACCACAGCCAGACACATGCACCCTGCAATACACTACTAAGTACAGTCCACCTCCCACAGGACATGTAATATGTGGAAGCCGTCTATGTCCCCAGGATACAGATACACATACACATATATACTGATACAGATATATATATATATATATATATATATATATATATATATATATATATATATATATATATATATATATATATATATATATATATATACATATATATATATATACATGTGACTACACATACACACGCAGATATATGTACAGTCAGATACATATGTAGGAGGTGCACACAATATTGAGCAGCCAGTATGCCTACAGTTAACACCTGGACAATGTATGGGCTAAACATACAAATGTCAATCATTGCCTGCAACATATACCCATAGAAAGGTCATAGTAAAGACACAACACACAGGTTTGTAGAAATGGCACTCCTTTAATTGTGTACCATAATGGTCCTATATGCCATATCATATAGCTGTTCAAATACTGACAACCATATAAACAGAGTACTGCAACTGTGAAACAGTTACACTTATACAGTAGTCTGGAAAGGTTCACAACTCTTGCAGTCCAAGCCAAGCCCTTCAGAATATACAGTAGTGCTGACAGACTGGGCCACAGGGTACCACACAATCAACAGTATGTACTGCAGGTGTGTAGCTTATCAGCCTCTAACTACACTCTGTACAATCTCTGTAGGAGGTAATGACATTTTGTAATACAATGGGTTGTACCCGGAACATATCAAGGCATAAAGCACAGAACATTCTGTATTGTAAGGGGCCATAGGCTTGCAGTACCCCAAGCCATGTTAGTAATTACAATATAGGTGGAGTATATGGTACTGTACTTCCACATACCTTGTGGCAGCTCACCCCTGATACCCCCATATTTGTAGCAGCCTAGGTCATTTATGGTGCTCCCCACCTGGACTCAATAATACAAGACCATATACCACCGTTACATACACTGGCCTCTGCAGTGCATAAGGGCGCACATGTGCTGTGTAGATGACGCCCACACATATATGGCCCAGCTCCAGTGTATGTGCGGGGGATACAACAGCAGTGTACTAATGGCAGCAATGACAGTGTGATATACTCACAGCCCACTACAGAACAACCCCCAACAGCATGACATATGTGCAAAGCTTGGTATGTAGATGGAGGACAGAGGCTGGAACACAGGCACATATGTGGAACACTGTTGCCATACACTAAGCAAGGTGCCGGTGTTACAGGATAGTCTGCAACATACCCTTAGTCAGGGAATTGAGGTTATAGACATGGATGTAGCCATGTACTGGTAGCACGCAACATACACACTGCCATTGTCATATCTGATACACGGCTTGTGTGGTGGATGGGCAACACATGATTGGCATACATCTGCCCAGCAAGAGGTAGGCCCACAGTAGCGAACTATGCAGGCAGACTGCATTCCAAGGTACACTACTATGCACACACACGCACACACACACACACACACACACACACACACACACACACACACACACACACACACACACACACACACACACACACACACACACACACACCCTGTAACACCAGTACTATGCGAAGCATTACACAACTATACCTACAGTCTGTCTGTAGTTCCTGAACCTCCTACAAATGGTTCTGCTCTGAGTGTGCATGTTCTCCACTGAGAGGTATTGCTACCTGCTGCCTGTATCACTAATGTCCACACACAGGATGGATGTCCGTCACACAGGAAATGTGAAGGGACCACAGCCACATGCTATAGGGATTTATAGTGGGTGCTTGCCATGACAGTGGTAATTCAATGTACTACACATGTCATTAGATATATATATGGCTATCTGAATAGGTATATGTACATATATTTCCACCATATGTCCTGGACATGGAGTGTAGCCATACCCCAGTCCCTACAGTCCCAATGTCATAGTGCAAGGGGATGTCAGGTATGCATAGCAGGTATATTACTAGACTTTTGCTACTGTCATTGGGATTGTCTTCACAGACATGGTGTGTGCAGATGCATAAATCTGCTTATAACATGTGTGTCATTGGCTACTAACAGACATACTATGAACATCATTGTAAAGTACCGCTGCTAGCATGTAATGCCCCTGTGGAGAGCAGCAGAGATATTGGCCACTTTATATGGAACTGCAGACACACCCTGTACAGTCCAGAGATATACACATATTCCCTTAGTGCACCACGTGTACCAGGTCTGACAATATGGATGTAGACAACCATGTAGATGGGTGTAGCACATAACAACTTATATACATTTGGTACCATAGGTGTAGGAGTCACACACTCCTGTCTGGCCTGACGCATAATGACTGCTGCTACAGGGAAGCCATGGACAAATACTGCCCACAAGATATTGACATACATCTGTATACCATCCCACTGGTCTGTCTCACATACATTATGTTTAAAGGAGGCCCAGCAGCAGTACATCTGGCAAGTATCTGCACATGACATCCCACTGGTTAAGTACACTATGCTGCTAGGCATGTAACAATGCACTGTGCAGGCTACAGGCAGACTGGCTCAACACTGGCCTACATCTTGTATGGGGGAATGAACATGTACTTGCATATATAGCAGGCACAACAGCCATGTCACAGCACAGGGTAAGATACACCTGTGTGACAGTGCATTACCACAACCAATGTGAACACAGCCACAGCCACATATGGTAGGTTAGCATAATATTACAGTATATGGACGATCTGTTCTACACCATCCTCATAAGTGCCAGTCACAGAATCTCCCTAGATATACTGGGCTGCTACACAGTTTGGTCTGATGGCTGTCTGTGGTATGGAACATGTGTGTGTATGGCTCTACAAATGTGTATGGCGAAATGGTACCATACAGTGGGACGTCATGTAACATCTGATAGACGGGGAGCTAGGACAATGACATCTACCACAGTCTGTACACAGGCTAAAGTACATATTAAAAATACACACACTGCTGACATTTACCATCACTGCACTGACCTCCATACTGTACAAACATCCACAAAATGTCCAGCTTATGTCATGAAATATAAGCCCTACTGTACATGACATGTGTAGCAATCTGATATATCATTGGCTTGTTATCAGATATGATGACGCTATTTATGGCATACAGCACATATGCACCAATTCATGCACGTCATATGTACAAACACTGACAGTGGTGTGGCTGACAGCACATACACAGGGCCAGTATAGACATGTTGCTGAAATAACCTTGTATATTTTCCATTGTAACGGTGTTTGTCACAACATATGTCCTATGAGGGATATGAAGTCAGTCACTGTCACGGCCTTCACCATCTACAGACTGTAATCCTCACACTACCGTCTGCATTCCACAGAGAGATGCACTGTGGATAACACTTGAAACCATAGGCACAACACTGTCCAGTCTGCAGATGACCCTGCAGCTGGGGATTCCTCATATACATGGAAATGACATGGCAGGTATTACTAGATTTACGACAGGCATATCCAGACAAACACTATTAAACCAAAATTACTCCAAATGCAGTATAGCAGCACTTAGAGTCTGTAGTCAGGTCAGGCACATCCCCCTCCTGTTTGTTGCCCTCTTTCCACAGTTTATGTTGTTGGAGGTGAATCCTCAATCCATCTGAGATGATGTTTGCCAAATAACATATCTAGTTCCTGCTCACAGTGCCTGAAAAGGCCCAACACCACCATGAGGTTCCAAGTTATTGGAATGTGTTTCCATGCAATTGGCTATGGGGTTGTTACCACAGCTGTGCCACATGCAATCAGCTGTGGGAGGGCTGTAATTTGTGCAGAGGCCATCAGCTCATCATGAGCATCACATAAAATACATGTGCTGCTGCCTAAGCAAGGCAGGTGTGGGTCTTCCCATCCACCAGAGAGGGGGTGGGGGAGGCAGACAGAGGCAAATACATGTCAGGGAGGGGTGGGAGTGCAAATCTGAAGCATTTTTATGTCACACACCTACCAGCATAGGGTATAATACCCCTGACAACTATGTAGTGCTATCATAGTTCGAAACAGTTATTGGATGCACCACATGGGTTACCTGATGTGGAGCACTCCGAACATATATGTGAGGGTGAGTGACATCTACAACAGGGATACAGTAAGATATACGATTGGTGTCGTACACGTGCCTGTCTGCATGAACAGGTGCCAGCGTCAACACAGGCATATTCATACAGGGACGCACACACATTGACACACTTGGCAGGGCCAGGAGTGCAACTCATCACTAGTGGGATTGTCACAACACATCAATGTGCAGGTATCACATGCACCACATGGGTCATACAGAGGCCATATGGGCAAAGAGTATGAGGAGATGTCACGTCACACATCAGACAGCATGCTTCAGTATGCCCTGGGGGGGTGTAGTGAGTGTGGATCTGGACATATGCACCATACAACACACGCACACAAACACACAAAGTGCCAGTTCTGACATGCATGGCTGCATGTTTACACGGGTGTGTGGTGATCACCTGTGCAAGCAGGCTGTACAAGGATAGGTGATGGGTATACCTTGGCATCAGGCCACATGACAATGGTCTGCATTGTGGCTCAGGCCTGTAGTTACTGCATTTGCCCACACAGGTGGGTATTGCATCCCCCATCCAGTCACCTGGGTGACTATTGTGTGTGGCCAATTCTGTACACCACATGCCATGTATGTGTTCCTTAGTCCATGACATGGATGTTGTCTGGGATGTGCACCCCTAACACATACATGTACAGTGACATGTGGAACTGTACTTGGAGTGTCAGGCCCATGTTGTGAACACAGATTATCATCGGATGTGCCAGTCTTGCTCACCTGTGGCAGGAACTGGTACTGGGCAGTAGGTTTACCCTTCACTTTCATTGATGGCATGCCAACAGCATTCCCTGATATCAGTGTCATCTGTCCATACAGGACATGTTGTCAGGCATGGTATGTCCATTGTGAGTCACATGTGAAGGCACCACATGTGGTGCAGGTGCCCATTGGGGAACATGGTAGAGGTGCACTGTCTGCATGTACATGCATATTGGACAGATGGGCAGGGTGACATGCCCTCTGTAGCCCACTGCTATCACTGCATAGCTGCTATCAGTGGCCAATAAGCAGTGTGCTACCCACATATTGGCTGCTACCTAGGCATGTGTGTTCATATGACACATGGGTTGAGTGTGTGCTCTGGGTAATAGAGGGGTTGCTAACTTGGATTGTCTGGCCTTGATGTCACATGTATTGGTATGGATTTGCACCCCAGCCTTCCAGCTAATTTACATCTGTTATCCCTGTATGGTTGACATTGTGATATATAGTAGGGCCACCATAAAATAAATTAGCAAAACCCCCTTCACTATGCCCACACACTCGCCTCTACACAGGATACAGGTTACAAACACACACACACTCCTGATGTCTGGGAGTAGAACCCCTACCTAACTATGTTATTACACTACAGCACTACACAATTATAGTACGCGTCACAGACATTACTGGAGCACTATTTCCTGACAGGTGTATTTCACAGTGAATGACATCAGCAGGATTACCAAAGTAGGGCATTTCAACTGTATTGCAAGTGACTAGCCTAAAATGTATTGCTCTCTACACAGACAGTGAGGCACACACAAAACATCCATCCCTGACACATGTGGGTATAGAACCCCTGATCAAGGTCTAAATCACACTACAGCATGGTGCTGTTATGGGACGCACCACAGCTATTGCTAGAGACCTCCTTCCCCAAAGGTGTATTTCACATTGAATGACATCAGCAAGTTTACCAAACTAGGGCATTTCAACTGTATTACAAGTGACTAGCCTAAAATGCATTGCTCCCTACACAGACAGTGAGGCACACACAAATCATCCACAACTGACATGTGTGGGTATAAAACCCCTGACCAAGGTCTATATCACTCTACAGCATATAGCTTTTATAGGCTACACCGCAGGGATTACTAAAGAGCTCTCTCCCAAAGTTTTACTTCACAATGAATGACATCATTAAGATTGGTAATGTAGGGCATTTGAAATTTACGGCGAGTGAGTAGCCTATGATACATTGCTCCATCCACAGACATTGCAACACACACAAAGCATCCAGAACTGCCATGGGTAGAGATGGAACCCTACCACAGTTCTACATCACACTACAGCAGTACGCAGTAACAGGATGCCCTAAAGAGATTACTGGACTATGACTTTCCTACAGGTGTATTTCTAGGTGTATGACATCAGCAGCCTTGCCAAAGTTGATTATGTGTATTATACGGTGTGTGAGTGGCCTAAAAAGCATTGCTCTCTACTCAGTCATACACCAACAGTTGCCAGGTCTGGGGTTAGAACACCTACCTTACTACTTTATCAAACTAGAAGGGTATGCAGTTACAAGGCAGGCTACAGAGATTACTACACGATTATTTCCCCAGAGGTGTATTTCTAGGTGAGTGACATCAGCAGCCTTGCCAAGTATGTGTATTGTACAGGGTGTGAGTGGTCTAATAAGCATTGTTCTTTACTCAGTCAGACACATACACACAGTTGCCAGGTCAAGAGTTAAAACATCTACCTCACTACTTTATCACACTATAGCAGTACGCAGTTATAAAATGCGCTACGCAGATTACTGGGCTATGATTTCCCCAGAGGTGTATTTCTAGGTGAGTGACATCAGCAGCCTTGCCAAAGTCAAGTATGTGTATTGTATGGGTTGTAAGTGGCCAAAACAGCATTGCACTCTATGCAGTCAGACACACACACATTCACCAAGTCTGGGGTTAGAACACCTACCTAACTATTTTATAACTATTTTATCACACTACAGCAGTACACAGTTACAAGATGCACTATGGAAATTACTGGCCTATGATTTCCCCAGAGGTATATTTCTAGGTGCGTGACAACTGCAGCCTTCCCAATGTTGTGTATATGAACTGTACTGAGTGTGAGTAGCCTAGAATACATTTCTCTCTACACAGACAGAGACAGACACACACACACATACACACACTCACACAGTTGCCAAGTCTGGGGTTAGGGCTACTATCTAACTAGTTTATCGGTACAGTAGTACACAGTTATGGGAAGCGCCATGGGGGTTACTGAGCTATAGCTCCCCCAAAGGTGTATTTCACATTGTATGACCTAGGCCGGCTTGTCATGATACTGCTATGGGGAGGGCAGTATGTGCATGGGCCATAACCTATTCATGTAGGGGTTGACATGCCACTTGCGGGCACACACAGGGTCATATGCCACAAGTACGTGTATACAGCTACTAGGTGACATCTTCCTTGTGCAGTCATGTTGCACAGCTGGCACGTGCAACACACCGTCATGCTGACAGATACTCGTGACTAGTATCTGCAGTGAGTGACACCTGCACCTCATGTGTTTGGGGCCCTTTGGCTGTGTGCTGGGTGGGACAGGCCCAGATGGCTCCTTGTCACAGTCACCCTCTTCAACACATCTATATCCATCTACCTTTGGCTTATTATAGTGTGTTGTCCTTACATATATGTCTGTATTTTTATCCACTGGTGTGCAAGGCAGGAGTGCTGCATACTGACATGTGTTTGCACTGAGAACTGCAACTGCCAGATATGTCTGATCCACTGTCATTTGCTGAAATAGCCTTCTTGTCTTTGTGTGTGAGCATACCCAGGATGGGCTTTCAGTATGTTGGTGACTGACATTGCCTTCATTCCTCTTAAGTGTGTGAGCATGCCTAGTATGGCCATCTATATTGCATGTGTGGATCAAGTCCAAGTGGTTTGTACTGTGGTGCTGACATTTGTGCTGTACACCTACAGGTAGCATGCTGTGTCTGCAGGGTATACATCAGTCATTTGGCATTGACTGCTGCTACATTTTCTTAGCGGGGGGGTGGGGACACCAAACTGTTTCTACATTTCTACACAGGGTTGTGGAGGGCACACCTGACTGTTATTATAAGTGTACATAGGATGGTGGGGCACACCTTACACATTTACACAGTTGCTAGGACTGTACTGGTATGTCAGGTACACCATTTCAGTCTGTAGTCTTACCTATCTTGCTGGCTACAGGCATACCAGTGTACTACAGATCTTAGCTTTCACTACCTACATATTAGTTTCTGACTTCATAGCCTTCACAACTGACATCCAACTGGCTGGCCTGCTGTAGTCTGTCGGTGTAGGGCTTGGGTAGGGGTTACCCATGGGGCTTATTCAGAGGCCATAGTACAGCATCTGTTTGTGTTTGTCTACACCTATTCTGCTGGCTGAGACTGTTGTTGGGTATGTGCTCCCCCCAACTAGCATGTGTGGGTCACTTACCTTGTGGGTGACCCAGTACTGAGGGTGGTGATGCAGGGCTGCCTATGTCGGATGCACATAGTGCACTCCCTAAACATAGTTGAGCACAGGTAGTGTCATGTTTGGCATCCCTTTTAATGTATGTACGAGTCAGAGAGAGGTGTCATCCCCTGGGTCCCTACTGTGTCAGTGCATGTGCTATGCATTGCCTTTTTGCCAAGGCCAGGGCATACTGGGCATGCCTCCTTCTACCTACTGGAGCGGGCTCAGGTTTTTCCTCCTCCGAGTCACTCTGCACCTGTGAAGGCCTTGGCAGTGGTGGGGGGCTGTGTGGCCCTGCCCCGTGATGTTCCTGCTGCAGCTGTTTCCACAGGATCATATTGTGTAGCATGGCACATACAAGGACAATTTGGGTACATGTAGTTGGTGAGTACTGCAAGACTCCACCAGATGTGTCCAGGCACCGGAACCGTGACTTGTGCATCCCAGGCACATGCTCTATTATGATTCGTGCTTGTGCATGTGCATGTGCGTCATTATGGAGTTCTTGTTCGGGTGTGTGTGCATTTCTGATGGCTGTCATCAGTCATGGCTCCAGTGCATATCTGGCATCCCCCACTAGGTGACCGTGTGGGATATCCCCAGTGGCTAATGTCTGGTACAGCTGTGTCAAATGCCAGATGTGGGAATCGTGGTAGCTTCCAGGGCAGCCAGCACACACATTCATTATTATGCCCTGTGCATCGCACACAACGTGGCAGTTGATGGAGGGGAACCCCTTGCAGCTGATGTAGACCCTACCCTGCTCACCTGGTGGTGCTTTAATGCATATGTGCATGTAGTCTATTGCACCTACTACCTCAGGGTATTCTGCTATCTGGTGGAAGAGATGCATATTGGTCACCAATGCCCCACGGGTGATGGCAAAATATACATGCTCACCAACATGTGCTGACATGGCATCCGGGAATTGGTGAAGAACCCTGGATGCCGATGCCTGTGAAATCCCCATCATATCCTCAGTTGGCCTTTGGAAGGTTCCTGTAGCTAGTATTCTTAGAGCTACACATACCTTGGTATCTACTGGGATGGGTTCCCCTCTGTTAGTTCTGTGTGTGAGGCGTGGCTGGCACAACTCAACAGTTTGCTGTAGAAGATCCCTGTCCACCCTATAGCGCTCCACTATCTCCAGCTCATGTAGCCCTTGGTAGGTTACCCTGGGTCTGTACACTCTTCTCTGTCTCCTCACTGTGGGTTGCTCAGCAGCATTCACATCCTCACCACGCTCAGCATCTTGCACATGCTAGTTTATGATAGCAAAAGCAGCCCTTAACATTTTTTCTCTTGCATTTGTTTTGTAAAATATCCCCATCTGTATACACCGGTGGTACAAAGATTTTGGGAAAGACAAGAGGGAAAGGTGTTTGCATAGTTTATAGTGGTGTGTTGGGCTGGGCTGGGCTGGACTGGTGCCTGTTTAATTGGATGATTCTGATACATTTCACCTGTCAGCTAAGCTAGTTCTCCTTGATTACCTTCCTACTGCTGTTTTCCCTTCCCTTTGCCTCCCTGTTTAAGCCTGTGTGTACGCCACGGAAAAAGAGTGCTCATATGTGCACAGAGCTGCTTTTTCTTGGTTTAACTTCCTTTTTCTTCCTGAAGAACCTGGTGCATGGTGCACACACCTGCTTACACTTTGTAAAGTGTGCTAGGCAGGTTTAGACACACCCCTAGCTTAGCTGTTCTAACCTAGGAGCAATCTCGAGCCACAGGTCTCCAATCCGCTTACAGTATGCCTGACACACACCCCCATGATGTCACCTATATCCTATTCTTGCACCCAGCCATTTATACTCTTACACTTTTGGGACCTGCCTCACACCCTGGGAAAATCTGTGATTCACTAACCTTTCCCTCATTTGCATAGGATTGCCTACTAATGCATGGTTACATGTTCCGCACTGAGCCTCCCCTCTTAGCAACCACTACTCACTGGCCAAGTTGTCTTTTGCCTGTCATTGACTTGCATGGCAGAATACTGATTTTTGTTAGAATGCTTATTTTCAGTTTATTTTATTATTTTCCCCCGATCCCATTTGCGCGCCACTACCCTATGCTTACACAGATCGGCGAAAAAAAATTAAAGTTGTTTTATTTATTTTTTTTACAGTTTGCAATGCCAATGGTCTTCTACTTGGCCATTGGCATGCTTCCTCAATAATATGCAGCCTTTATTTGGAGCTGTCATAATTCCATTTTGGAATCTGCAGAAATGTACTCGGTTAATAACCGAGTACATTTCTGCAGATTTCACTTGTCTTGCACGGACTATTGCAAGCTTCCTGGATTGCAATATCACCTCATTTGCATGGATTTCTCCTGCAAATGAGGTGATTTGTATGCCAGGGCTTAGTCCGTGCAAGACTAGTGCTGGAGCTCTCGTGCATGCGCCTGCCGGCTGTTGGCTGTTCCTGAATCACAAGGCAGACATAATGCCTGCGTGAGCTACTGCACTCATCTTGCAGGCTTTTGATAATCCGGGGGATAGTTAGTATTTTATACACTGATGAAGGGTTTATTTGACCTGAAAGCTTTGTTTTATTAAACGTTTATTTCATATTTTATTCAGCATTGACTTTATGCACCAAGCTTTGTTCTGCTTTTTAGAATTCAGGGGAGTGTCATCTCCAAAATGATTTGACATGTTCTCCCAAAATGTTCAGGAAAACATTCAAGTATATCTATATAGAGAATATCCAAGGATTGTAAACCTAGTTTCAAAGTCAAAGTTACATTTACATCCTAAAGCTTAATGATATAAGTAATTGAAAAGCTGTATTGTATTCCTCAGAAGTTGGAAACAATGAAAATCTCAGGGCTCTGAAGAAACAATTTTCCTTTTTGTTAGCCTGAAACTGCAGTACCATTTAATTAAGCTTTTGTCAGGATTTGTATTTGTTGCACTAAAGAAAACTGTCTTATTTTAAACCATCTTTTGGAAATGTTGTAGTTTGTCAATTTCTAATGGTCATGCTGACCTTAATGTGACTTTGTTTTCAAATGTCAATCACTCTATATTGCTTTCAGATTTTTTATAACATTTTCTATGCAAGATGCCTGCATACCTAGCCATGTAAAGCACATTACACAAATGAATAGCCCTAAAGGCAAGGAACCATAGGGATCTCAAATGTATAGTGGTCCGTCTGCTTATGACAAACTTTGTTTTTTTGCTGCAACTGGTCAGTTTCACTGACACTCGGGCAGTATTGCAGAAGATTTGCACTAAGAAAGAAACATAGTACTGACTTGCAGACAGCAATGCATACATTAACATTCCTCAGCTTTTCTGAGCTGAGGTCTATGTAATGGTAGCTACTGGAGGTTTGCTGTACTGGGCTAATGTCAACAACTTTTCTGCAATGAAAGAAATCCATGACAAAATAACAGAGACAAAAGAGAGAGACATGACTGTAGAGCTTAATTAAAATTGTTCAAATCTGACTATATATATATATATATATATATATATATATATATATATATATATATATATATATATATATATATATATATACACTGCAGCTGGGTAAAGAAAGACAGTAGCTATAGTCAGTTTTTAATGGGGAGATTCCCAGCAGTGCAGTATCACCATGTCATTTGTACAATACAAGTGGTTGCTTAAACAAACAGTTTGCTTTCTGCACAAGAAGAGCTCCTTTCTAATCCACTTTTCCTCTACCTACCATTATAAACCAGTTATGGCACAGATACTTCTGTCTGCTGTTTATACATTTGCATGGTTGTCGAAAAATGCATTGTGCAATTGATACTTCATGAATCATCATGATACCAGAGTAATTATCATGCAAGAGTGTTGAATTCCAAAAATAAAAGATAATACTCATCCAGAAGATACAACCACAAAAATATGACTGTCATTTGACATCCCACACATTGGCTACTGTCATGATTCTAATCAATTCCAATTATGGTACTTTTACTGGCTCAGTGCCTCTGCTTCAGAATCACAGTCATCATATAACTAGATGCATATACCAAAGTCACAAAGTCTGCACACTATAGACACAACTGATAGGCGTCTAAGTTCCACAGGTAGTCTGTCTTTGTATTTCCCATCTAAATGTTGATATGTTCTATTTTACATCCATGTGCTATGTCTCCAGTTCGCATACTTGATGCCCAATCAATTGAAACTCACCTGCTTGGTCACAACTTACTAAAAACACAATTTATGTACATACACCTGTATACATTGAAATTAGCATTTCTGTAGAAAGGCAGCCCACCATACTACCTTCCCACCGTGCCAAGGAAATAACCACCTACTTTTTATATAATAACCTGACAATGACCCAACAGTGAAGAAAGGAGACACTTCCAATTACATCAGATAGCAGTCTTGCACCAACACTGTTACCACAGTGCCTACTAACTCATGATATGGATTACTGGTTAACATCTGTCTTAACATATAAGGCCATGTCAAACCCAGAGCTGTTGGACATGCTACACTTAAAGAAATCCCAATCCCTCAGAGCCACACGCTCCAGGGATCTAAACCTTGTCATCACAATAAACAAAACATGCTGGAGGGATAGGTTCCTGACCCAGAGACTCCCCAGACTCTGGAATAGATTGCCCATACATGTCAAGCAGAGTGCCTCTTTGGTCCTCTTCAAAAGGAACCTTGACGATTCGATGGGAGAAAGGAAATTCACCCCAGGGATCACATCAGTCGCCCTGCTAGACAGGGGTCCAGGGAAGTAAATAGTGTGGGAAGAAATAGCCAAGGAATTGTTATGGCTAGGCTTGTATAGGCCCTAGGGCTGATAGCCTAGTACCAACCTATGAACCTATGAACCATTTGAATTACGGCAGTTAAAACCCACCAATCAACTGATTGCCAACCATATGTAATGGCACTCTATACTACAACATAGATAAAGTGCCTTATAGATGTCTTGTTTTGACTGCACATACTCTATATCACTAATTGAATCCTTTTTTCTTTAAAACAATTTTTTGTTTTACAATTAAACATAACTAGTTATCACAGCAAAAACTTCTACCCTCTGGAAGTGAATATGTTCACAGAAATAACTTCTTTCTGACTGATGATAACATTTTCACATATTATCTATATATTGTGAAACAATGCATGTGCAGTCTATGACACACATGTCTAAGATTTCAATATGGAAATCATATAACTTTTTACAATATCAAGAGTTTCATAAAAAAGCCATTCCTTTATGGCTTTTAGCTTAAATATTTCATATCTATTAGCAGCAATGCTAAAATTGTTATATGCTGACCTCATTTCAAGGTTACTCACATACCCAAAATAATTGATGTGACATAATGGGTGGTCTCCACCAGTGACAGCACCCTTTATTGTGATGTTTAGATATGTGACACAACAAATAATTGCAGCAAAAATTGAACAAATAAGAACTCCAAACTGATGCTACATTATTACACCTGTATGTCCCAAATATATAGCTGTCCAGGGTGCACTAAACTTCAACAGCAGATGCATACTTTCCAGGTGCTCACCCATAGGTAGAAGGAACAATGACTTATAAATGTAGGTTTAGCTTAGCTTGTACCTGCATATTAAGACTGTCCCCGGGATTCATGAAACTTGCGCCAGGCGCCGGAGTAGCGCTGGTGATCTAAAGCCAAATATAGCTGCCGAACGATTCAGGTACGAGCTATTTCCACGTGCAGCTATTTACATGTACCAGTGTACGCCAGAGCTGCGCAGCTCCCAGAGCATGTATACCAATTACCCCATGTGCAGCAGTGTAGCATGCAAATGAAGGTATATAGTGATTCATGAAGTGGTGCAGGCATAGCGTAAGCATGAAGAAATGTAAACCAAAAAAAAACGGTTTACATTTTTTCAAACATAAAATTGGAGCCATGAAAGCGGACCAAACTTACGTATTATAATATTAACATATGCCAATGGCTAAATATATAGCCAGTGGCATAAAAAAACATGCACAGCACATAAAAAATAACATTTAATGTCATGGCCACACTAACGCAAAGTAAAATCACAGTGCATTGGTGCGAAAATGGGATCACAATGAAAATATATTTAGATGTCATAAAACTGCAATGTAACACAATTCATGAATTCCCCATAGTCAATGGCACGCATGCTACACCACAACCATGGTGCAAGGGTTGCTAAGGGTCTGTGACAGTGTTCTGTGTGGTAACTAGGAATTAGTAGTCAATGCCATGCAAATTAGTAAAGTAATACTGAATCGCAAACTCCCCACCGGCGTAAGGATGTACCACACAGCGTAGTGGTACAACACCGAGGTGTGGCCTGGAGGTAAACATGACATCAAGAGAGGGGTGCGCCACAGTAGCTGTAAGCACATTGGAGCATTGCTATTCTGGGTTCCCTGTTGCTAAGCAAAACTGCAGGATAGGGATGTGGAAGTAGCCATAGTTTTGCTTAGCTAAGAACACACAAGGTAACCGAAAGTGCATGTGAACGTGGATGAAAACACGCTTGAAACCCGGTAAACGGCTGTGTGCAGCGCACACCATAGCTGAAATAGGAAGCATACGGGAAGACAATAAGGAAATGCTGCAACATGATAATTGGAGTACAAATTAGTAATTAACACCTAGGAACTCACAGTGGACTATTGACAAAAGCTAACAAGGCTGCTAGCAGCTACCTGCAGAACAGGAAAGGGGAGATGCCATACTGCAAAGAAAAGAGAACTGTCACAGCAAAACAAAGCAAACTTGCAGTAGATCAGCTACATAACACATTTTGCAGCACAATCCTGGGTTGTGAAAGTACAAAACAAGAAATAAGGCAACTGGATGCATCCCTGACAATGGGAGGGGAATTGGGTTGAAAAGTGAAGTAAAGGGCAATAGATGAATCATGGCAGCCAAGCGTAAGTCAACACCAAAGGCCCCACAATAGCAGTACTCACTGTAAAACCCATAATTAAGATACCCTGCAGCTGGAATTGCACATACACACCCAATTACACCATCATCATCCATTGCACAATAGTATAAGGTGTGAAAGCCCCACACACACACTTGTGTATTCCCAAACACTCTGCACCATTGATGTATACAGATGGGGAACTTTTAATACGCACATGTTAGGGGCTACCATAGCTTTGATTCACCAGCATGTGTTCAAGACCGACGGTGGTGTGGAGGATGATGCTGACAACTATCTCAGGCACCGGAAGAGGAGAAGAGTGTTCAGACCCAGGGTAACCTACCAGGGGCTACATGATCTGGAGATAGTAGAGTGTTACAGGGTGGATAGGGACACCATACAGCAACTTGTTGAGCTGTGCTGACCATGGCTCAGAGTCAGAAATAACAGAGGGGAACCCATCCCAGTGGACACGAAGGTATGTGTAAGCTTGAGAATACTAGCCACAGGTACCTTTCAAAGGCCAACTGGGGATATAATGGGGATCTTACAGGCATCAGCATCAAGGGTACTCCACCAGTTACTGGATGCAATGTTACCACATGCCAATGAGCACATATACTTCCCCCGAATGCAGGAGGAGTTGGCCAGCAATATGCGTCTCTTCCACCGTGTGGCAGACTACCCAGAGGTATGGGTGCAATAGACTGCATGCACATACACATCAAGACACCATCCAGCGAGCAGGGTAGGTGCTACATAAACCACAAGGGATACTCCTCCATCAACTGCCAGGTTGTGTGCAATGCCCAGGGCATTATCATGGATGTGTGTGCTGGCAGCCCTGGAAGCTATCACGACTCCCACATCTGGCATGCCTCACAGCTGTATCAGGTATTTGCCAGGAGCGACATCCCATATGGCCACCTGGTGGGGGATGCTGGCTATGCATTGGAACCGTAGATGATGACTCCCATCAGAAATGCATACACAGCCATGCAAGAACAGCATAATGAGGCACACGCAGAAACCAAAATCATCATAGAGTGCATGTATGGGATGCTGAACTCTCCAGGCACATGTGCCCACATCTTCATAGTATGTGGTATGCTACACACTATGATCCTGTGGAAACAGCTGCAGCAGGGACAGAATGGCGAAGGCCCTCACAGCCCACCACCATTGCCAAGGCCTCCACAGACACAGAGGGACTCAGACCACGAACACCCTGTGCTAGCCTCAGTAGGCAGATGGAGGCATGCCCAGTATGCCCATGTCTTGGCAAAGAGGGAACGTATAGCACACACACTGACAGTGTAGGCACTTATGGACTGACACCCTTCTCCACCTGCACACACAGCAAACATGGATGGCACACACACACAACCACCTGTAAATTGTCATGTATAGGGGGTCTACTGTGTGCTGGGGTGCCTTCTGTGCAGAGTCTGCATGTCCTCCCTGTGGTTGCGTGGGTTTCTTCCGGGTACTCCGGTTTCCTCCAACATCCCAAAGACATGCAGTAGGTGGATTGGACACTCTAAACTGGCCCTAGGTGTGAGTGTGTGCATGTGAATGCCTTCTGTGGAAGGTTGGGCGCCTGGCTGGCAACTCGACACCATAAAACTCCACTGCCAATCATGAGCGGGCAGATGATCTGCTGTGGTGACCCCTAACCGGGAAAAGCTGAAAGAAGAAGAAGGGGGTCTACTGTGTGCATCCTACATAAGTAGCCATCAACTGTTGCACACACAACTGTCATTGGCACAAAGTAAGTCAATACCTGAACAGTAAATTAAGCTATCAGCATGTGTCCATACTGTATGTATAGGTTCATAGATACATAGGTAGATACATGCCTAACTGCTTGAGGCCACTCACAAGCATAGCCAAAAAGTGTCTGCTGTTGCCACCCCATTGATTAACTAACTGTCCCTCTGTGGAGCAGAGCCAATTGTGAGATCCCTGGGGTGTATCCACTGTTCCCCATCCACTCTGCAGGGATTCCCTGGAGTGTTAGTGAGGGGGTTCATATAATGTAATCAGGGATGTAGTTCCAAATAATGGGGAGTATCCATGACAGGAATCTTCTGGGATGATTTACATGTTACATAATATACCTTAACCACAGGTTGCATATATAGGTAGTATTCCACAGAATAATAAACATTTGGAACACACAACCGCTGAAATGTACATTAATCACCCTTGCACTACCAGTGCCTGGTCTGAGAGGTAAAATTACCACTGCCAAGATTAGAACATGCAACCATGTACACAATCTTCACAATAACCTACCACTAAGCTACCTGAGATGTACCAATGGCAATTGTGTATACTGACAGGTTAAAACACAAAACGTAGGAATGTGTGGAAATAGGACAAACCGGCATGTACCCAATAAAAGGTGTACACTATATATATATATATATATATATATATATATATATATATATATATATATATATATATATATATATATATATATATAGAGGGAGAGACAGATATATGTCGATATATGGGGATATACAAATATATGTAGGCATATAGATAGGTTAACAACATCTACATAACCATGGAAGTACATATAAATGGGATACCTACCACATACAGACTGCTTGACATCCTGACACATGTAATCATGAGGCATAAACTCCAAAAGACCACAGTACCAAAACACCAAAAGCACGAGGTTTAAAATCCCGATGTTAAGGGACATTTAGTCAGTGCTTCTGGTGTTGTGGTTCAGGTAGGTTACTGTGTGTAAGTGTGTTTCTGAGGGCTGTAGTGTGTGTAAGTGTGTGTTCTGAGTAAGGTGTGTGTTCCTGAGGGACTGTAATGTGTGGGTGTGGGTTTGCTTTGTGTGTCTGGGCAATCTAGGATGTAGAATATTAAAGTAGGGGAGTGTGGGTGGAGCAGACACCCACATGGGGGTGTAGGGGGGTGTGCCCACCTGCTCATAAGTAGTGTAGGATGGTTTGTTTGGATGTGGTGTTTAGCAGTGTGTCTGTGTGTGCTTGTGTGTTCCATGTTTGTGTTATTTTCGCGAGTTACTGTCACTGTCGGTAATGTGGGGTATGGCAGTCTGGGCCCGGTACTGTGGACGTCGGAATTATGTGGTTTTGGGATTCCATAAGTATCCCGTATACAGTGGTTGAAGTGTTCATATATGAGTATAACATGGACCATAGCAATCACACATTCCGCCATGATCAAACTTTATGAACAAAGGATATGGAGAGTATATGCCTATACACTATTACAAATATGTGCTATGGACATGAGCCAATGATTGGGTTACCACCTGTCCCACTTTGTGAGGGATAGTCCCTCTTTGGGCGGTTGTGTCCTGACCAAAAATATTAAATGTGGCAAATGTCCTGAGATTGTAGGACATAACTATGTCCCATATGTAGTGTAATAGTTGCATGCAATAGTTCTTTCTGTATCTAAAATACCTACATGTTACAAGAAACAGGATAAGCAACTAAACTGCTACAAGAATAAGCTTATATTTAGGCAAAAAAGGAAAGTTCTGTCCCTTGTACTGACTGTGGGTTTGTGTCGGCCTGTAAAATCTGATGTGCGTCCCGAAAATGTCCAACAAAGGCCATTTGAAAAGGTGGCAACCCTAGAAAGAGGGTCAGTCACCAACACAACTCCAGTGACTGCAAATACCTATGACAGAAATGCACAATTTTCATGTAGCAACACTTTATTACATTCCGATGTATTGCCGAAAGGATTCAAGGATTAACATCACCTGCATGCTGTACAGGAACCAATTAACAGTGCCTTAATGAATCAGCCTGCAATTACCATAGTATTAGTCCACTAAAGGATAGGTGTTCAAATAGGGAAGGAACCCTCACGCACATATCAATTATGTATAAAAGCAGTTCCTACACACCTGCATCTGCTATGTACACCCACCAACATCACCCCCACACCCAAACAAATTACAATAAAACTGTAATAACATCACAAACCATTCACTCACTGTACAACATCTACAGAAGCCTTAACATACCTTGTTAGAGACACACTACCATGGCCCTATGTGAAATAGTTGCTGTTATACAATGGAACAGCTGCTGATGTTACAGGATTTGTTTGCACTAATCCCATTTCAGAGGGTTGTGTGTACACTGGGAGTTGTTACCAATTACTGATTAACAACACAGTATGATACACATGTACACCAAACCAAGGATGTCTGGTGAGCACACTGTAAACCACCTAACAGCTCATGCATAGCCATACAGCCTTGAGCTGCCCAAACATCCTTGCCAGACTGAAACATCTTCAGAAGTATCAGGTACAAACAAACCCTGCATAAGTAGAAATGTTCTGAAATATAACAGTTGTACTCACATGTAGAACAACATCTTCTAGCCATTACACACAATCCACGGGAGTCATGAAGCTAATATATCTCTGTCTGTCTCCATATAGCTGTTAAAATACATCACAAACAACACATCCAGGCTGTCTTCCTCGAAAGTAAAGCAAAGGGACAATGCCCAGGTGGAGTACTCAATTATACACCACTGTTGCCATGGTAATGGCTAATGGAGTAGCTGCACAGCTGATGGGCATCAAAATAACTACTTTGGAACACCAATTGGTGGTCAGGATAGCACATGTTACCAATATTTAGCTATAAAAGGATGGCTTATCACACATTCAAACCATCTGTATATACCAGCAGAACATTACAAAGAAGATTGAAACAGAGACTGAAAAGGATTGAATGTCAATGACACCTCGGGTTACTAATAAGGTATGTAGAACACTCAGTATGTCTGTGTATGTAGTACCTGTTCTGTAATATTTAAAGTGCACACAATCCATATAGTGGAAACAGTTATCTTGTAGTGATGTATTGTTGAGCATAGTAACGCTTGTAGCATTTATGTGTGTACTACTCTAGGTCACAAGGTAAACACCGCATACACCATAAAGGATGCTATATAAGGGGTTTGAACCCAAATATTCCTCACCAGCCGCTGTCAGTGGCAGGGCTGGTCCAACAAGTATTTGCTATAACAGGGTATAGTATATGTTGATATATTGTAACAGTAGGCATATGTATGGGTGTATTACTGAGAATAACATGTTGAAGGTTGGCCCACTGTGCAATTATAATTTGCATTGTGGGATATTGTGCCAATAACTGTGTAATGTACATTATTGTAGGCAGATATGTATTACAAGATACATAGCATTACTGTTATGTTAGGCAAACATTAGTTATGTCTAATAGCATTTACAATACACAATAACAGGATACATATGACTTGTAGTCACCCAACAGTTTATCAGCATGATAGCAAAGTAAAATGAAAGAGCTAGTTAACTATCCATGCACATAAGACATGTAATAAGTGCAAAGGTAGGTACTAGGCTGTCTGCCCAAGGGTATTTATAAGCCTAGCTAGAGTGTGTTGGCTTTCGCCACCCCTTAGGTTAGTTCCCTGTGCCTCTGAATGGCAGAGCCATTAGTTCCCTGTGCCTCTGTCCAGCAGAGCCACTGCAGTGATCCCTGGGGTACATGTCTGTCTCCCATCCACCCGTCAAGTTTTCCCTTGAAGAGTGCTAGTGAGGGGCCCTGCCTGATGTACATTGGAATCATGTTCCAAAGCATAGGGAGTCTCCGGGTCAGGAATCTATCCGTCCAGCATGTCCTAGTCATTGTGGTTAGGTGTATATCCCTAGAGCATGTGGCTCTCAGGAGCTTCTGTTTAGGTGGAGCATATCCAGCAATACTGGGTTGGACATGGGCCTCGTATGTCAAGCAGAGATCACCTGTGAGTATGCGGTATGCAACTGAGTACAGCTGGAGTTCCTTAGGTTGAGCTGCATAGGTCATCTGTTTGAGGTTAGTAATCCTCTTGGTGTGGTACTGTTGTGGTCTTCAAAGCTGTTGCAGTTGTCTTGTAAGGTACATCTCAAATGGGGTGTTGTATCCTTTAATGGGTCTAATAAATCATGAGTAGAGAGGCACAATGGCCTCCTTTGTTCTGGATGCGAACCCATTAGAGATTGGGGGGCCATGTAGAAGGATAATCTAACCACCTTATCATTATGGGTATCTAAGAAGAGATTGCTATCTAGTGAGGTTCTTAGATAACCTATTACATTTTCTGTATGCAGGCTACTAGCACCTATGTGGTAGTCCACGGGTAATTAATTATATCCAAAGGGGATGACTATGCACTTTTTGGCATTCGGCTTGAGGCCATGAAATAGACACCAGGTATCCATTTCAGTGCAACCCTTCCGGAGGGTGTGTGTATCAGCTGGGGAAACAATTATGGCCCCTAGTTTGCAGTCATCTGCAAACCTTTTCAGCCAAAGCCCTCCTGTGCTTGCCTGTATGTCAGATAATTATATACCGAACATGAGGGGTCCTAGGACTGAGCCCTGGGGGATGCCACTTGTAACTGATATACAGTCAGACCTAGGGTATGCAACTCCCACTATGTGGGTTCTGTCCATGAGAAACTTTGCAAACTATCACATGACATAGAGGTTAATGTTCAGGTGGATGGGTATGTTGATAATACCAGAATGGGGAATGGTGTTGAAAGCCTTTGAGAGATCAAGGTAAGCTGTGTGGACCTCCTTACTCTCATCTAATGACTTGCTAACTGTCTCTAAGAAGTTCACCAGGTTTAGGAGGCATGGTCTGCCCTGAACAAAGCCAAACTGGGAGGGGTCAAAGGTTTGGAGGTACCCAATGTCTCTGTGACTGAGATCCATGATGATGTGCTCCATAGCCTTGCAGACCAGGCTAGTCATGCCTATAGGGAAATAGGTCCCATGGTCCATTGTAGTGCCACCTTTGTGGAGTGGGATAACTGTTGCTGTGCACCATTCAGGGGCCACAAAGCCCAATGTGAGGCTATTATTGAACATGGTGCATAGGTGGGGAGCCAGTATGCTCTGAAGTTTATGTAAAACGGAGCCTGGGATGTTGTCCAGTCCCATGGATGCTGTGATATTGGCTTTAGAGTGTGCAACTTTTACCTGCGTAGTTGTGATTACAGGGACTCTGCACTCTTCCTGTATAGATACGGGCCCTTTAGGAGGTGAGAGGGGGGAAAGATAGCACTGAAACTATCTGCCAGGATGTTGGCAATATCAGTTGGTTCTGTAATGTTCATGCCTTTGTGCTGTAACTCAGAGCAGATCTGGGTGTTGACATTGAGATATTTGACATAGCTATAGAATGCTTTGTGGTTGCTGTTGGAATTAGTGGCAGTTTTGTTTCTGTAGCTAGCTTTGGAGGATCTTATAAGGGATCTCACCTTCTTACTGAGGCTGACCAGGGAGCTTCTCCATGCATGGGATTGTACTCTCTTTTGCAACAGTGTCTTCCTTCTGCTGTACAGTTTGTTTATGGTAGGGGACCACTAGATTGGCTTCCTTAATTAGGAGTATAGCATCTTGGTTCTGTTTGGGATAGCACAATCCATGCACTCGTATAAGTGCTTATAGAGTGCATTTCTGTATGATTCAGCAGTTGTAACAGTATTGTCCATCTGCATGGATGTCATGACGTTCACCACATCTGCCTTAAGAAGCATGAAGTTGGCTTTGTAGACATATTATACTGTGGTTCCCTTAATGGAAAGTGGGGGCGGGATGTGGATATCAATGGTGCTTAGCTTATGGTCGGATCGGATCAATGAGGAGTTGACTTCAGGTGTGGAACACCGGTCACTCATGTTGGTAATGCCTAGGTCTAGAATATTGTTGCCTCTGGTGGGTGTGTGGATAAGTTGATCCAGGGCATTGGTGTTTATGAATTCCAGAAAGTGTTGAGCTAATGAGTTGGTACACGAGTAGTTTTCTCAGTTAATGGTGGGGTAGATTCAGTGAGAATATGTGATGAGTGTGGTGCGAATGTTTACCTTCTCCACATGACTGTCAGGGTCAGGCTTGGTTGAAGAGAGCTTTACCTCCAGTTTGGCTAGATAAGTGCATCTCTCACAGGTTGTAGTGTTGGGTGGTAGGCAGAGACGGTTGTCTGTGTACATGAGGCAATGTCCACATTGCCTCGAGATGTCCAGATTCATCAGATAGACAGGAGAGGACACTGGCAGCTAACCCTTGGACATGCCTGAATATAAAACTAATTTCCCCTAGATAAGTGAAAAAAGTGAGTACAAGAGCTATTTTACTCTAAGCAAGTGAGAAAAGCATGTACAAAACTTGTTTATCTCTAGGTAATGAGGAAGATTGAGTGTTATAGTAATTATTAGCTTACGTAGTGCTTACAAGTTCTGAACAAGTGCTGAGCATAAATAAGCAATCCAGATAGGGTCTTGGATAACATAAACACACTGTCGTCATCGCCAACAGGTACACAATCATATATCCATGTACACCACAGAGCCCCTGTACCTACAACTATGCAGGTACAAATTGCACTCAGGCTGCATGGGACCTGTCCACATCCCAGGTTGTATCATACACATATGACAAAACAAGTTACTCTCCACATACACATGATGTAAAACATAGCTTCATGTCAGGCTGTGTACACACTGAATGGTGCACACCAACAGGTATTTCAACCCACAAAGGGGGGAGACACCACTGATAATGGGAAGTACTGCACTACTACCCTGCTGAGTCTGGTCTGAAAGGCCATGAACCTTGATCAAATTATTTGATGTCAGCAGTACAGATGTAAATGACAGTAAGGTTGATTTCACACTGCATATCATAAACTTGCCAGGTCATAGGACATCATCACCCATACTGTGTTCCACCTATACTCGGTATACTATATGTACATTCCTATGTCACAGGAGTGTTTTGCAATGGGACTGCTGGCAGAACCAACACTACAGAAGGTGTCTGGATAATACATGCACATCACACCAGTGCCAGCTACAGTAAGACAGGGTTAATTAACTGTATTCCCCCTCATTGTAGTCCATACCACACAGACCAACATAATTCATTATTGAAGTATGCGAATGACTGTGACCTAGGAGCAATAGCCGACTCAGAGTGTTGTGGACAACATACAGTAGGAGCTTTGTGGGTGAGGTGTGTGTGTGACATATGGCTGCAATCTGACAGCTATATATTAAATTGTCACCCCTATGTTAATAACCCTGTACCCATGAACTATCACCTAGAGAGCGGTCAACATAATGAACACTGTGTAAGGAATGCAGCTGGGCAGTTGTCTTTCCTGTGATAGCTACGTCACCACACCTGTCAGGTAATTGTATGTGGCAACCCTTATCATGACAGGGTGCCATCCATGAATATAGAGATCATTGTCCAGCCATACACAACACTCAAGTGACCCATATCAGATCATATATTTCCTTTAAGGGTTATTGGCCATGTTCAGATGGACTACACCAGCCTTCCCATTCCTTATCTCCACTATGCAGCATGATGCATACCCTGAATAAATCCATATCCAACCCAGTGATGTTGGACATGCTACACGTGCACATCCTGATCTCAAACACATACTTCATGGACATCCAACTTCCTAGTACTAGGATCCACATGCTGGACATATCCTTGTCCCATACACTTTACATAGTCCTGCCATACTCTGCATCCCTGTCCAGCAAAGCTGCACATTGCCCCCTCTCAGACATGGTCTGATGACTGCATGGTAAATGTATCATTAACCGTGTAGATCAGTTATGCGGCACTGTTCCACCTGGCCCCAGAGACCCGCCTGTTGGCTACAGCCAGGTAAACTTTCATCCTAGATTCATACATGGCTCAGGGCATATAGCCTACTACTTGACTTTAACTGTACTTGCTGTTGTTGATACCCATCTCTGCAAATACCATCTGGCTAGCCAGTGTCCCATGTGTATCACATGTGCAACACAGGTGATACATGGCAGGATGTTGAATTGCTGTACAGTGCCATGTAGATGTATATGGCAGAACACATACATGTACAACCGTCCATGAGCAAGTCTGCAGGGTGACAGGTCATGTCCGTTAAGGCAGTGTAAGTCTTTATATGTGACATATAAACAGCATCAAGGTTGACTGCATTAATGTGGACACATCCAGCCATGTGCTGATAGGTAGGAACACCAGTACAGGCAAACAGACATTCCCACATCAAGACAGCATCCGCATGGAGTATGAGCAATGTAATCAGGTGACACACACACATATATAGTGATAATATCCACTCACCATTGAGTGTCACATGTGTGTGACACAAGCATGTCAGAGGTGTCAGTGTCATATAGATTTGCAAAGACAGCTATTTAATCGTAATAAATGCGATACACATGTATGTTCAGCTGTAGCTCTGTATATCTCTGTGAGTTACTGTGACCTGTCTCCATCATTATGTCTTCCAGGTATGCCGTGTGCAAGGCTACCCCCTTATACCAGCTTAGAGGATGAGGCCCTCATCCCATACCTACATGACAATTATGATATCCTGTTCAGCCATGTGCCACAGGATGCACAGCAGTGGGATGCCCTGTGGATGGAACTTCGCAGGCGGGTTAATGATGTGGTTGGCCACAACCGCACATTCCAGCAGGTGTGCAGACACTGTACAGACTTCATTAGATGGGCGAAACAGCTTGCGAATGAAATCGCCAGGGAAAAAGGTGCAACAGGTGGTGGACCACCAACCTAGCACCCACTCCCATGTACCGAGGAGCTACTGGCCAACCTGGGGACACCTGCAGAACAACATCCACAAGCTTTAGCCGATATTGTGGAGGTGGGTGTCTCTCAACCGCCGAGCCTGGAGTTGCTTGGTAAGTCACTACTGCACCTATAACAACTATATTCCATATAGTTGCATGTGTCACTGTACAATATGTAATGTAACATCATATGCAAGGCATGTATACACACATGCTGCATACTATAGTATATTACTCTGTGTATGCACACATGTGCATACACCATAGTATATTCTAATGTACTGGTGTATGTGTTAACATGCACATTGCACCCTGTAACTACCATACAGGCGTGGATAATGCTCATACTGCTGTGTTACTTCTATTTAGGTACCTCTGGCATTCAGTTGTGACAGCAGCCCGTTGCAGATGAGACTGTTATTATTTATCAGGCATCGTAATGCACAGATCTATTTGCCATGTGGCCATTTACCACATGTACACAAAATGTATGGTCCTGTCACAGTATACAGTTCAGACCTGCAATGCATCACAATGGCTACCCATGTGCAACACTTGCAAACTATATGAATCACCAACATGAATCCTCACAAACTGTCATTGATAGATGTGTGGACAGCTGTGCATACAATGATGGAGGTGCTATTCACTGTAGGGGCATGTACTACAGATCAGAGCTACACATGTGGGGAATACAAACAGCACTACACAGTGAGCTGGAGTATGGCCAGCCTACAGGATTCACTGGTGTGGATCATAGCCCTGCTATGAATGTAACACAATGTGATGTGCTATCTTGACATGTCCATGACATCTAGTGGCCTGGCTGCAACACTGCCTAACTATCCTGAAAAACATATCCCACATACCCCCCTGTGTCTACATAACCCTGTCGTCAGTGAAGTATATGACATCTATGAGTGTATGTCATATGGGGCAACACAGACATGTGAAATAGATGAACGTCACAATAATTTGGCCAACACATGTACACACATGGCCATGAAGGATGGTCAGAGACATGAAGCAACACACGCAGTAGACATAATATGTTTGTGTGTACACCCTGTTGTACAATGGCTACCCATGATCTAACTATGGCCTTTGTGTAATGGTTGTATTGCAGATGTGGAACACTAGATATCCTACAGGCCTGTGAACATCTTATGTAGGTGTGACATCAATCCACCGCATAAGATGTGTTGAACATCTTGAGTGTGTCACGACATGACAGCAGTCACCTGTACAGAATCCAAATCAGCGCACAGATACAGTACATTCCCCTTGCTGGTGTTGGACATCAATGTCATACTTGCTCCTCATGTGTGTGTGTGTGTGTGTGTGTGTGTGTGTGTGTGTGTGTGTGTGTGTGTGTGTGTGTGTGTGTGTGTGGTACACAGATGTCATATGGGACATGGTGTACCAACGTGTTCGCCATGTCTGGCCATAGTTTCCAGGCAGCAGCAGTAAGGTTGCCTATGTGCAGGGGTGTCATCCGTATACCCTTCAGTGACCTGTGTCACACATTCCACATCATGGCTTAGTGTGTATACACCTCAGTGACATGGCTCACATTCCACAGTATATATGAATTATATCTGAACACAGTCATAGCTATGAACCGTGTCTGTAACTCACACTGTATAGCAATAGAGATGCCTCATGATTCCCTACAATGGCCATGCACATCAGCTAAATGTGCAGTATATCTGTAGGGTGGACAGACAACATTGCATTGGGACACCATTACCCCACTCTATATTTGACAGGACACCATTGTGTTAAACATGTATGCATGTCATTGCACACATCAGCAGATCACATGTCATACTACATGTGATTGTCAAGGTCAAATGCCACACATCAGGCAGGTGTACTGTTAACCTGTGCTGGTCTACATGGTGTAACACAGGGATGTATGCTAACTACCACTATGATTGTGCAATTTGCATGTCTTCTGCTATGACACATGCTGTTGTGTACAACCCGGGGATGTATGATAACTACCACTATTATTGTCTGCATTGCATGCTGTCTGCTGTATCACATGCATGTTGCATGCCTTCTGTCATATCACATGCATGTTCGGTGCCATAGAGTCTGTGTCTGTGTGTGTGTCTGTGTGTGTTTCTGTGTCTATTGTATAGATTGTAATGTACAGTTCTTGTCTGCCCCTTACAGGTGATGTAGATGTGTTGCCCTCCTGTAGTCCATCTGATGTTAGTGTCCCCACAGACCCTAGCAGTGATGAGTGATGATGAGCGTATGATTGAGGCACAAGCAGGGTTGTCAGGGGCTGAATCAGTGACATTGGTTGCCATTCCACTTATATCACCCTCATCCCCACACACAGATCCCATGCCTACACATACCCCATCACCAGTGGCCATAAAGGAAGGACAGTTGGTGTGTGGTAGCTTGGAACAGGAAAGTGTGGGGGCTATGGAAAGTGTGCCTGCACACCATGGTGTCAGCCAACTGACTGGTGGTGCCCCACACAGGCACGTGGCCAGTGCTGCTCATAAGAGGACCTCTGGCCAACATGCCACTGCAAGACAGAGTGCAGCAGCTGGTGTCACCAGATGCATATTTCAGGCTGCAATGGAGGCACAGGCATGTGCTGAATGGCACAACAGAGAAGATCAGAGGCTTCAGAGGGCTGCTGCCCATTCTTTAAACAACAACATCCAGGCAATGGTAATGCTCAACAGCAGATTAATGAAGCATTGGATAGATGGTTGGGTGACATGGTAGGAGTCCTTGACTGTGGCATGACAATCTGCAAGCGTGAGCTGTCTGTGTTGGAACATCTGGTAGGAGTGAGGTGTCAGGCACATGGACATAGGCCTGCAACATCACCTGTTTCAGGTCTACGTGAATGAGCTACCTCACATGTCCGCTCCCATAGTGGCGGTAGCAGCAGCAGTGCAGCTGGTGCTGTGCTGTCCACACCACGACACAACAGGCCATGTGCACATGGCCCTGGATAGTCCCAACAGGGAACGGTTCCAGTGGACAAGTGTCATCAGACAGTACCCAGTCTGCACCTCTGCCTGGTAGTGCCCGTGCAACCTCTGGCAGGCACAGGTCACATGTCCATGGCTGGACACCGTGAACTGTAAAACCTGGCCTGTACAGTCCGCAGCTGTCAATAATACCCCTGTGTAGGCCAGACACATGCCAGAACTGTGTGCATACATACATGCACACACCAGAAACATATGTAGGGCACCGCAACACACACATGCATAACATCCACACACACCCAATTAGATCAAAGGCCCTAACCCGCACACGTGATGTCATCCAATGGTGCAGCCTAGGCCTCTGGCAAACATTATCACCCTGTGCATATGATGATGCCTGTGCCGCCTTCCTGACATCCACACCATCGGTGCAGGGACATGCTCATATGGTCTGATGCACAGGGTGAACAGACTAGGAAGATAAGTGTAGTTTACAATTGTTGAGTAGGTTGACAGGCAGGAGACATAACATGTGATACAGGTGTACAATGCATTTCATACTGTTAACAGCATGTGTCTTGTGTAACAACAGTAACTGCATGTTGGTCATGATGTTCTGCTTTCCTCCTTCAGGTCTAATTGCACGTGCCCGTGGATGTCAGTGTTTGCAGTTAGTGTCCCATATGTCAATGTGGACTATTCAGAGGTATGTATGAATATACCAGCATGCACCGTGTAGCTGCCACATAACAGTGAGAATGTTCCACGTTCCAAACACATCTAGTGATCCAAGAGCATTATAGCTGTGTATTAGGCCACTGTGGCTACAGGCGTGACATCCATACTGGGTGACATCACAGGTACAGTTACATGGAGTTGTGAGGTAAGAGAGCGGCCTAGCTGATTACAAGGATAGAGGCCTGTGGGAAGTGTGATGCCTCATTGGGAAGCAGTAATACACGTTCCCATGACAGGATGCCAACACACAACTGCACCCACACACTCAGGTATTGACACACATGTATTCAGTGACACAGTAACACACCCACATACACACACACACACACACACACACACACACACACACACACACACACACACACACACACACACACACACACACACACAGTGGCTACTGTTGAGGTGAGGACCCCTGCCTATGTGCAAATCATCATTACATTACTGTGCACCTACATGACGCACCACAGAGAAAACACATGTACAGCTAGTGAGTATGGCCTAAGATCGGGGACATCAACATGGATAGCAGATTGCATTGCCTGGATGGGGGAGAGGTCTTATCAGTTCAGTATAGCAACATACATTCTCACTCCAGGGACCAGACAGCCATACATACACACACACACACACACACACACACACACACACACACACACACACACACACACACACACACTGTGGCATTCACTATTGAATACACCTGTGTCACACACACCCAGATACCTCACATGTGTGAGATACACGCCCCTGCCTATGTCCTGATTTCTACATTGCAGTCTGTACAGATGTGTACACTAGTGTACAGGAGAGTGAGTAACAATTGAGATGTATTCCCCACCGTATGTGACATATATGGACACACACGCAACCACACATGCCAGTACTGTGAATCAAGCACCTGCCTAGCTCATAATATGTATGACAGACATACAGCAATATTGCACAAGTTACAAAGTGTACTTTTGCATCCTTTGGCAACAGTGCTGATATATGTACACATGACGTCTTATCTGTTATAGGTGTCACGTGAGTTACCTTCGGTGTCACTCTGACCGCTGTCTATGTTGTGTGTTATGTCCTTCAATTAACAAAACCATTGCTTACTGGTTGCATAGGTTATTGTAGGAATGCTTGTGACACACCTGTGAGCTGTCCTCAGCAAACATCCATCTGTAAAGATGCCCCACCACTTAGTTATTTCCCCACATCTGTCCATACCTGAGATACATCTTTCCATACATTCAGCATATCACCATATACAGTTGGCAATGTGGAGGCTGCATTGCAACTGCATGATGTACTAAGATACATGTCACCTGGATACATCAGCAACTGCACATGCATGGTATCTGAACGCACGCCACTACATGTACATGCATGTAGGTCCTACAATCCTGCACTTTGAGCATGTTTGTAGGCATTGCAATTGGTGGACATGTGTAATGACATACATGACACACGGACTGTTGTATGATATGGTAGGTGTAATAGATTACCGGTACAGATGGAATGTTACCTCTGTCAACATTGACATCACACCTTATGTTCTGTTAGCATTCAGCAGCCATGGACCTACATTCCATGTGCATGTGTGTAATGGCTGTAGCCACCTGTCTGCACAAAAGACAACAACAGCTATGCTATTTACATGCATGTTGTGTGTGTGTGGCATGTACATATCCAGGGCAGGTACATGTATGTCATATCCAAACATGAGGGTGTGTACTGGTGTACAGCAACAGTCATCTGCTAATGCTGTAAATAACCAAGGGCCCCTGGTATGTGTACAGCTGACCTAGTTACAGACAGTGGTATCATTGCATTGCATAACACATGATGCAATTGTGTCAGTACATGGGTACTCTCTACAGTTGATGTAGAGCTTGGTACAGTCCACTGGTCAAGGGTCACATGGTGGTGTACTCTTATATGTCCTACAACATGTATGGATGTGTGTTGGTGGTCCGAGGGAATGGTGGTGTCTGAGGTTTACATCCTAGAATGCAGCATTTGACACTGTGTCCTACACCTGACTCATCTGTGATGCCTTTTGTGGGGGTACCGGTCAGTACATGTGACTGTCCTCTATGTATGTGGGGACATCACCACCTGGAGTGGTCCGTACCTGTGTTATTGCCCACATGTCCAGTTCTGAGGTATATGGTGGTAGTGCTATTGTGCACTACAGAGCCTTCAGCCAGGTGTTCCTCACTTCACAGATGTCAGTACTCCCCACTGTTGGATCTACAGTGGGCAGCTGTTATTATGGATGCTACACATCTAGCACTGGTTAGCATAAGCATACAATGAAGTTGTCCTCTAGGTGTCAGGATGTTATCCTGTGTTTAGGACATTTGTCTTGGAATGGCACTATATGGGCGGATGGAACTTGGATATTATCCCCACTCCCTTGAATCATGGATGCATGTGATATGTGTCAAAGGCCTGTCTACTGTCAGTCATGTCATCCCAGAATGACAAACACTGGACGACCTCATACTTACAGCAGGACATTGGCTCATTGTGTTGGTCAAGCAGTTGCCACTCCTAGAAAGGCTCATTGTGTTGGTCAAGCAGTTTCCACTCCTAGCAAGACATCACTGTGAGTGGTAGTATTGTGCTTGGTATAGGATGGTACATCTAAGCTGACGGACAGCAGCAGATGTTGTGTAAAAGACCGGTGTCAAATATATGTAGAGCAGCATTCCTGCTAACAATAACAACTACTAACACCAGAGCCCATTACAATGTGTTCTTTACATCTAACTGTAATAGCATGGCCACTGTGGCCTTCCGTGTTTAGAATCAGAGTGCATCCCAGACAGCCCTGTGCTACTAAGTGTATGAGCATGCCCAGTATAATCTTGTGTAGATGGACACATAGTGCATTCCGAAAAGCCCTTTGCTACTAAGTATGTGAGATACCCAGTGACACCGTGTGTCGGTAATGTGCCTCTGTGTATAGGCATGGCCATTGTAACCCTGTATAGTGATAGTAGTCGTCCATTCCACAGATGGGCATACTCCAGGTCAGGATGGATTCCTACTTTAAACACACAGGTTCACAGGTATGTGTATCTTAACTGCCAGCATCCCTCTTGATGTCCGCATTCCTAGCAGGTCATAATGACAGCCTTGAAATATGTAGTCTGTGTGGCGCGACTCGTAACTATGGAGTATTGTAATAGTGATCTGTAGATAGGCAGGTGTTCCGTTCCCACCACTGGCATGTGTGTGTGTGTGTGTGTGTGTGTGTGTGTGTGTGTGTGTGTGTGTGTGTGTGTGTGTGTGTATGTGTGTCCCCGTGTGCCTGAGGACTGAATAATGCTTTTAGACTGCTCACACTCCATACAATTCTTATACCTACCTTTGGCAAGGCTGATGATGTCACCCACCTACAAATACACCTCTGGGAGTGCTGTGTCCCAGTAATCTCGTTAGTGCGTTCTGTAACTGCATAATGCTGTAATGTAATAAAGTAGTTAGGTCGGTGTTCTAATCCCAGGCTTGCCAAGTGTGTGTTTGTCCCAGGCTGCCTGAGAACTGAATAATGCTTTTAGACTGCTCACACTCCATACAATTCTTATACCCACCTTTGGCAATGCTGATGATGTTACCCACCTACAAATACACCTCTGGGAGTGCTGTTTTCCAGTAATCTTGGTAGCGCGTTCTTTAATTGCGTAATGCGGTAGTGTAATAAACTAGTTAGGTTGGTGTTCTAATCCCAGACTTGCCAAGTGTGTGTGTGTGTGTGTGTGTGTGTGTGTGTGTGTGTGTGTGTGTGTGTGTGTGTGTGTGTGTGTGTGCATTTGTCCCCATCTGCCTGAGGACTGAATAATGCTTTTAGACTGTTCACACTCCATACCATTCATATACCCACCTTTGGCAAGGCTGATGATGTCACCCACCTACAAATACACCTCTGGGAATACTGTAACCCAGTAATCTGGGTAGCGAGTTCTGTAATTGCTTAATGCTGTAGTGTGCTAGAGTACTTAGGTCGGTGTTCTAATCCCAGACATGCCAAGTGTGTGTGTGTGTGTGTGTGTGTGTGTGTGTGTGTGTGTGTGTGTGTCTGCCTGCATGAGACAAGTACAGTGCTTTGTAGAGTATGCAATCTCTGCACAAATCACATGACCACCTTTGTCATTTCTGCTGTTGTCACCCACCCAGGGATACACCTGTAGGTATGCTGCAACCCAATATTCGCTGTAGCACATGCCCAAAAAGCATATTGCTGCAGTGTGATACGGTAGGTAGGGGTTTGTATACAGGACATGACAAGTGTGTGTTTGTCTGTCTGAGCCTGTGTAGAGGTGGCTGTGAGTGTATTACCATTGGACATGTTGGGGAGCAGATTTTGTAGTTTTCCTATATGGTGTCCATCTTATGACACATTGGCCACCTCACAAGGAGTACAGCTATCAGTCAGCCATGGGACTGTGTTGGCAAGCCATGCCCCTACATCTGGCAAAAGGCCTGATGAACAAAGTATGTAACCATACTAGTACTCAGTATATGTCCCGCACCCATGTGCCATGCACAAACAAACTTGCCTAGGATATCCCACTATGTTGCTAGTACCATGCACATTGATGACAGATAGTAGGCATGGTGTGAATGCAGTGGCCTGTAGAGGACATGGCACCCTGTACAGTGGTACAATAGGCACATATATGTGGACATTGTGCCTTTACTATGTTCATAGTTTCATAGTTTCATAGTATAGTACTAGGCTGTCTGCCCCGGGGCATTTGTAAGCCTAGCCATAGTGATGTGGCTTTTGCCACCCCATGAAATGGTACAAAAATATACAGAATAAATCTAGAATACTGTGCCTCTCTCTAGTAGTGACACAGTGAAGGTCCCATTATATAATAGAATTAGTTTACTGTGCCCCTGTCTAGCAGTGACACAGATGTGACCCCTGAGGTAAACTTACGATCTCCCATCCACTCATGAAGATTTCTCTTGAAGAGAGTCAGTGAGGGGCTCTGCCTAATATGAACTGGGATCCTGTTCCAAAGCATGGGAAGCCTCTGGGTTATGAATCTATCCCTCCAGCATGTCCTATTCATACTTGTGCTGAGGTTTAAGTCTTTAGCCCTCATGGTCCTGATGGATTTGGATTTTTTGAGGTGGAGCATGTCCATCAGATCCTGATTGGACATGGCCTTGTATGTCAGGCAGAGATCACCTCTGAGCAGGCGGTATGCTACTGAATTGAGCTGAAGTTTCTTTAGTCTGGCAGAATAAGACATATGTTGGAGACCCTTGATCCTTTTGGTGAGGTACTTTTGTGGTCTCTCCAGCTGTTGCAAGTGCCGGGTGAGGTACATACCAAATGGGGCATTGTACTCAATCATGGGTCTGATGAGGGAGGAATATAGGGGTACAATGACATCCTTGGATCTGGATGTGAAACCCTTCATGATGAGGTGTGCAAGGTAGAATATTTTTCTAACCACTTTGGCAACGTGGGTGCCTGTAACATATGTGATGCCATCAAATGTGATCCACAGAGGCAATACAATGCTGTACGTATGTGCGCTGAATGGACCCATGTGACTGACATGATGGAATACCTGCATCATACTATCAATGCAGGTGCAGGGTCAACCTGCTCACTATAAGCAGGTTTCACCATACCAGGCCATTATTGGCATATCGAGGGATAACAGGCTATGTACACAACATGTGCCTACCAAACCAGGTACACCTGTACATGTCACTGTACAGTATTGTGGGACATGCACATCCCAGACAATGTCCATGTGAAGGACTATCAAACACAGACATGGCATGCATTGCAAAACTATGGCCATACACATTGGTAACCAGAATGTCAGGGCAGATCATGCAGTACCCATCTGTGTGGGATATTGCAGACACTACACCCCTGCACTGCACACCATTGTCGGGTGATGCGATGCCAAGGATTACCCCTCACCCAGCCTTGTACAGCCATCTTGCACAGCCAACCACTACACACCCATGAAGCAATGCATACATGCATACCAGTACTAGCACCTTGTGTCTGTGTGTGGGTTAGGATGCTCCCAACCACAGTCACTCCCAGTATAACCCTCATTGGCATACCAACAGATGTCAAACACTTTCACATGCCCTAGCCCATAGAAGCACCAGATATCCCCTGTAGTGCATGTAGTCCTGTGCATTACTGCAATGTGGCAAACTAAGTAGTTAGGTTGTGTATTTGTGGTGCTGGCAAAGTGTGTCAATGCATGTCCATTAGAGAGTGTGGTTGTGGTGACAATGGCATCCGTTCACATGGACAGCCATGTGTGCTACACCTAATGTATGTCTACTATATCTCTGTTGCAGATGTCACTCACCTACACACATATATGTTCCTACAGCACAGCAATATGTTGCCTTTGTGGCACATGTAGTAACATCATGCACATGTAATAGTAATAAGTAGTCAGTCAGGGGTTTGACCCCTGTACTGTTAGGCATGTGGCAGATGATGCTTAGGGTTAAGTCTCCAAGCCCTTCCCTGGTGTACTTTACCTGTCCCACCCACACAATCTCTAGTGGATGTAAAGGAGTACACCTGCTCAGCAGCAGCATGTGTATTGTAAGTGATGGACATGGTCAGGTGATGGCCTCTGCACCTATTGCAGTCCTCCTCTAGCTGATTGCATGTGGAACAGCTGTGATGGTGTTCACATAGCCATTCGCATGATAAACACAGTACATTATCTAGGGAAAACATGTTGGTATTTGGCCATGGCAGTTGCTGTGAGTGGTACCTGGATGTGGTGTTCTGACACGGCATCACAGATGATATCTGGATGTACTTCACACATTATACACAGTGGGAAACAGCCTAAAGACAGGAGGGTGATGTGCCACACATGACTACAGCATGTAAGTGTAGCTATGCTGCATTGAGACTACTGCCTGTTTAACATGTGTGTGGTAATGGCTATTCTGCATATTTTAATACAGACATGACAGTACACTGTTCGTGAGGGACCCCCATCTGTAGGGCCATTTGTGAACTGGTCAGCATGTGCAACTATTTGTTTCCTATGTTACTCACTGAACCCACATCTGTGCACAACAGATGCATAGTGTGAGGATTGCAGACAGTACATGATGATAGGGATGTGTTACTGCCATCACATTCCTGACTGGACATGTGTCACATGAAATAGTGGTATGACAGACACTGTCTGGGGTTCCCAGTGACAATCCAATAATAGGCAACAGTTCATAGCTGTGGTCACACGTCTACTACACATTGTACAGATGGCATGCAGTATATATGCATGTGTTGTGCTCCCTCTGCAAATGTATACCATCTGTTGTGTTGGGTTGATGGTGATATCTGTGCATACTGTTGTAGGTAACCCTGTATGCTGTTGTCTATCACTAAACCATATGTGGGTTTAAACTGCAACACTATAGGCTGAATGGGTTAGGAGGTCACGGCAGAACCTCCTGTCCCACTTCAGCTGACCATGGCACCGGGCACTAGTACATCTGGGGCCCAGCCTTGGACATCAACCTCTGTTGGCTCTGCACCAACTTCTGGTGGTACCACCACTGAGTATGGAGCATGTCCCCCCTGGGGCAGGACCAGAGAGGTACATGTTTGCTGTTGTGCGGTCCCAGACGTGTTGCATTGGGGGCTCACTAAGGGGTTCCGAAGCCAGATGCACAAGCTCAAGGGCGGAGTGTCACATTTACAGGGTGACGCTGCCCCTCCTGGACAGCACCCAGCACTGCCTCCTTTACAGCTGTTTAGGTGCAGTGACAGTTGCCCATGGCTGGGGGCCTCTGTCCCACTGTTCCCATAGGCTTGAGAATGCCGAGCATCCATCCCCATCTGGGGTGTATCCCCCCACATGTGTCATATACCAACCCTGTATGCTGTCTTTTCTGTGATCCTACCCTACCTATCCTCCATGGCCATACCTACACTCCCTCCTCTATATCCGACCCTCGCCTTCAGAAACATAAGGCCAATCGGCTTCTAGGACAACATCTGCCCTATACATAGCTGTCCATTTCACACACGTGCCCACTGGACACATGTAACCCTTGTAATATGCATCACAACATACTCCTGTTATCCTCACCCCTGGCCCTCAGGTGCACGATCCTGGTATGTACATCACTCCTAAATGGTCCAGGTACACATGATGAGGATGACCCCATTGTACACACAACACTACCGGTCCCTCTATGGTTACCCCATTTACCTTTATCATGATGATGATGTTGCACACAGCACCTTGCAAGAGTACTGTTCACACATAATGATTGGACATGTACTGTTGTGTTAATGTACATTACATGCACAGAGTGATGTATACGGCCAATGTACAACAATTTGCGTGTATGAATGACCATGTCTGTCTGAGGGAGTCTTGAGATCACATACAGCAACACCACTAAAAATACAGGCGTCGCTGCTGTTTCCCATTTCATTCGTTTGTAATGCTTTGTTGCCACATGGTATGTTCCTGATATATCGCTCTATGTGTATGTACCTATATGCTGGACATGAACACTCACATATACATCTACAGGATGGGATACATTGCTATACTGTTGAATGACTGCACTGTATGATATGTTTGTGGTACTGTCCGTTGTCTGTATATCTGCCGTGGTGTATTGGTAATTCACATTAGCTGTGCGTGCATGGTCCTGGTTCCGAACCTTGCAGAGGACGTTTATTTGGTTGCAGGGCAGAACAAGGCCATTGGATACGGAGGGAGTAAGGCACATTAAAGCAGTTGGGAGCAGGTGTGCGTGGGTTTGTGTGGTGTTAAGCACTGCTGACCTCTGGTTACAGCTTCTTAAACTCAGTTAGCCTCTACATTGCTTTACCAGTGCAATACTCGCATACTGGTGGCCAAACACGATATCACCCACTCGCTCCCGCACTTGCAAATGCACCGACATTGGTGCTTGCAAATGTCACTCACACACCTGGGTGGGAGCGAGGACCACAATATTACCTTGTGATGCCTATTACATTGGACTACATGACTACAGTATCGGGAATGTCTGCCCATTAGGCGACGGCATGGCATTCAACTGTACGGAATCAGCAGCCTGTCCAGTGAATTAATCATATTATTTGTGTATTCCTCACACAATCTGCTCCCATCTGGCTGATACTTGGGAACCGAGACTCTTCAATACAGACAAGTAATTGGGATTTGGGAGCCACATCCATCAGCCGAGTCATGCTACCACATACCTATTATAGGTTTGCCACCTTTTCAATTGGTCAAGGTGGGACTTTAGGGTTAACACCTGTCCCATTTTGCGAGCGACAGTCCCTCTTTAGGCAGTTGTGTCCTGCAAAAATAATCAAGACATAGCAAATGTCCTGAGATTTTAGGACAATATTATATCCTAAGTTTCTTTAATAGTTGCATACAAGTTATTTTATATATGAAACTTCTATATGTTATGTGAAGTAGCATAAGCAATTCAAATGTTACTAGAATAATATTTTATTTGTGCAAATAAGTAAAATTCTGTACTATGTACGGCTGTAGGTATGTTTTGTCCTGGAAAGTCAAACATTTCTACAGAACATGTCCCACTTTGGGCATTTGAAAAGGTGGCAACCCTCTAGGACTTTTATGTAGAGATGTCAGATTTTGCAGTGCAAAACATACCCACAGCCAGTATAAAGGAGAGTACTTCACTGTTTTGCCT
>NC_056745.1:1524852373-1525082373 GCF_019279795.1 Protopterus annectens | reverse complement strand
TAACATAGCTGAAGAAGGCTTTGTGGTTATCTTTAGTGTCCTTAGCGATTTTTCTCTCAAAGTTGGCCTTGGATGTTTTTATAAGAGAACGTAGTTTTCTGCTAATGTTGATCAGACATGTCTTCCCTTTATGGGATTTTGCTCTGTCGTGCAGTAGATTCCTTCTTTTGTTATACAGTTTGTTAAAGGCTGAGGTCCACCAGACAGGACGCTTGCCTTTGGTGGAGAGGGACTTGGATTTATTTGGGATTGCATGATCCATGCATTCTTGGAGATGTCCATGGAAAGCATTTGTGAAGGATTTGGCATTGTGGGATGTGGTATCCACTGGCCCAGTGGGCTTAAAGGATACCATCTCAGTCTTAAGAAGAGTGAAGTCTGCTTTTGAGAAGTTTTTCACTGTGGTCTTTTGTGCTGGGGGTGGAGGTGGGATATGTATATCCAGGGTGATTAGTTTGTGGTCAGATCTCACTAGTGAGGAGTATACTCCGTGTGGAGCATTTTGTCCCCATGTTTGTGATGATCAGGTCTAGTATATTATCTCCCTAGTGGGAGAGGTGACTAGTTGTTCCAGTGCATTTGAATTTATGAATTCCAGGAACCTTTGGGCTAGGGTGTTAGGGCTAGAATAATGTACCCAATCTATGTTTGGGTAGTTGAAGTCTCCCAGTATGATGGTATTTTGTGATACATTCATATCCTCCAATGTCTTCAGGAAGGCTGAGTGGGGTTTCTGAGATTGGGAGGGTGGTCTGTAACATGCTACCAGTTGTATAGCAGTTTTGCCTATGGTTAGTTGCACCTGTATGGTCTCCGATGCTTCATGTGTTGCTACTAACCTGGAGGTGTGGGTGTCCTTGATGAATATGGACACTCCCCCTCCCTTTGTGGTTCGGCCCGGGTTTTGGGGCCGAAAAGCATGATACGAGGTATAGCCAGGTAGCGCTGGGGTGCTCTCAGGAGCCTTGAACCAGGTTTCAGTTACTGCACAGACGTGGATGTTCTCCATACTGAGGAGTGCATCGAGTGCCTGCATCTTGAGATTTAGACTTCTGGCGTTGAGCAGCATTACCCTTAGTTTTTTTCCATTTTTGTTTTCTAAGGAGGTGGGTTTGTCTTTTGAGCCTTGCCTATAAAAGGCACTATGGGGGTGGCAGGAGCCTTAGCCAACATCCGGAAGCCCAGTGGTAACAGGTGCAAGCCGTCCCTTGCGAAGCAGCGTGGCTTGTCCAACATGTCATCCCAGGCAGACAGACATTGGAAACCCCTTAGAATGACACCAGTACTTGAGCCAATTATTAAAGCTGATCATCTTGTCTTTGTATTGTGGCATCATTCTTGGTGAGGGCAAGATGCTGCTCAGGGTCAGGGTCATACCAGCCTGGGCTACATAATCAGAGAGCTCCTCTATGTTTCTTTTCATGTAGTCCAGGGAGGTACGTCTCAGGTCATTCAAGCCAGCATGGACAATGATGGAGTCATATTTGTACTTGCTTTGGAGTGACCTGAGTGCGTGTGTTATGTGGCGGATCCTAGCTCCCAATAGGCAGCTCACAGTCACCCTCTCCTTGTTCAGCCTGGTAAGCAGGACATCAGTGTGTCTGACTATAGAGTCACCTATTACTAGTGTATCAGGCATGGTGTTTGGCCTTAAGGGCTGTGATTGATTGATACACTGATTTATTGAAGTATGTGTTGCATGTGTTTTGTTTTGAGGTGGTGGATTTTTGGATGTCTGCTTTGGGAGCCTCTGTTGTTTTGATAAGTTTTTTATTAGAGCCTCTAAGTATGTCTTTGTGTTTTTATGTGTTTGGTTTGCAGTTGTCGTAGGTCTATGTGGGACTGGGTTTGTTGTGTGTGTGGTTACCATCTCCTGTCTGGTCATGCCAGCCCTGAGTTGAGAGAGTTCAGACTCCAGTTTGGCTATATAATTGCATCTCTCACATGTATTTGTGTTTATTGGGAGGAGGAGAGGGTTGTCTGTGTACATGAGGCAATTGTAGCATTGTCTCAAGATACCCAGATTAACCAGCTGAACTGGAGAGGACGCCAGTAATCTACCACTCAACATGCTAGAACAGTATAAGGGAGTGCTGTGCTTTAAGGGAAGTAGATATTCACAGGGGTGGTAGGAGGATGTAGTGCTTACTTAGTACGAGAGTGCTTACTTAGTAGAGAAGTTTTGAGAACAAGTGCAAGGCTTATAATATAGCAAGTAGTCTGATTATACTAAGAGTAGAGCTTCCTTAAGGGAAAATTTGAAGAGCAGACTTGGCGGAGCCAGAAGAAATTTAACCTTGTTTAACTGGCGCTGTGCTATGCGCACAACTGCACAAAAATGCCCAGAGGCGGATTTTAAACAGGGAACTTCAAAAGAGCTAGAAATGGTCCAAAACAACCAATTACTACAGCTCTTGTGCTGAGGTCACTTCCTACAGGGACAGGTAGGCTGCTCAAGGCTCCCCACTCCCACTGGTGAGCAAAGAAACTTCCTTCTATCCAAGTAAGGTAATGGACAACACCGGAACTACACCACAGCCCAGAATACAGCAATGCCTGTAAACTGGTCTAAACTAGTCGAGGAGAGGCGGGAAAACAAGGATTATTTTTTTGTTTTGTTTTTAGATAGAAACACACAGAAAATGCAGAAACAGTAATAAATCAGTTACACAGGCTAGCACACTTTAGTGGGCAGCCTCAACAGTTAAATTAAACAAACAAACGTTCGATCAAATTCGACCAAAAAGTAACTTTAAGTGCAGATATTGAAATAATGCAGCAAACAGCTAAAAAAAACAGTTTAAGCTTGTTTAGGGTAAGCTAGAGAAGCAATTTCAAGTAAAAAACAGCAAAGATACTTAAATCCAGAAAGTAGTCACTTTTCTGAGTTCTCTGTAGCTGGGACCATTCTGCAGGACCACGAGGAGCTTGTCTGAGCAGTATAGCCAGAAAAAAACACCCAAAGGTGGATTTTAAACAGGGAACTTCAAAAGAGCTAGAAATGGTCCAAAACAACCAATTACTACAGCTCTTGTGCTGAGGTCACTTCCTACAGGGACAGGAAGGCTGCTCAAGGCTCCCCACTCCCACTGGTCAGCAAAGAAACTTCCTTCTATCCAAGTAAGGTAATGGACAACACAGGAACTACACCACAGCCCAGAATACAGCAATGCCTGTAAACTGGTCTAAACTAGTCGAGGAGAGGTGGGAAAACAAGGATTTTTTTTGTTTCTAGATAGAAACGCACAGAAAATGCAGAAACAGTAATAAATCAGTTACACAGGCTAGCGCACTTTAGTGGGCAGCCTCAACAGTTAAATTAAACAAACAAACAAACGTTCGATCAAATTCGACTAAAAAGTAACTTTAAGTGCAGATATTGAAATAATGCAGCAAACAGCTAAAAAAACAGTTTAAGCTTGTTTTGGGTAAGCTAGAGAAGCAATTTCAAGTAAAAAAACAGCAAAGATACTTAAATCCAGAAAGTAGTCGCTTTTCTGAGTTCTCTGTAGCTAGGACCACTCTGCAGGACCACGAGGAGCTTGTCTGAGCAGTATAGCCAGAAAAAAATGCCCAGAGGTGGATTTTAAACAGGGAACTTCAAAAGAGCTAGAAATGGTCCAAAACAACCAATTACTACAGTTCTTGTGCTGAGGTCACTTCCTACATGGACAGCTAGGCTGCTCAAGGCTCCCCACTCCCACTGGTGAGCAAAGAAACATCATTCTATCCAAGTAAGGCAATGGACAACACAGGAATTACACCACAGCCCAGAATACAGCAATGCCTGTAAACTGGACTAAACTAGTCGAGGAGAGGCGGGAAAACAAGGATTATTTTTTTTTGTTTTTTTGGTTTTTAGATAGAAACACACAGAAAATGCAGAAACAGTAATAAATCAGTTACACAGGCTAGCACACTTTAGTGGGCAGCCCCAACAGTTAAATTAAACAAACAAACAAACAAACAAACAAACTTTCGATCAAATTTGAATAAAAAGTAACTTTAAGTGCAGATATTGAAATAATGCAGGAAACAGATAAAAAACAGTTTAAGCTTGTTTAGGGTAAGCTAGAGAAGCAAATTCAAGTAAATAAACAGCAAAGATACTTAAATCCAGAAAGTAGTCGGTTTTCTGAGTTCTCTGTAGCTAGGACCACTCTGCAGGACCATGAGGAGCTTGTCTGAGCAGTATAGCCAGAAAAAAATGCCCAGAGGTGGATTTTAAACAGGGAACTTCAAAAGAGCTAGAAATGGTCCCAAACAACCAATTACTACAGATCTTGTGCTGAGGTCACTTCCTACAGGGACAGGTAGGCTGCTCAAGGCTCCCCACTCCCACTGGTCAGCAAAGAAACTTCCTTCTATCCAAGTAAGGTAATGGACAACACAGGAACTACACCACAGCCCAGAATACAGCAATGCCTGTAAACTGGTCTAAACTAGTCGAGGAAAGGTGGGGAAACAAGGATTATTTTTTTGTTTTTTTTTTGTTTTTAGATAGAAACACACAGAAAATGCAGAAACAGTAATAAATCAGTTACACAGGCTAGCACACTTTAGTGGGCAGCCTCAACAGTTAAATTAAACAAACAAACAAACTTTCGATCAAATTCGACTAAAAAGTAACTTTAAGTGCAGATATTGAAATAATGCAGCAAACAGCTAAAAAACAGTTTAAGCTTGTTTAGGGTAAGCTAGAGAAGCAATTTCAAGTAAAAAAACAGCAAAGATACTTAAATCCAGAAGGTAGTCACTTTTCTGAGTTCTCTGTAGATAGGACCACTCTGCAGGACCAAGAGGAGCTTGTCTGAGCAGTATAGCCAGACAAAAATGCCCAGAGGCGGATTTTAAACAGGGAACTTCAAAGGAGCTAGAAATGGTCCAAAACAACCAATTACTACAGCTATTGAGCTGAGGTCACTTCCTACAGGGACAGGTAGGCTGCTCACGGCTCCCCACTCCCACTGGTGAGCAAAGAAACTTCCTTCTACCCAAGTAAGGTAATGGACAACACAGGAACTACACCACAGCCCAGAATACAGCAATGCCTGTAAACTGGTCTAAACTAGTCGAGGAGAGGCGGGAAAACAAGTATTATTTTTTTTTGCTGCTCATACACACTTACTCATGTGTAATGATGTTTATATATGCTTCACCAGCATACTAGTGCCTTATTCATTATGACACCAACACTTCACTCCAGTTATCTTGTAATCAATATTTAGCATGTTATACAGCAGACAGATGTCACAATATGTTCATGTACGGATTACCGATGGTAATTGGAATGTGATACAGTTTGATTCATCCCGTCCCTCTTCTGCACAGCCTATTATTCCATCTACTGTCGATGTTTGTATGTGCACATTCCTATTATTTGTGTCATCAAATTTAATGCATATGTTACAGAGAATTTACTTCAACATATAGTTGTCTGCATGTGTGTATGCATATATACCTATTACGAACTAGCTGACCACCACGAGGCAGTCCATTAGAACCTGGCGTGCCTGGAACCATAATTGCATACCCATAGTTCCTCCACCTCACCCGTGTTTAATTTACAAGCATAACATCCATTATCCACTTGTTATCACAGCCATGACACACCTTTACACATTGCCCTCTCCAGAGCATTTGGGGCCCTACACATATTTTGTCCCTCCTTGTGTTTTCACAGGCTCTCCTGCCATGTAATATTTCCTGGGGTTATGGATTACGACCATTTGCGCTTTACACGTTTTGGTGGTCCCAGCATGGACTACATTCTGTCTGTGTGTAAAGTAGACTTAACAGTTCAACAAAGTTACTCCCACTGTTAAAACCCTGCCTGTGGTGTGAGTAGCAGTGCTCTGCTCACTCCTGGGCAGCTTTTTATGATATACGCAGACAGCACTATATAATACCATATTTGCTCTTGATTCCCTTCACATCCCTTGTGTATGCTTTATTGTTATGACGTTCATTCTTCATATATATATATATATATATATATATATATATATATATATATATATATATATATATATTTCATGTATGTACATATATATCTATACACACATATATGTGTGTGTGTGTGTGTGTGTGTGTGTGTGTATATATATATATATATATATATATATATATATATATATATATATATATAGATAGATAGATATGTATGTATACTAAATCTGTACATACAAAAATACATTTCCTATGCTAGGAGCTGCTTACACTCCCGCAGGCGCACTCGCCTATGCTTACTGTGCATTACATAATTTTACTGCCGCTTATTTGTGCTTACTTGTACCTTATTCATTATGACAGTACCACTTTGATTGAAGGGATTTGGTTAATAGTCCCATGCGATACACACATTCACCTTTACATGTTTAAATGTCAACTTTACAGCAGAGCAACATTCATTCCACAAGGAAAATGATGTGTGCTATAGTTGAACTTGAACCATGACTGCCTGTTCATTAGGCGGATGCTCTAACCACTACACTGTTGGTGTTCTGCTTCATTGATATGTATACCCATGGTTCATAGTTACCCAAATATACCCCTCAACACTTCACTTACACAGCAGGCATCCATTTTCCTGTTGTGAAAACCACACTCCTACACATGCGCCATTCCCTACTGCTCTGGACCAGTGCCGCATGTTGACTCACTCCGAATATATTCAGACCTCCAAAGCTTATAGTACTGGCACATACATGTGTCTGATTGTCAGGGTGTTCATGTGGTCATCCAGGTTTAGGCTTGCCCAACTGGGGACTGGGACAGCCCTGTACCCATTTGAAAGTCAGATTTAGCATGTAGACAAGGTTAGAAATGCAGGGATTTTGGCCACCTTTGGCCAGCTTGATATTTCAGCACTAGGTAATACGGGTGTTCTGCTGCTATATTCCTTTGCATTCATTATGAATGCTTTCTTGTTCCCATGTTTGTTCTGTATATATAGTTGCCACCCTTTCAAATGGTCAAAGTGGGACATGTTTCGTACAAACGTCAAGATTTTGCAAGTCGGCATATACCCACAGCCAGTACAAAGGACAGAACCTCACTTTTATGCCTAATTGACAACTTATTCTTGTATCAGTTTAGTTGCTTATTCAGTTTCTTATGACATTTAGGTATTTCAGATACAGAAAAACTGTTTTATGCAACTACTACATAAATATAGAACATATTTTTGTCATTAAATCTCAGGGCATCTGCCATTTGGCACTAAGTGTACAGGCCACAACTGCCCAAAGAGGGACTGTGCCTCACAAAGTGGGACAGGTGGTTACCCTATATGTGTGTGTGTGTGTGTGTGTATATATATATATATATATATATATATATATATATATATATATATATATATATATATATATATGTATGCATGCATACACAATTATATGATTTAATTACTTTGATCATACTGTTGAATGACTGTGCTGTCTGCTATGTTTGTGATAACATCGACGTTAGGTATAACTGCCGTGGCTTAGTGGTAAATCACATTGATTGTGATGTATAGGGTCCTGGCGTCATGCCTGGCCAATGTGGTATATTGTGTTGCTGGGCGGAACAAGGGCCATTGGACAAAGGGTGAGTGCAACACTTTTCATCTGTGGTTTTCCGTTTTACCGCCGATTCATGTCACACAAAATCGTTCTACATTCTTACTGTGATACATCAACCCAGTTCATATTTCGTTGGTATTATATCATTATACAGCATAAAATTAGCAAGATATGCTCATATACGGATTACTCGTCATAAATGGTGTGTGCTGCAGTCAAACCGGCGATGTCTGCTCGATAGTCGGATACTCTAACCACTACACTATTGGTGTTCTGCTTCATTTATATGTATACTCATGGTTCATAGTTACCCGAACACACACCTCAACACTTCACTAACACATCCATTTTCCTTTTGGGAAAACCACACTACTACACATGCACCATTCCGTACTGCTCTGGACCCATGCCGCATGTTGAGTCACACAAAGTATATTCAGCCCTCCAAAGCCTATAGTCCTGGCACATATGTGTATTTGATTGTCAGGGTGTTCATGTCATCATCCAGGTTTAGGCTTGTCCGACTGGGGACTGGGACTGCCCTGTACCTAGTTGAAAGTCAGACTTAGCATGGGGACATAGTTAGTTCCACTTTTACTACCTGTGGTTAGGCATGCAGAGGTGTGCTCACCTCTGGCCAACCTGATATAACAGCACTAAATATTACGTTGGGGTTCCACTGCTGTTTCCTTCACACTCGTTATGACTGCTATATTGTGACCATGTTCTTATATATATATATATATATATATATATATATATATCTATATATATATATATATCTATATATATATATATATATATATATATATATGTGTGTGTGTGTGTGTGTGTATATATATATATATATATATATATATATATATATATATATATATATAAATATATTGGTCCGTACATACACATGCATATACACCTACATGCTTATTTACATTTCCCATACCGTTGAATCACCGCTACTTACTGTCATGCATACACTCTTGCATACCTGCTTACGTCTAGGGTTGCCACTTTTTCAAATGGACAAAGTGGGGCATTTTCGGGACACACATCAGATTTTACAGGTTGACACATACCCACAGTCAGTACAATGGTTATAACTTTACTTTTTTGCCTAAATGAAAGCTTATTCTTGGAGCAGTTTAGTTGCTTATTTTGTTTCTTGTAACATTTAAGTATTTTACATACAGAAATAACTATTTTATGCACCTGTTAAATGAAATGTGGGACATAATTATTTCCTACAATCTCAGGACATTTGCCATTTTATTGATTTTGGTCAGGACACAACTGCCCAAAAATGGACTGTCCCTCGCAAAGTGGGACAGGTGGTAACCCTACTTACATCTGCTTTAAAGCGCCTTAATCATCCTATATCTGACTGCCACTATGCGAATATGAAAGGTATATATTCCTGATAATGCACATGGGGAGATGTGCATCATGGTCAGGTGTTTAATCCCAGGTCGTAGGTTCTACAGGACTGGCTGGAGGCTGAGCAGGATTGTGGACAACTACTGATCATACAACTTGTGTCCAGATGTCTACAGGACTGGACATCATGTTGTGACACCAAGTCTAATGTTTAGAACAGATACTTATCCCATGAGGGATATCCAAAAAATGTGGGGACCAATGACCTCAATTATTTTGGCTTTATGAAAATGAGGTAGGGTTATACATGCAAGGGATAAATAGTTTGCAATCCTGAGACTGCTTAGGTTGAGACTGCCTACTAGATATGAGTAGGGGTCACTATGTGCAGATATGGCTGCGCCAAGCTAGCAGCCCGAGTATGGGTGGTTTTGGTGGACGTTCAGGAAGGGGGGGTGGTGTGCTGTGGAGGGGATGATGGATATTCAATTATGTATCCAGGTGTGTTAGTGTTGGATGGCTCAGTTCAGGCCAGACCATTATGTGGGTGTGAGTTAGTAACGTTACTGTACATGTGTATCGCACATTTTAATGTTCATATGTTTGTGGGATTGTGTTCTACAGTATGGCCTGTCAGGTTGTATTGCAGATGTGAATGTTTGTTCTTGGGTTTTCTTTCTGATTCACCCACTGCTCCCTTGTACAGCTCCAGTTTACCTACTGTGCATCCTACCCAGTCTCCCCTTGCCAAATTATTACATTACCCGCCACCCCCCACACCCATATTACACACACACGCCATCCATCCCTTCTCTGGTTGATGGCCCATGGCACAGTCAACAGAACACATATCATACACTACATATCTCTGGTACCAATATGTTTGTGAGGACGACCCTAGCATTTCTGATATTCCAATGCTGTACTTCACACAGGTAGGTATATGCAAATACTTAACTTTCATGACATGGTACGTAGACCCGGGTATTACCTGTTCATCTTTGGGATATCCAGACAAGGACGACTTGGACCAAAGATGTGCAGATATTGAGTGAATGCTCTGACCATTGGTAGGGTTGCAACCTTCTCATATGACCAAAATGGGTCATTTTCAGGACACACATCAGATTTTAGAGGCCAACACATACCCACGGTCAGTACAAAGGATAGTACTTTAGTTTTATGCCTAAGTAAAAGCTTATTATTGTAGCAGTTTAGTTGCTTATTCTGTTTCATTTAGTTGCTTTTTCTGTTTCTTGTAACATTTAGGTATTTTACATACAGAAATAAGTATTGTATGGAAATATTACATAAAATATGGGACATAATTATGTCCTACAATCGCAGGACATTTAACATTTCTAATGGTTTTGGTATGGACACAACTGCCCAGAGGGGGACTGTCCCTCACAATGTGGGACAGGTGGTGACCCTAACCATTGGGCTAGGCTTAGCAAATGGCAGTGGCGCGCTAACACGCTGCATTTCGCTTACACTTGCTATAACAATCAACACTACAATGGAATATGGGCACGGGGTTTTAAATGTTATTTGTTCAAGGGACAGGGACTCAATATTCAGCTGCGTGTCTTTGTGTTTACTTTTTATTTTGGTGTTCACAAAACTGTCTTGTATGCTTTGCATACATTTCTGTATCCACGGACACTGACATGAGTGATTATTATTAGAGGCAGGCTGTACTAGTCAGCATTTTAGGTTGCGCATCCGCAGCCGACATGTTCACGCCTCCGTGCAGTGCTTAGACATGCCCCCTGCACTCACGCACGTTTCATATGCACGTGGATGTTGTGGCAGCAAGGAGAGAGTGTTAGCCTGACTATGTGGCAATTATGTATGATAATGAACTCCATGCACAGATGTTTCCCAACAGTCATGTTTATGCATCACATGATGGAATAGGGGCCTCAGTGATAATGCTAGCACTAAAAACAGATTCTTCTGCAAATACCAGTGCCATGATCAGTCATCTTAGTTTAAAATCCTTGATGTTGATCACCATTTATGCATGTAACCTGCTCCATGGACCATATGTATGACTAACTAATCTCCATAGCAATTGTTTTAAAGTCTGTTGTCAGCTAGTGTGCTGCTATTTAGGTATGGATTGATTTAGTTTTCATGTTTGTTTGTTTATTTCTAGTTGAAGTAATAGAAGACACAATGATGAATGTCATAATATTCCACCATTAAAATACTTAGCAAAAAATGTTCATTGTTGTTCAGAAAACTTTATTGGATTATTTAGATTAAATGATAAAATATGGTCTCATGTATACAATGATCTAACCAAATATTTGAGTCACAAATTTACAAAAAAAAAATAGAAAGAAAGAAATAGATAGATAGAAAGGTAGATAGATAGATAGATAGATAGATAGATAGATAGATAGATAGATAGATAGATAGAATGATTGATAGAAAGGTATATAGATAGATTACTATATATATATATATATATATATATATATATATATATATATATGAAGAGAGAGAGAAAGAGAGAGAGGAATAGATAGATAAAAAGACAGGTTGAAGAGTGCACATGCAATTCAGTTGAGCATTTGCTGTTGGTATCAAAAACAGCAACTTCCCATATAAGTGATCACTCATTTGTTTCAATGTTGGATGGTTGTCTTAATGTCTTAAATCATACAGGTAAGCAGGGATATGCTAAGAATTAATGTTTGACTGGAGATGTGCTGGAGTGAAGATTTGCAAGACTGTGTTACAGAGGTACAGATATTATGTGAATGTTTGCAGGTTTAGTGGTATTGTCACTGAAAAGGTTTTTAATGATGTAATGATTTGTGTTGTGGCAAGAGGAAGAGGCAGGGTTAAGATCATTATACATGCATAATGTGGTGCATGGGGTGAAGCCCCCCTGTTCTGCTTTTACTCATCTGTGTTAACCCTAAGTTTTCCACTAAACCTAACCCAAATCCTGCACATTATGTTATAAAAGTCTTTCTTCTAACAGTAGCACTATGTAGATTGTATCTCTACTGGATTTAGCTCTCAGAGGTTTAGTGACATAGGACTTTTTTAGCCAGAGAAAACAGGCAAGTTTTTTTTTTTTTGCTTTCATCATTATAGTTATAGTCACATTTTGGGTAGTCACCCTATTAACTTATATTAATAAATGTAGCTTATAGATGACACCTTTGCACAATTAATTAAAAGGTATCGTCTAGAAAATTATCTTTGTACTTATTCAACAATAAAGACAATTTAATCAAAAATGTGAGTTTTTTTCTATCTGATTTGACCTCAGTTGAATGATACAAATTTCCCATTTCATGCATAACAGTGTTTGCATTTAAAAACTCTGAACAAGGAGGAGCAATGTATTTTTTTCCCATTTATTATTTATGTATTTATTTATTTATTTTTTAATTTGACATTTGTTAATAGGGTCAGTCCAATTGAGTTCAAACCCATTTTCAGTGGAGACCTGAGAAGAAAAGCTCCAAATGTGAATACAATTACACAAGACTAAGCAAAGTAAAAATAAACAAAAGGCAAAACGCCTAAGAAAATTTACAATATATAACAATTTCCAAATATGAGAAATACAGAACAAGTTATATACATAATTATGTTACATAAAATAGACCAAACAAATGAGGAGCATCTTAATATATGTTCATATTACATAAAGAATTGAGAGTTCTTCTTCTTTCGGCTTTTCCCAGTTAGGGGTCGCCACAGCAGATCACCTGTCTACTCATGAATGGCAGTGGAATTTTTATGGTGTCAAGTTGCCAACATGGTGCCCAGCCTTCCACAGAAGGCACCCACACACACTCACACTTAGGGACAATTTAGAGTATCTAATTCACCTATAGCATGTTTTTCGGATGTGGGAGAAAACCGGAGCACCCAGAGAAAACCCACACAACCACAGGGAGGACATGCAGACTCTGCACAGAAGGCACCCCAGCTGAGGATTGAACTGGAGAACCTTTTGCTGTGAGTCAGCGATGTTAACCGCTGCACCACCCTGGCCACCCACATAAGGAATTGAGAGTAAAGCTGTAAAAGCCTTAACATCCTGAAAGTGATTGCAGGTAGAAGTAATAGAGCAAGAAATTAGTGGCATAAGGAAGAGGTAAGGGTTTATGTGGGGTCATGACAAGGGCATATCTACAATTTAGCTAGGGAATTGTTTATATGTTTTTTGAAACTATTGGAGTGTGTAATACTTATGTTGGGAGGGAGTTTGTTTTCATTATGAGATATTAAAAATGTATATAATACCTTACGGATAGTTTTATTGGGTTTGTAAATTTGTATAAGAAGTTGGTCTGTGCAACAGAATGGTTGTGAAGGGTTATAGTAAGTCACAAGGTTGGATAGAAATGGGCAGGCTGAGGGTTTGTTGAGGAAGAAATGAGTTATGTGCAGCACTGAAAGTTGAAGTTGATGGAGGAATTCAAGACATTGTAGTTTCTTTATGCCATGCAATGGTGAGAGGTATGTGGAAGGTTTGCAACAAATTTAGTCATTTTATTTTATGCATGTTCAAGCTTAATAATTAAGGAAGATTGTAGGTTTGTAAGGACTGGAGCAGTATAGAGAATGCTGGGAAATAGATAAGCTTGGGACAAGGAAAGCCCTGAGTCTAAAGTTAGGAATTTCTTGTTCTTATAGAGAAGACCCAGTTTTTTGTTTGTTTTTTTTTAATAGATTGTTGGACATGGAGGTCAAATTTTAATTCATCATCTATTATCATTCCAAATAGCTTTGTCTAGGATTCTACATTAATGATGGTTTTATTTGAGGATTAAATAGCAATAGTGGGTTTGAGATGTGAAAGCGATTTGGGGAGGAAGAGTAAAAGTTTAGTCTTTTTAGGATTTAAAATAAGTTGATTTTCAGTGAGCCATCTTTCTACAGAGAGAAAAGAGTTTTGGGTAAAAGTTTGAAGTTGAGAGAGTTTCAGAAGAAGAGATGAATGGAGAATCATCCGCATACCGAATGAGAGTGGAATGATAAGAAGATGTATATAGATCATTAGTGAAAATGTTGAATAGAAGGGGGTCCAGGATGGAGCCTAACACCTGTGAAGATGGGTAAGAAGGGCAGGTAGAAGGAATGCCATCTGACAGACGGCAGACTGTTTGAGAGATAGCTGGAAAACTATTCAAGAGTGGAAGCTGAAAGACTAAGGTTAGCTAACTTGGTTAAGAGTTTAGAATGGGATACTATGCCAAAGGCTCTCCACACGTCTAAGAATAGACAGAAGACAAGTTTGTTATTATCACGGGCTTTAGCTATAGTATGAGTAAACAATAAGAGGGCAGTAGTAATAGTACTATGGTTTGGATGGAAACCATGTTGGGTAGGTATAACAAGATTTTCTTAGATGAGAAAGAATCTGTGTTTGTATACATTTTTCAAGGATTTTTGAGAGGGGGAGAGAATAGCTATGGATCTAAAGTTAGATGGGTCAGTGGAAATGCCACCTTTGTGCAGATGTATTACATAGAAAGATTTCCAAATATCAGGAACAGTGATTGCATGGATTTATGTATTGATAAGTATCAAAATTGGATAGGATATAGATTCAGCCACAACTTTGAGAAAGAAGGGTGTCTATTATCAGCAGAAGGAGAATGTGGTTTTAGCTTTTGGAAAAGAGATTTTAATATGAGTGGTAGACATAGGTTTAAGAGAGAAGAGGGTTTGGTTAGAAGGAGTTTGAGGAGGGATAGTAGAGTTAGAGTTCTGGACAGTGTTGGTCAGTTTATGAATAGTATCAATGAAATAATGGTTGAGGAGGAAGGCAATGGTATGTGCTGAATTGTTAGGGTAGGGATTAGGATTTTGTGGGCTTCTGTGATAAAAGATAGAGTTGATAGTTCTCCAGACGTTTTTGGAATTAGATTGACGGCTACTTTGGGTTTTATTGTAAATTTTTTTCTTGTCATTCCAGATACATTTTTTTGTATGGTTTCTAAGTTGTTTAAAAATTTGATGGTGAGTAGGGGATTTGGATTTTAGCCATCTTTTCCAAGCAGGATATCTCTGAAGCATAAGGGAACAAGTGTCTTTTGTAAGCCAGGGGATATAATTTGATGTTATTCTGATTTCCCAAAGGGGTGCTAGAGTGTTGAGGGTGTCTAAAAAGATGTTGTTGAATTTTAGCACACCATCATTAAGAGGAAGACCATGCAGGCAGGACCAAATAATTGACTTAAGTCTTTCATTAAAAGTTGTGGAGTTAAAGCTACAGAGTTTACAGCAGTCTTTATAAATATGAGGCCTGTATAGTTGTGGAGAGTATCTTTGGGTATAGATAGGTAAGTGGTCACTTAAAGTGTGCAGGGGTTATGATAGAGGTGAAGGCCAGTAGTCAGTATCCAGTCAAGATTATTGCTGGAAATGAAATGCTTATTCAAGTGAGTTGGTGTTGAGATGGGTTGGGTAAATCCAGAAAGAGTAATGCTTTGGCAGGGTAGTTTCCATTTAGAGTTTTCCAGTCAATATTTACATTACCTAATATTACAATTTCATAGGATATATTTTGTGAGATCCATGACAGTATGTTTACAAGAATAGACATGTTTTTGCCAGGTGGGATATAAATGGAAGCAATAGCAAATTTCTTATGAGAGTTTATGTGGCAGTTATGTATTAATAATTCATCAGGGTGAAAATCAGGTGGATGAGTAGATAGAGGGAACAGGTTCAATTGTTAAGCGTATAGTATGGTTATACCACCTCCTTGTTTTAGAGAAGCTATCTAGGTGGTAGGTAATGTAGCCTGGAAGTAAATGTTCATTGTTTGATATATGGGGTTTTAGCCAGGTTTCAGACAGGATTAAGCTATGTGGAGTATAATGGGAAATCCACGTGTGAGGTTCAGTGGTTTTGTTTAGTAGATTTTGTATGTTTATAGATACAATGGATAAGGTTTTAGGGGAGGAGGAGGAGAGGATTAAAGAGAAGGCAGGGGTATGGGGGTGGAAGAGAAGGGTGTTCTTTGAATTACAATGATTGGTGATGTGGAGGGACCCAGATTAGGGTGTATACCACCAGCTAGAAGGAGAATTCTAGTAAGTAAGGTGAGAGCTTTGGAGTGTAGTATCTGATGATGTTATGTTTTAGTGTGAAGTTAGGATGGAGAGAGGGAGGATAAGGCAAGACTTTGGCTCGGAAGAGAGGAGTTTAAGATAAGTTATACAGAGAGGGAGAGATAGAGCTTGTCCAAGTGATGGTGTGGTTGTTGCATGCTTCAGATCGTTTTATATCATAAAGATTAGTGTGATATGAGGGGAAGGAGGAAAAGAGAATTAATATAGCAGATGTCAGTATGTTGAGAAGCATTATTTAGAAGGTAGTGAGTGGAGGAGGGTGGGTTTTTGTGAAACAGGAGAGAAGTAGAACAAAAGGGAAAAGTGTCAGAGAGGTGTGATTTGGATGGAGCAGGAAGTAAGAGTATAGTATTAGAGTGTAGGTGAGTGGCAAATTAGTTGGAGAAGAGGTAATGCTAGAGGGAGGGAAGAAAGAGGGATGTAATATGAGACGAAATAAAGGAGGTATTTAGATTTGTTTAAAGAGTGGATACTACATGACAATACAAGAGGGAAGGGAAAAAGAGGGATGTACACTAGGCTGAAGTAAAAAAAGTGCTTAATTGGATTGATGGAGGGGAGTGATGCAAAATAGGGTAATGAGGATTGGTTGATTAGAGGGGGTGTGGTCAGGAGGGTAGAGTATTACCTTAAGGTGATTGGGGGTGGGTGGAAATGGAGGTTGGGTTGGGGAGCAAAGTGACCCTGAGCAAAGCGAAAGAGAATGGAGTGGGATGGAGCAATACTCTGCAAACCAGAGGCTACAGAAACAGTCAGAGAGGCTGCACAAGTACAAGTTACTGTTAACTGTAATTATATCTGCAGAGAGGCTGCACAAGTACAAGTTACTGTTTAACTGTAATTATATCTGCAGAGAGGCTGCACAAGTACAAGTTACTGTTAACTGTAATTATATCTGCAGAGAGGCTGCACAAGTACAAGTTACTGTTAACTGTAATTATATCTGCAGAGAGGCTGCACAAGTACAAGTTACTGTTAACTGTAATTATATCTGCAGAGAGGCTGCACAAGTACAAGTTACTGTTAACTGTAATTATATCTGCAGAGAGGTTGCACAAGTACAAGTTACTGTTAACTGTAATTATATCTGCAGAGAGGCTGCACAAGTACAAGTTACTGTTTAACTGTAATTATATCTGCAGAGAGGCTGCACAAGTGCAAGTTACTATTAACTGTAATTATATCTGCAGAGAGGCTGCACAAGTACAAGTTACTGTTAACTGTAATTATATCTGCAGAGAGGCTGCACAAGTACAAGTTACTGTTAACTGTAATTATATCTGCAGAGAGGCTGCGCAAGTACAAGTTACTGTTAACTGTAATTATATCTGCAGAGAGGCTGCACAAGTACAAGTTACTGTTAACTGTAATTATATCTGCAGAGAGTCTGCACAAGTACAAGTTACTGTTAACTGTAATTATATCTGCAGAGAGACTGCACAAGTACAAGTTACTGTTAACTGTAATTATATCTGCAAAGAAGCTGCACAAGTATGAGTTAGTATAAGACTGTAAGGATTTCTGCAAAATAGTAGAGCAGTGAAGGAAACTGTGTGAGAACTAAGGATATGCTAAAGCAGAAAGGAGGGAAAGAGTGGAACAAATACAGGTAGAAAGCAGGTGGGATGGACGAGAACTAGAGGGGTAGAAAAGTCAAAAGGTTTAGGGCAACAAGGCAGGAGGGCAGCAGGCGGACAGGGATGATTCAGTGATGTGATTCAACTATTTATACCTAAACCAAGTTACATAAAAAAATGTAGTACAGGGTAACATAATTAAGAAGGTGCAGTTTTGCAGTTCCATGACTGACGAGTTAAAATTATGTTTGTTTTCCAGCAGGCAAGGCAGAGGTATTTTCCTCACAGATGGGTTTTAGTCAAGGTATAGCCTAAAAAGAAGACAGAATGCAGGATAGAGGAGGGTATTACACATAGACGTTAGAAAGGAAGTATTTGAGATATAACAGGAGATAGCAGGGGTGGAGTAAAATAGAAAAGTTCAGAGAAGGAGTGGTTTCAAGTTATGGGGAAAGCAGAGAAAGGAGCAGAGGTAATGGGTTACAGCAAAGTTAACAAACTGCAAGCTAAATAAGTGGCATAACAATATGCATTGCCACAAATGGTATTAAAACAGTACCCTTGAGATATGGAAAGCTATCTAGCAATCTGGAGGCAGCATTATCAAGCTAGAACTAGGACACAGTAATTGTATTTAAAAACACTGCTAACAGACACCAAAGGAGTGGTAACTGTAATTTAACCAAATTGTACTGGAGCAATAAACATCAGCCCACCTGACCCAATTGCTTATGTAAATGATTTAAATTTTGTCCTGAAGTATTTTAAGATGCTATATTCATACACAAATGTTGTATCAGTCAGCTTATATTTGAAAAATGCATCTCCACTACACTATATTATCATTTGTATATATTTTCCTGTCTTATTTAATGCACAGACTGTTTTAAGCAAAACATTCTATGTGAATATTTTACAGTACAAAGATGAAGTTTTATTTTTCACTGATATTTACAACAATTAGCTTATAGCATTATACAAAATAATATGAATGGAGGCGATGTGCAAAGATGAAGTTTTTCTTGAGACAGTCATAGCATGACTGCACTACAGCATAATGGAGTGCTATCATGCTAGTGAGAGTCACAGCATATACAAACAGCAAAATCAAACAAGTCAAAGCAATTCAGAGACATATAGATTTAATAGGAAGAATTTCAGCACTCATCTATTTCGGACACTAGGACATCTTTGTTTTCAGTACCTTCAATCTTGCTATGATGCTAGGATAAGCAGCAATACTAGCTAAGCAGGCATGCATTAGTATCTGTTTTAAGAGCCAGCACCCACAAAAACTGCATTCATTCACCACCTGCATTGTAAACATCTACCATACCATTACCTTCACGACCAGGGCATTCTCAACTGCTACCATTTGGATAGAGACACCTCATGCTTGTTAGCAGACATATGCCACCCACAAATATTTCAGGAAGGATGTTTGGCCCTACTATTCCAGTAGACATGAAGGTTTCTACAGTATTATCAGTGTTTGTGACAGGTTAAGAGTTTTGTAGGTGTTCACAATGTTGATCTTTCTTCAGTCCCGGCATTATGTGGGATGCAGTTTATATCAGTAGCAGAGGATAGGCCCAACACTGCATGGTCATTCTTTCACAAAGCCCATTTCCATGAGATCCTGGGAGCTATTGCTTGCACCCACATTGTCATTCAGTCTCAATATGCTCTACGTGCCATATGGCATATAAACTAAATGGGCTTCCACTCCATCAACTGACAGGTTTTGTGCTATACAGGGTATTATTCACAATTTATCTGCACCTTCCAGGCAGTCCCCAGTATTGTCACACCTAACATGCACACGCAATCTATGCCAGTGCTTTGTGGGGTGACTTTACACATTGGCATCTAGCTGGTAGGTGTATATATTGCCACTCAAATACCCTGGATATTCTGTTTTCATAAATATAGGCAGCAGATCATTCATAATGATGTCCACTGCTGCACCCAGTCCCTGTACACCATTCAAACTGGAACCTTAGTTTGAGAGACAGCCTTACAGAACTATCTGCAAATATATAGAGCTGAGTATATGTTTCTGTATTATTCTGTATTATAGAGCTAAATTGTTTGTTTAGATATCTGTTGTCTTACTGCTCTGCAAATATATAGAAAACAGTATATATTTTTTGGCTTTATAATTTGCACATTCCTCACATCTGTGTCGAAACTGTTTTTCCCCACCACCCCTCATTTCCTGCCTTGTCTTCAGCTATATAATTGAGCTAGTGTTGTGTGTCCTGTTAATTAGCAATCTGCATTCAAACTGGAACCTTAGTTTGAGAGACAGCCTTACAGAACTATCTGCAAATATATAGAGCTGAGCATATTGTTCTGTATTATTCTGTATTATAGAGCTAAATTGTTTGCTTAGATATCTGTTGTCTTACTGCTCTGCAAATATATAGAGAACAGTATAGATTTTTTGGCTTTATAATTTGCACATTCCTCACATCTGTGTCGAAACTGTTTTTCCCCACCCCCCTCCCAGTTCTTGGTTGTAGTTTAAATTTGGTGGCTTTTGCAATGCCCGCCCAACTGTAGATTTGATCTAAGACACTCCCCCAGGCCCATCTCTGTACCGCATTCTACCTAATAAACCCTTTCTGCACTTGCTTTTTGTCCTTTTTAATTTAATTACATTGTTTCAAACTGTGTGTGGAATAATATTGCTACATATTCAAGTGTGCCAGCTTGCACTGCATGAGAATTGTATTTACTACTGCTTTTGCTACTTTTCCGAAAAAAAAAATCATCTGCTTTTACTGTACTTGTGTTTCTTCCTACTTTATTTTGCTTTTGCTTCATCTTAAAAGTACTCAATTGTATTTATTACTGCTTGGTGTAACTCATTCTAAGCCTTTTAGTTTAAAAACGTGGGCTTCAGACCAGTTGCTTTACATTAAGAGGGTTTGTGGTCTGCACTGTAATGGCAGAACAGGTAGCTTACATCCTTCTAAGTTGGAAACTACTGATTGAAGGCTCAGTGTCTGTTATTCTAAAAGTGTATTAATTCTGGTTTAAGCACTTGGGCTTTCAGACCAGTTATTTTACATTAAGAGGGTTCATGGTCTTCACTCTTGAGGGAGGAGATGCTGGACTCTGCCCTTCTGAGCTGGGAAATTATGGTTAAAGGCTTATAGTGCATGCATATCTGAACTGCTTCTTACTGAAATTGTTTGCTGTAGCATAGACTAGATCCAGGCCTGCTGAATCTAGCTTTGTTTGTATAACTTGAGGACTAATCCAGGCATTCTTTAAAGTATTTAATTGTATTTATTACTGCTTGGTAGTAACTTGATTAAAGTGTAGCTATCATTCTAAGTCTTTTGGATTAAACACTTGGGCTTCAGACCAGTTGTTTTACATTAGGAAGGTTTGTGGCATGCACTGTGGTGGCAGGACAGGTAACTTTCATCCTTCTAAGTTGGGAACTGCTGATTGAGAGCTCAGTGTCTGTCATTCTTAAAGTGTATTAGTTCTGGTTTACGCACTTGGGCTTCAGGCCAGTTATTTTACATTAAGAAGGTTTGTGGTCTGCACTCTTGTGGGAGGAGAGGCTGGACTCTGCCCTTCTGAGCTGGGAATTTTTGATTAAAGGTTTATAGTGCCTGCATATTTGAACTGTTTCTTACTGAAATTGGTACACCTTGTTTGCTGTAGCATAGACTAGATCCAGGCCTGCTGAATCTAGCTTTGTTTGTATGCTTGTTGTTTGTTTGCTTGTTATTTCCCTGGAATGCTAATTCCACCTAAAATGCGGCTTCTCAGAGCTTCTGTGGATCCATAGTGATATCTGCATTGCTTACTATACTTATTTCCTTGTTTCACTTGAAAGAAAGTTACTGTTTGTCATTTTTGCATTTAAGTTACCTGTAACACATTGCACTTAAGTTACTTGGCACTTGCTCACTAAAGCAATTATATAAGTCAACACTAAAAATTAAAAGCACTACACCCTCACTCCCTATTGGCCCTTGTTTTCAACTATAAAGGAATTCACAATATTATTCTAGCATGTCCAAAGGTCAGTTGTTAATCTCCTCTCCAATCCAGCGGGTGAATCTGGAAATCTTGAGGCAATGTTACAACTGCCTCATGTACACAGACAACCCTCTCCTCCTCCCAACAAATTCCAACACATGTGAGAGATGCAACCATATAGCCAAACTGGAGGCTAAGCTCTCTCAACTCAGTACTGGCATAACCAGTCAGGAGGAGAAGGAAACCACACTCACTACAATTCCAGTCTCACATAGACCTACCATGACAGCAAACCAAACACATAATCACACAAAACATACTGGAGGCTCTAAATAAAGATCTGCCTAAGCAGCAGAGACCGCCAAAGCAGACACCCAAGCAACCGCTACCCCAAAACAAAACATGTGCAACACATATCTCACAAAGCCAGTGTGCCGAACAGTCACAGCCCTTAAGACTAAACAACACACCTGATACACGTGTAATAGGTGACTCTATCGTCAGGCACACTGACGTCCTGCTCACCAGGCTGAACAAGGAGAAGGTCACGGTGAGCAGCCTGTCGGGTGCTAGGATCCACCACATAACACAAGCACTCAGGTCACTCCAAGGCAAGTACAAATATGACTCAGTCATTGTCCGTGCTGGTGTGAATGACCTGAGACGTACCTCCCTGGACTACATGAAAAGAGACATAGAGGAGCTCTCTGAGCATGTAGCCCAGGCCGGTATGACCCTGACCTTGAGTAGCATCTTACTCTCACCAAGAATGATGCCACAATATGAAGACAATATGATCAATTTCAACCATTGGCTTAAGTACTGGTGTCATTCAAAGGGGATCCAATGCCTGTCAGCCTGGGATGATATGCTCGACAAGCCACGATGCTTCGCTAGGGACGGCTTGCACCTGTCACCCCTGGGCTGTTGGATATTGGCAAAGGCTCTTGCTACCCCCATAGTGCCTTTTTTAGGCAAGGCTCAAAAGACAAACCCACCTCCATAGGTATCACAAGGGATAAGAAACTAAGAGTAATGCTACACAATGCCAGAAGTCTAAACCTCAAGATGCACGCACTTGAAATTCTCCTTAGCATGGAGAACATCGATATCTGTGCAGAAACAGAAACCTGGTTCAGGGCTCCCGAGAGCACCACAGCACTACCAGGTTATACCTCATACCATGGTTTTCGGCCCCAAAACTTGGACCGAACCACAAAAGGAGGGGGAGTATCAATATTCATCAAAGATACCCACACCTCCAGGTTGGTGGCAAAGCACAAAGCATCAGAGACTATCCATGTGCAACTAACAGTGGGTAAAACTGCCTTCCAGTTTATAGCCTGCTACAGACCACCCTCCCAAACCCAGGAACCACACTTGGCCTTCCTGAGAACACTGGCAAATATGAAGGTCTCTCCAAACACCATTATATTGAGCGACTTCAACTACCCAAATATAGACTGGGAGCATTACTCTAGCTCCAACACCCTAGCCCAAAGGTTCATTGAATTCATAAACTCAAATGCTATGGAACAACTTGTTACCACTCCCATAAGAGGGGAAAACATATTGGACCTGATCATCACCAACATGGGGACTCTATGCTCCAGACCAGAAGTGTATCCCTCACTGGTAAGATCAGACCATAAACTGATCTCACTGGATATTCACATCCCGACCCCACCCCCTGCCCAGAAAACCACAGTGAAAAACTTCTCTAAAGCAAATTTCACACTCCTCAAAACCGAGGTGGAATCCTTCATAGCCCCCGGGCCTGTGGAAAATACGGCCCAGACCGCAAAATCCTTTATAAATGCATTCTATGAACACCTTCAGGAATGCATGGATCATGCAATCCCAAATAAAACCAACACCCAATCATCCAAAGGCAGACGTCCTGCCTAGTGAACCCAGCCATAAACAAACTATACAATAGAAGGAGGAACCTACTACATGATAGAGCACAATCCCAAAAAGGGAAGGCATCTCTGATCAGTATTAGCAAAAAACTAAGGGCACTCATAAAATCATCTAAGGCCAGTTTCGAGAGAAAAATTGCACAGAATACTATGGATAATCACAAGGCTTTCTTTAGTTATGTTAGGAACCTGGGTGGGAATTCCCAGATATACTCAGAATTAGTGCAAAATGACAAAAAAAACACCGAACCTACAGACATTGCCAACATCCTAGCTGACAGGTTCAGCACAAACATCTCCCCCCCTCCCCACCAAAAGGGAAAATATCTATCCCAGCAGAGTGCTGCCCCCCTGACATCTCAGATGCTCAGGTAAGAGCCGCCCTCTCCAAAGCAAAAAACACAGCATCAATGGGTCCAGACGGTGTCCCAGGATGTGTCCTACATGAACTCCAAGAAGAGCTAAACCCAAACATAAAACTACTGTTCAATCTCAGCCTTACTACAGGATATGTACCCAAAGAGTGGCGTACAGCAGCAGTGGTCCCTCACCACAAAGTTGGTGCCTCAACGGACCCTGGAAACTATCGCCCCATAAGCCTGACTAGCTTGGTCTGCAAAGCTATGGAAAGGATCATCATAGACCTCATAAATAAAGGTATTGGGGACCTACAGACACTGGATCCTACCCAGTTCGGCTTTGTTAAGGGCAGATCCTGCCTCTTAAACCTGGTCGACTTCTTTGAAACAGTCACCAAGGACATTGATGAAGGGAAGGTGGTCCACAGAGCCTACCTGGACCTCGCAAAAGCCTTCGATACAATACCCCACTCGGGCATTATAGATAAGCTCACCAGCTTAAATATAAACCCCTATGTCACTAGATGGGTTGCAAACTGGCTCAAGGACAGAACCCACATGGTAAGAATTGCTGGAGCCATGTCGGACTCCAAACCAGTTACAAGTAGCGTCCCACAAGGCTCAGTCCTGGGACCTCCCTTGTTCGGTATATATTTCTCGGAGGTACAGGCCAACACATCAGGACTGTGGCTGACCAAGTTCTCAGATGACTGCAAACTGGGCACCATAATCGACTCTCCAGCTGACACAAGCATCCTCCAAAAGGGCCTCATAGAAATAGACAACTGGTGCCAGATCCATAGTCGCAAGCTACATGCCAAAAAGTGTATAGTCATCCCCTTTGGCAAAAACAAAGTGCCCACAAATTACCACATAGGTGGTAATCCATTAAGTACAGAAGAAGTAATTAGGGACCTGGGGACCCAAGTTGATAGCAATCTCTCATTTGGCAACCACATGGCCAAAGTGGTTAGAAAAACATTTTATATAGCCCACCTAATCATGAAGGGATTCACATCTAGATTAGGGGAGGTCATCGTGCCTCTTCACTCATCCCTCATCAGGCCCATAATCGAGTACAATGCCCCTTTTGGGATGTGCCTTACCAAACACCTGCAGCAACTGGAAAGACCCCAAAAGTACCTCACCAAGAGGATCAAAGGGCTCAAATAGATGCCATATGCTGCCCGGTTAAAGAAATTCCAGCTCTACTCAGTGGCATACCGCCTGCTCAGAGGCGACCTGTGCCTGACGTATAAAGCCATGTCCAATCCGGAATTAAGGGACATACTGCACCTCAAAAATCCAAATCCCATCGAGCTACACGCTCGAGAGACTTGAACCTCAGCACTAAAATAAATAGGACATGCTGAAGGGACAGATTCATAACCCAGAGGCTCCCTTCACTCTGGAATAAAATCCCAGTCCAGGTTAGGCAGAGTCCCTCATTGATTCTCTTCAAGAGGAATCTTAATGAGTGGATGGGAGATCATAGGTTTACCCCGAGAATCACTTCTGTGTCACTTTTAGACAGAGGCACAGTATACTAACCTCGAAAAAGGGCATAGCAAAATTAATTTAAAATGGGTGGCGAAAGCCAAACATACTCTGGCTATGCTTATAAATGCCCTAGGGCAGATAGCCTAGTATGAACCTATGAACCTATGTCATTCTGCATGCAATGAACAATGTTTAACTGTCTTTGAAGCAGTTGCAGTTCTTCATGCAGGCCATGAAGTGCTCTGAGCACCTCCCTTACATGGTATGAGTATTCACTTGGGTTTAGAAAACTGCTGGAATCATGGGAGCAATGGCCACCTGCGCACTTATCCACTGAACTGTGTGTCCACACATCATAGGCAGTTCAGTCCCCTGAGGCCATCTGTGGTAGTGCTGGAGCTGACATTGGCATGATAAACTTCATTGAGCATAGGTGATAATGAATGCTCACCTGCACCTCCCGTAATCCCAGCTATGGGTGATGTAAACATGTTCCCCATTGTTATTTTAGTGAGAGTGTTACAGTGTCATCAGAATGTTCAGTATGGATGGTGGCATCATCATCATCAGCCACTAATGAACCACTGACTTTATACGTGTTACATCCTGTTATGATGGATATTTACTCACTGGAACCTGTGAATGCATAGCGATAACATACCTGTGAGAATATTTTTGCATTGCTACAGCTGACCATCAAGGAATACCAGTGCCTCTCTTTATTCATCTCATCTACCGACCCCTCATGTCCCCAAGGCTTTCTCTGATCAGGGTTGTGCTGGTGAGTAGATCAGGGTATCTTAGATCTTTGTCATGCTATTTTCTGGAATATTATTTCGAACTGTTCTCTGTGCACCTCCCATTAACTCTCTGCATAAGATGTGCAATGGACAGACAGCTGCAATGGGCTCCTCACTTGTGCAAGAGGCTGACATCAGCAAGCCTTCCAACATACACCTCAGGAAGTACTATGCAATTGCCCCCCCAGTTTCTACCGGAGAGCTCATACTACTTTGTTTGCCCATTTACACACCACAGCCCCCAGGACTGGCACACCCACTCTTCACCTATCAGCACTTCATAGGTTCATAAGTGTGTACTAGACTAATGGCCTTGGAGCCTTTACAAGCCTAGCCCATAGGATTACCCTGGCATCATGCCACCTGACCTTAGTTCCCAGTGCGTCTGTCAAGTAGAGCCACTGGAGTGTTCCCCAGGGTGAATTTTCTATTTACATCCACTCATCAAGATTACTCTTGAAGAGGGCAGTGAGGTGCTCTGTTTGACATGTATGGAAAGTCTATTCCATAGCATGGGGAGCCTCTGGGTTATGAACCCGTCCCTCCAGCTTGTTCTGTTGATTGTGGTAATGAGGTTGAGGTCTCTGGAGCATATCATGCGGAGGGATTGGGATTTCTTTAGATGTAGCATTTCTAACAGAGCTGGGTCAGACACAGACTTTTAAGTCAAGCAGAGATCACCTCTAAGTAGGCGATATGAGACAGAAAATAGTTGGAGTTTTTTGAGTCTGTCCATATTGGACAAGTGTTTAAGACCTAGGATCCTCTTTGTGAGCTACTTTTGTGGCCTCTCCAGTTGTTTCAGGTGTCTAGTGAGGTACATGCCAAATGGGACATTGTACTCAATGAGTGGCATAATGAGGGAAGAGTAGAAGGAGACAATGACCTCTTTCTTCCTGGATGCAAACCCCTTAGTAATGAGATGTGCCACATAGAAAGACTTTCTGACCACAGAGGCAATGTGGTGGTCAAAAGAGAGGTTGCTGTCAACCTATGTTCCCAGATCTCTTATAACTCCTTCTGTGCTCAGTGGACTACCATTGATGTGGCAATTCATGGGAACCAGGTTTTTCTCAAAGGGGATGATGACGCATTTTTTGGCATTGAGCTTAAGGTCATGGTTTTGACATCAGTTGTTGGTCTCATTGAGGCCTTTCTGTAGAATGTCAACATCACTTGGGGAGTTAAGAATAGCTCCCACCTTGCAATCATCTGCAAACATTGTCAGCCAGAGTTCCTTCGTGTTGGCCTGGACTTCAGAGAAGTAGATACCAAACAGGAGAGAACCCAGGACTGAACCCTGTGGGCCTCCATTCATGACAGGTTGGCAGTCTGACTTGGAGTCAGCTACTTTCACGCTGTGGGTTCTATCTGTGAGCCAGTTTGCAACTCACCTAGTGATATAGGGGTTGATGCCTAGCTTAGTGAGTTTTTCTTTGATTCCTGAGTGGGGAATGGTATCAAAGGCCTTAGCCAGATCAAGATAGGCTGTATGAACCACTTTGACTTCAGCCACTGATATGGTGACTGACTCAAAGAAGTCAACCAGGTTGAGCAGGCATGATCTACCCTTCGCAAAACCAAACTATGTGGAATCCAGAGTCTGAAGATTCCCTGTATCTTTGTTTATTAGTTCCATGATGATGCATTCCATAGCTCTACCTATCAGACTCATCTGGCTAACAAGGCAATAGTTCCCAGGGTCTGTATTCACTCCTCCTTTGTGGAGGGGGTTGACTGCAGCAGTGCGCCATTTGGTAGGGACAAAGCCTGAGGTGAGGCTGTGATTGAAAAGGGCACACAGGTGGTATGCCAATTCACTCTGTAGTTCATGTAGAACACAGCCAGGGATATTGTCAGGTCCTATAGAAGCTGTTTTCTTGGCCTTGGAAAGTGCTGTTTTAACCTGTGCAGCATTAATACTGAGTGTCTGGCAATCTACTGGCATTGTGATTGGTCCTTTGGTGAGGGAGAGGGGTGAAGTTGGCACTGAATCTGCCGGTCAGTATATTGGCAATATCTGTTGGCTCGGTATAGGACGTATGATTGTGCAGTAGCTCAGAGCAAATCTGGGTATTGCCGTGGAGATTCTTTACATAACTGTTGAAGACCTTGTGGTTGTCTTTACTATCTGCTGCAATTCTGTTTTCATAGCTAGCTTTAGAGGATTTGATGAGCGATCGCAATTTTTTGTTGAGGCTGATAAGGGGGTTTTTCCAGGCTTGGGACTTCACCTTATTCTGCATCAGTTTCCTCCTTCCGTTGCAGAGTTTATTTATGGCAGGGAACCACCAGATTGGCTTTCTTTTTTTGGAGGAGAGGGTTCTACTGGGTATGGCGAAATCCATGCCTTTGTGTATGTGTTCGTACAGTGCATTGGTGTATGATTCGGCAGTCATGCAACTATTCTCCATTTGCATGAATGCCGTGAAGTTAGCCACCTCTGTTTTTAAGAACCCAAAGATAGCTTTGGAGAAGTTTTCCATTGTGGTTACCTTTGCGGGGTGGGAGGGATGTGGCTTTCCAAGGTGATTAGTTTGTGGTTGGCTCAAACCAGGGAGAAGTTGACTATTGGTGTAGAGCACTGGTCACCCATGTTAGTAATGGCCAGGTCAAGGATGTTGCTACCTCTAGTGGGGGTAAGAATGAGCTGGTCCATAGCATTAGAAATAATGAATTCCAGGAAACTTTGGGTGATTGCATTGGTACATGAGTAGTTTTCCCAGATAATGGAGGGATAATTGAAGTCGCCCAGTATGAGAGTGTTAGTTTGGACCCTAATATTCTCCAGGGTGTTAGGAAGGTAGAGTGTGAGTCTTGGGACATGGGTGGGGCCTTGTAACAGGCCACAGCCTGAATCACTATCCTGCCCAATGTTAGCTGCACCTGAAGTATCTCTGATGCATTATATTGGGCTACTAGTCTTGAGGTGTGCACATCATTTATGAATATGGAGACACCACTGCCTTTGGAGCTTTGGTCCAAGTTCTGAGCCGAAAGGTGAGCAATGAGTTATAGCCTGGTAGTGCAGGAGTGCTTTCTGCTGCCTTGAACTAGGTCTTTGTTATAGCACAAATGTCGATGCTCTCCATTTTAAGGAGTGCTTCGAGCAAGTGCATTTTGAGATTTAGACTTCTAGCATTGAGCTGCACGATCCTCAGATTGCATTTCTTTGTAGCTGTTATAGTGGTAATTTGGTCTTTGGAACACTGCCTAAAAAAGGCACTATAAGGGTGGCAATAGCTTTGGCCAGTATCTGGAAGCCCATGGGTGACAGATGTAGGCCCTCTCTGGCAAATCATCAAGGTCTGTCAGTCATGTCATCCCAGGCAGACAGATACTGGATCCACTTAGAATGACACCAGAAACTTAGCCAATTGTTGAAATCAATCATTTTCTGCTTGTACAGTGGTATCATTCTGGGTGATGGTAGGAGGCTGCTCAGGGCTAGGGTCATACCCGCCTGGGCTACATAATCCGAGAGCTCCTCCATGTCTTTTCATGTAGTACAGGGAGGTACGTCTCAGGTCATTCACACCCACATGTAAAATAAAAGAGTCATACTTGTACCTGTTGTTGAGGGTCCTGAGCGTGTGCATTATGTGGTGAATCCTGGCACCTGACAGGCAGCTGACTGTTACTTTCTCCTTATTCAACCTAGTGAGTATGATAGTGTGCCTCACTATCGAGTCACCTATGACTAGTGGGTTGTGCATGCTGTTTTGCCTTAGGGGCTATGGTTGAGTGGCACACTGTTTAGGAGAGTTATGTGCCTAATGAATAATGTTGTGTTGTGCTGGTCAAGTGGATTTCAGCCTTGCAGGTCTCTGCTGTTTAGGAAGATTTTTATTGAGATCCTCCAAGAAGATGAGTTTGTGGTTTGAGTTTTTATGCGAAGGCAGTGCTGGTGTGTGTTCTGGAGGGCTATGTGTTCCATGCGTTGTGGTACCAGTGTTGACCTTCTCCTCTTAGTCAGCTATTCTGGTCTTTGGATAGTGTGTGTCTTCCAGTTTGGATATATAAGTGCATCACTTGCAAGTCTGAGTGTTGGGAGGTAAGAGGAGAGGGCTGTCAGTGTACATGACGCAGTTGCTACATTGCCTCAGGATGCCCAAGCTCACCAGAATAATAGAAGAAAGTACAGGGAACTGACCTTTAGTCATGCTTGGAAGGAGTGGGCATTAATAATAAATACTAGAGCTGTTTCCTTGTAGAATGTTTAGTGCTGGTAGCACTTTTATGTGCTACAATAATTGCTACAAGATGTCTGGCAAAGTGCTAGACTAATAAGCTAGAAAAAGTGCCAGAGAGGAGAGAACTAGCAGATATAAGAGAAAAATTGAACAGCAGACTTTTTGGCACTGCTCAGAAGCTTACAAAGAGTCCTGGATACAACAAATCTGTATCTGGACTAGACTAGTTACAGGAAAGGTGGGAAACAAGCGCAAATGCGGGCTTTTAAATCAGAATGTTGAAAGAGATGGAAAAACTGCCCAAACAGCCAATAGACTACAATTTATGGGCCAAAAACACTCCTCTGGTGGGAGATAGGCTACCTAGTGCTTACCACTCCCACTGGTTAGCTAGAAGGCTTCTCTCCAACACAGAATGGCTTGGAGGGCTCAGAAGCTTACAAACAGTCCTGGATACGCCAAATCTGTATCTGGACTAGACTAGTTACAGGAAAGGCAGGAAACAAGCGCAAATGCAGGCTTTTAAACCAGAAAGTTGAAAGAGATAGAAAAAACTGCCCAAACAGCCAATAGACTACAATTTCTGGGACAGAAACTACTCCTCTTGTGGTAGATAGGCTACCTAGTTACCACTCCCACTGATAAGCTAGAGGGCTTCCCTCCAACACAGAAAGGCTTGGGGGCTCAGAAGCTTATAAACAGTCCTAGATACAGCAAACCTGTATCTGAAATAGACTAGTTACAGGAAAGGCAGTTAACAAGCTTATATTTTTTTACAGAAAAGCAGCTAAAACAGCACTAAAAACAATTCAAGTGCATTGCAAGCTAGCACACTTGAGTGTGTAGCAATATTAAAGCAAATACAATTTAAATAAATGCAATTTATTCAAACTGCATACTGAACTGAATTCAATTGTTTTAAGCACCTAAGTGGGTTGGCCTTCTCAAATGTTTTCTCTGTATTAGGTAGAATGAGATAATGACACTAGACTGGGAGGAGTGTCCCAGGCTTTCTGTATCCAGATGTCTATTGAATCAGTCACAGTTTGGCCACAAAGAGCAACTAGATACTGATACTGTCTCACAGAGTTTAAACTCCTTATACAATAGTATAAAGTAAAACTTAAGAGCCTAAAGGAATCAGATTACACAAAAAGCTTTACCTCACACCTTGAAAGGCTGGCTTCAAAAGAAGGTAGACAACCCCCACTATGAAACCAGCTGAACAGGATGTAGACAGTGACCAGAAATATCAAGTAAATAATAACAGCACTACAGTTTTGTTAACTATCAGTAAAACAGAAAACAAAATGTAGCACCAAGCAAGCAGTCTCAAGCAAATTAATAAATGCAGCAATTTAGTTGACTATCACTGATAACAGATTCACTGCCAAAAAATATATTGGTGTCTTCAGATGCCTGAGCCACTAAGTGAACCCAGGTCACCTAGATAATAGTCAAGGCCTCATCTCTCTGCACTCCAGCACTGGCTTTTTGGATCATATCTGAGATGCCAACCATCATGTGGCACTCAGACTACTACATACCAGTCTTATACACAACCTATTGGCATATATATATTTTGAAGTGCAGTTTAACCATGTAGCAGTCCTAATGTCCTTGGATGACATAAATGCACATGTTTGTCTAAGTATACCATTCTTATGTGCAGGTCACTATCCTACAGTAATGACATATGTTACTACTAAGCTGATGTATCTCCTACAAACATTGGACAATTAATATCAGGTGACTAGCACATATAAACCACCACATTGACATTAAATAAATGTGCAGCACTATAGATGAGGTCTTGAACAGATATTCATTCTTTGGAAGAAATTTGAGACCTGTGTTATATACAGTGATCATAAGTCCTTACTTGCCTGTGAGGAGGTATACTAATAAAATCAGAGATAGTTTTACAGAGGCAGTAACACTCATGGACCCTGATAGAGGGATGGAAGATTCCATGAAGAGTACTGAGGTCTTTAGATATTCCTTACTATAGACAGTTTGTATACTTGTGAAAGATGCAGGTCAAAAACTTACACCTCCATTTTCTTGTGACTGAAAATCACCTGTCTGTAGATTCTAAAATTCATTCTCAGACACAACAGACTATAGATGCATTTACAACATTTTATGCAAAGGAGTGATAAATTGTCCTAGTGACATCCAGGTAACTTCAGCTACTGAAATAAAATTAGATAATATTAAAAAAAGAACTATGCAAATTGGATCCAAAAAAGCGCAAGGAGGAGACAGAAATAGTATTAATGACCGGAGAAAACTTCAGCAAGAACATATAGTACCACTATTTCCTATTATTTACTAGGTTTTATAAATATGGGGAGATTCCCCAAAATTGGAGACATGCACCTGTTAAACCTGTCTTTAAGGAAAAGAGCAGTTTGAAAAACATTGGGCAGGATTCACGAAACCTCTGTGTAAGAGTTAGCAAGTCTTACACGGAGGCTGCTGTTAAACGGGGTAATGTCAGCATGCCATGCATATTCATGAGGTCATGCTGAATCACACCCTAGGCTAACAGGGTCGGTGTAGGAAAGTAGGGGGTGTGTCCGCACGGCGAGTCCTGCAAAGGGACACGCCCCCAGAAGAGTCACAATCCTGAAAGAAAACTCCCACGAGTGAATCCTCAGAAATGTCAAGAAACACAACACCACACATGCCCCCACAGACTATAAACCAAACTGTAATGTAAAACGTGAAAATTAACAGTTTAATTTTTATTTTATAATTTCAAAAAAGTTGGCCCGTAATTGCGCTCGTTTGCGTGGGTGTGCCCTTCGCTCAGCCACAGTTAGCAGTCATTGGAAAAGCATAAAAGACCTAAATATGCAAATTAAGCCAAGCAGCAATAGCATAGCGGTAGAGAAGTTGTCCAAAGAGGAGGTAGTCATGGTTCGAGCCCCAACAACATTATTTTCTATTTTTAGTGAAATAAGCACGAAACAATCCACTGACATATATGTACATATATACAACTATAATGTAAGTAAAATGTAATGAAATGGGCCATGTATTTTTGAGGAAATCTGAAACAATAAAAAAAAAATTTATAAGTGCTCATAGCTGAGCAGCGCTCTACCAAGCTGAGGATGACTGCCTGCAGGTGAGCAGTGGTTTAACAGGTGTAATGTGAGTGCCTGGAGTTGAGCGGCACTTTAAGATGCTGAAGCTGTGTGCCCGTAGCTGAGCAATGCTTCACACAGCGTAATATGCATGCTCATAGCCAAATGCTGCGTAAACCAGCTTAACCCATTTGTGCGGAGCTGCACAGCGCGCCAACTGGCTTACCGGCAGGCAACGTTGAGCAAGCTGTATCAAAGCTGCCTTTATACAGACACACCTCCTAGCCTGTCTAGACAGTAGTAAAATAAAAAAAGCAATGCCCAGGCTCAAACCCAGGATACTGTGCATCATAGTCAAAGTACTGAACCACTAAGCCATGACAGTTATACTGAGAAATGCAGTATTAGCATATATATAGGAATGAATGGAAACAGAAGCATGACAAAGCAGGTTTCTTTAAGCTGATACATTTCCAAAATGGCTAATCACAGATAGGTGCGGGGAAAAACGGCATATATAAGCCCCATAGGCGGGAATACACAGCATAACAGATTGTGGAACCTATTTGCAGTCAGGATGGCAGGTGTAGGAGAGGGCAGTCGCTTCCGAGCACAGAGGTGGGGTGTTGAGGAGTCCAAATATATGGTTTGGCTCCTAGTCCACGATCATGAGGCTCAACTCATGCAGGGCCAGTTTCTGTAGGGTGCGTACAAGACAGAGGCGTGGAACTGGTTGGCACATGATCTCACCAGTGCCACAGGCATAACAAGGACTGGTGAACAGGTCTGTCACCACCATGCGGACCTGAAGAGATGAAAGCAGGACCAACTGAACCGTTGGATACAGGAGGCCCGGCAAATGCCCAACGCCCCACTACTAAGTATCCATGTAATTACGTATGTAAGAAATTATCCTAGCTGATATTATGGAGATGTATGTTCCAATATTACTTCATTTATATTACAGCAGCAGGTGTGTGTTCTGCGAATCGGCAAGCCTATGGTGATAGGCTGGAGCGGTTGCGCCACCAGGCAGGTTAGTAATTATTTTTCTGTAATTGTTATACAATATAAGTGAGACAGCTTGTAAAAGAGTTCAGTGTAGTTACATATTAATAAAGTTCAAATAACACTAGAAGAAAGATTCTGCTAGTACTGTATGATTAGATAAGTGATGCAGCCTGTAATCCAGAAATAAAAATTAAACAAGTCTGAGATAGAGATTTTCCATCTATATTGTAATATCAGATAACCTGCTGCAGCCTGAAAATTAGTGGTAAACAAACTAAAGACAATAGACATGTGTCAAATACATTCCCCTTTTAAAATCTGCCATACGAAACAAGTGAGTCTGTTGGAAAGGATTGTTGTAACCAAGTAAGACATGTTAATAACGCCTAGAATTAAGTACCATCTTGAATTGTAAAAATAAAACAAGTGAGAGTGTCAGAAAGAGGTATGACTTAACCAAGAAAGCTGTAATAACTCTTGAATAAAGTATACTGCAGTCAGTATATAATGAAATGAATGAAACAGCCACAACCAAACAGTGAAATGTTTGTAATAAAGTACTGAAGCTGGAATGTGTCTGTCCCACAATTTGGATATGTTGCTGTACCCTTGCAATATGAAGATAGTATGGTTGTATAAAATAATGAGCATCCACAGTTTTCTAGAGCCATATAAATCAAATGTAGCAGGATGCTGTACCTGAACACAGCCAGATATGAAAGTGTATGAATAAAAATGCAATGTATATTAATGTAGCAGTAACAGTCCTATCACCAACATTCCTAAGGTTACATATAGGAAACTGTACTAAGACCTGTAGGGTATATATATCTCCAGCTACTAGAAATGTACAGCACTTGTATAGGTAGTTGAAGTTGTTAATGAAATATTTCTTCACCCTACCCTATATTCACAAATAATGCCATTCACAACAAACTGGATATGTGTATTCACAATTAATTCCTATGCACATTTGTCCTGTTGGTTCATACATATTTGCACGTACGTTGATGCATGTGCCCTGTTCACATATCCAAACTTGATGGCCTGTTGCCATCAATCAACCCTGCATGCTGTTGGATTGTGTACTGTTGTTCAAAATATGCATGTGTTATGCTTGCTGTTCAATGCTTGGAATTCATGGGTGTTTGGTTAATGGGAATACTGATGCATGCTGTTACAACTAATTTTGAATGGTATTGTTTGTTACTAACCCAAAATATCATACAATATTGCTAAACATAAGACAACAGGGAAGGCGGGTTCCAGCGGACCCACCTCTCCCACCTCAGTTGGCGAGTGCACCTGGCACTAGTGCCCAGGCCGGAACTTCTTCCGGTGGCCCTGTGCCACCTTTGGGTGGAAGCGCTGCAGGGGATGGGGCTTGTCCCGCCTCTGCAAGCGTGGCCGGAGGAGAACGTCCACTCACCCTCCAAAGTGTCCGGTTTGTGGTGCGTAGTGAGATCAGGCATTCTGTGCTTGAAACCCTATGCCAGCTTGAGGCACAGGTGGCGCAACTCATGGGTGTGCCTGCTGCCTTTCCTACAAAGCCCCCAGCACAGCCCTGTCCAGGGCAGTGAAGGTGCAGTGGCAACTGCCCATGGGTGGGGATCTCAGTTCCACTGTTGCCATCTGTGGGCTCATGGGCTTACGGTATCCAAACATCCGTCCCCGTCAATTGTGTCCCCCCCCCACATGTGTCATACTCCGCTCCTGTATGCGTCTTGTTTGTCTTGTCTGTTAACCTCCCCTACCTAACTCCCCAAATATACCTACTTCTTGTACCTCACATTCCACTCTCACCTGAAAAAAAAAAAAAGGACACTCTGTTCCCGCAAAAAAATTACGCCCCATACATAGCTGCCCATTTTGCAGACATGTCTGCTGGACATGTGAACTGGTAATTACAATTGGCTGTGCAACATATTTTGTTGTTCTCACCCCTCTCTCAGGGGAGGAAGGTTTCAAATTTCACACCAAATTACACACATATGCACAGCTGTTGCTGATAAAGAAATGGGCAGCTATGGGCCTTTCCTACATCCTTCCTGCAAATCCCGAGCTTGTTTTCCTACTGTCCTACCCTCTTTGTGCCCCCTTTTTCACCACTTTCCTATCTTCCCATTTTCTTTTCTTTCAAAGAAATTAGCACAAGTGTGCATGAGAGGAAGCACTTTTAAGCAGTAGTAAGCGGGTGTGCGCTTAGCTAAGCGTGTGTGCACGAAGCTAAGCGACAGTGCGCAAGTGTGAGCACCGTGCAAACCAGCGCTAACCCACTTACAACTGCTTAAAAGTGCCTTAGTCACTCTGAATGACAAGGCCTGTAGTCTGCTCAGCAGCAAAATAAAATTCCTCTGTCAGTCTCGAACCCAAGAAACACTAGTCTGCATGACTTACCACTAAGCCATGACTGATATACAAGAACTTTGTGCTGAAAGCAATATATCATGAAATAGTAGGATTGAATGTAAAGGGAATATAGGAAGGCTATTACACAAAGCTTTTCTTGTATCTTTACTGGCAATTCTTGTGGATTTGCATTACATTAGTGTGAGAAGAGAAACAGCCATGCTAGTAGGTAGCTAGTAGGTAATAATGTGACAGTAGCACCTTGCAAACCACACACACTATCAGAGCAGGATAAATACCACCATATTTGAATAGGTAAGAGGCCAGACCTCGCAACTGTGACTGATTTACAGGGATGTTCCTGATTTGAAAACAAATGTTAACTGTGCCCCACTGACTCCCTGTGAAATGTACCAACAGTAGGCAGAAAGGTGTGGAATCCCACGTAATGGTAACTGTCAATTACTTAAAGTATGCACTACTTGCATGTCAGAAATGGTGTAGTAATACATATACTCAAAATACCCCACAGTCACAACTGCAGAATATCTGAAATATATCACGAGTGTATCCCCCTGATATGTGCCATTCCCTGAGGCTGATAAAATATACACCTAAGAGTATCTGAGGCCTGCAAGTGTCACAAATTCACAGGCATATTTCTGTCTGCTGTCACACACTCTGTGAATAGCTGTAGAATTGCTTCCACAAGCACACCCTCATGTAGGAGTACAACCCAGAAATATCAAAGGATGTAGCCAACTAATAAAATAAGGACAGTATAGCAGTTTACAAGCACTGCATGTGCCTGCTATCCATAACTGTTAGTACAAAGTACAAGGCCCCACTACTGCTCAGCAGCAAAATAAAATACCCTTGTAGGTGTCAAGCCCCACACCTTGGCCAGACCAGACTGCATGCAGTACCACCAAACCATACCAAACATATAAAGAATTGCTGCTGAAAGAAATATAGCAAGCATTACAAGGAGTGAATGTAAGTGGAAAATAGGAAAGCCATAGCAACACATTCCAGTAAAGACACCTAGCAGGCCTTCAAGGAGTGAATGTAAAGGCTAAATAGTGAAGCCATAGCAACAAATTGCAAGAGCCACTGCTGTATACCAGTTAATCCACAAGTCCCACAGGAAAGCACATACTCCCATTTAAACAGTATTAGTATTAATAGGTGTCAGTTAACATACACACTGAGAATAATGAACTGGAGAAAGCAATAGTCAGGTTTCAGTACAACATGCATTTCAGTGCCTACACACAGCCTTAAATATGAGAGAAATACCAACCTTTACACTCACAGAACAGTGTCCACAGCATACCAGCATGGTCCCCACCTTGAAAATCTGAAAGGACTATGCCTACCTAACCTAACATTTTATAGCACTGTCCTGAAATCACAGTGAGAAGTGCAATTACCACACAGCAGGCTGCATGCAATTAGTAAATGCTGGCTAACAATTGGTACAGAGGCCATCACATGCACATGTGCAGATACCTACAAAAGCAGCCTGTACTCCCAGTCCACACATGCAATAGTTTCATTGCAACAACTGGAGGGAGAAACAGTGAGAGAGAGAGAGAGAGACACCAAAAAAAAAAAATAAATAAATAAAAACCATCAAGCTAACCATCAGCAGGCCACCAAGCAGCAAGCCATCACAAACAGCAGTGAGAAAAAAAGGTAATGTAAACTACATAATCTAATAATCTACATACTGTGAACCCTCCATATGTGTTAGCAGTCTACCCTCCATATATGTTAGCAGTCTGTATCTATATATATACATACATATATATATATATATATATATATATATATATATATATATATATATATATATATATATATATAAAGATGTGCATAGGGCAAGGGACATACTGCAACTGTTAGTGAAGGCTGGACATACATATGTATTTGAAGGTTGCTATGTGCACATATCAATGTAGGTTGTAGTGCAACGTACAATGTAGGTTGTACAGTAATGGATGTTTAGCAGTATGTTAGTGTGTGTATTCTTATGTGTAAATAAAAAAAAAAAAAAAATATATATATATATATATATATATATATATATAATATGCATATATGTGTACATAGATAGAGAGGGATGTATAAATAGATAGACATATATAGATAGATAGATAGATAGATAGATAGATAGATAGATAGATAGAATATGTATATGCATATATATGTAATAGACACATACATATATAGATATATATAGATACATACACATATACAGACAGATATGAATGTCTAGAGATATGTATGTATATGAATATTTCTCTCTCTATATATAAATATATATATATATATATATATATATATATATATATATATATATATATATATATATATATATATATATATACTGAGAGAGGCACATGTGTGCAGATGTATTGCAACATGTGCCTGGTGACAAAGGCATGGACTAAACACCAGTGTGGATACTGGAGTACCATACCCCATTCCAAAACACTGTCACCACTAACCACCACATAGGTGGTTGCCTGCCTACTACTGGATGTGTCAGAAGGGAACATGGAAAACAAGTGTACAATAGCCTCCCCTTTGATATTCACAGTGGCACACTAGTCTTGTAATCCCTGTACATGGTACGTGTCAGCACAAATGGTGTGTCAGCTAGGGAAATGTAGGTCACTGTACCCCTCTACACCTCACAATGTCCTACATGGTATGTACCTCCCATTACAACTACAGAAAGGGAGAAGGACACAGTCATACCTAATAAACAGTGCTAATGCCCTCAAACACATTACCTATGCAGAGTGACTGACAAAACCACAGATAGAGTCCCTTTCATACTACCTACACAGAGGTTACCACTGCTGGATCTACATAGTTAAGTCACACCCATAACAGTTGTCCAACAACCATGGAAACACCTCACAATATCCCCAGCCTAAATGACCTATGTCTGTCATCCTTGGCACCGCAGTAATTAGCACATGGTGGAGGTACAGGTTCCTACCCACAAATAAGCCATACCCTGGAGTAAACCACCCAGCATTAAGAAGCAAGGCTTCTCATTAGTAGATGTCAGACATACCCCTGTTGAATGTTATGCAGATAGGTAATATGCCATATGAGTCACCCTGTGTAACTGTTTGACAGGAGCAAGTACAATCACATTACATGTGTCCCAAGGGGCAGGTAGCATAACAGTATGCTGCTGTAGGCCCAGGACCAATAGCATACTACCTACCTATGACACAATGCACACACACATGTACTCATAGCAATACCAACTATGTGAGGTGGAATGAGTTTGCCACTGACTGTGCGCAAGGTCTGGAATGGTGTGATTGCTCAGCATGACTTTGTGTCTGTCATGGTAGTGTGTTTCCTTGGTGGGAGGCCAGAGAAAGATGTGTCAGGTATTGGGATACAAACATACTACATTGCCATATGTTGTGCTGTGGTTCCCTGTATATCACTGCGGTGTAGGTAGGGGTATGGTCGCAAAGACTAGGGTGCATTACCATTGAAATTTTAACTGTGCATTGCATGGGTTGACAATGTTCCCCATCCATTACCTTGATACATACCCCCAGTGTGAGGTTGTGCATTGGACCTCAAACAGTGTGCTGACTGCTGGTGTATACTAGTTTGTTGTATGGAGTGTGCCAGGCACTGTCACACAGTTGTTGGCTGAGCACTGATATGTGGTCATTTACATGTGTATCCCCCAATAGACAGACAGATGCTATATATGGCAGTTCAGTGATATCACTACAGTAGAGTATTATGCGTGCCATATTACTTGCTCACATATTTTTCTTTTCCTTCCAGGGTGATGGTGCACCAGCGCAACCCCTCATACTCGGCTGCAGAGGATGAGGAGATACACCAGAGCCTGGTGCGGGATTTTGCCACACTGTTTTCCCGCACCAGCCAGAACCAGCAGGAGAGGGCTGCACTGTGGCAAGACCTTGTCCAACGGGTAAATGACATAGGCGTGCATAACCGGACATATGAGCAGGTACGCCATCACTGCAGTGATTTAATTAGAAATGTCCATCAGCGTGCGTCTGATATCCACAGGCAACAGCTTGCCACAGGTGGTGGGGTAGCTATACACCCCCTCCCCTCACCAGACAGGAGGAGCTCCTCCTAAGTGTTGTGGCTGCAGCCCAACAACAACAACAACAACATCCGCAGACATGTGTAATGATGGAGGCTGGAGCCACCCAGCATGTGGACATGGAGCGTGCAGGTAACATGCCATATCTATAGTTGACTATTCTCTACACTGGTAGTTTATGCATGTGTGAGATGTGTACTGTGTTTGTAGCTGTTATCCTGGAAATTATTGTGCAAGATTGATATTCTCAATATCAGCAGTAGATCTGTGAAAGCCAACTGTTTTACTACTGTACTGTATCATACTCACAGTATCAATGGCACAGTTGTGCCCACTGACAATAAATGTCTTATTTGTGCAGGTCCCTCCGGTGTAACAGCAAGGCAAACAGAACACCATGCCTTGCATGTACAGCATGCACGGCCCAACCAATACTAGGAAACACAAAAGGCCAGCATAAATAGTCCAATGCTTTATTAGAAAATCAGAAATTGAACAAAAAATGCCCCAACAATAAATCCAACCTTCAAATCGGTTTTGCAGTATGCCTTTTTCAGTGAAGGTAAAAAATATATTAAAAATTAAGCATCATACATATTTATAAAGACAGTCAATCATTATTAGCCAATGGTATGATCCAACCCTGTCTATCTAATGAATATTAATTAGAGTTCGGAATAGCATTGTGAACTGCTTATAAATCATAAACAAAAATAATATTAACACCAATATGAATCCATACTGAATAAATATGTATATAAGTTATTGCAAAAAGACTGGTGAAAGTAACCACAACTTATTGTCAAATAACCATGCACCAAATACAGTAGGGTTACTCAACAACTAAAACCCACAATGTAAACTTTTAATTACTGCCAAAAAATATATAGCCAAAAAAATTTTTTGGCAAAAGAATATATGTAATATCCATATATATAAACAATTACATAATAATTATTTATGAAAATACAATTAATCCAAAATATATATATATAAAAATATATATATCTCTCTGATATATTTCAAGGATTATCCAATATGACCTGATATAGCATTGTACTTATAGAACAATAGCTGAATGAAAACATATTTATCATAAATGGTCATTAAGACCAGGAGGAAACAAGGCTCCAAGATGGATAATCCAATATTTTTCTTTGTGACTGAGTATGTTTGCCATCCTTGCTGATGGCTCCTCTCCCCAATACTGCCGGAACCGGTTTGAAAGTTGGATTTATTGTTGGGGCATTTTTATGTCCAATTTCTGATTTTCCAATAAAGCGTTGGACTATTTATGCTGGCCTTTTGTGTTTCCTAGTAACAGCAAGGCAGCCAATCCATGCTGGTGAGTGTGTAATAACAATACTTTTAATACTAATGATAATAATAGTGATAATACCCTCAAACAGTATTGCTATGTGTTGGATTGCAGGTGTGATTGTGTCTGTGTTTTTTTATCTCATGTACTGAGGAGTGTACATTTGCCCATGTGTGCATGTGCCCATGTGTGCATGTGCCCATGTGTGCATGTGCATGTGTGCATGTGCCCATGTGTGCATGTGTGCATGGGTGCATGTGCCCATGTGTGCATGTGTGCATGTGCCCATGTGTGCATGTGTGCATATGTGCATGTGTGTATGTGTGCATGTGTGCATGTGCGCATGTGTGCATGTGCCCATGTGTGGATGTGTGCATGTGTGCATGTGCCCATGTGTGCATCTGTGGTAACATTGTGTACACATTGTAAACTGTGTTTCCTGTCTTCCTCTCACAGGTTCTGGTGTTGCTCTGGTGGTGTGCAGCAGGGAACCTGAAGCCACTGCTGGGGATAGTGATAATGATGATACATGTGTAATGGCACAGGGAGGTGTGACAGGGTCTGTTGTTGGTCAGCCAATTGACAGTACACAGCAGTCAACCCCATAAATGCTCACAGTCATCCTGCCAATACATCCATTGTCACCAATGTCCTTAGGTGAGGGACAGCATACAGTGGGCATTGACCAGGATAATGTGGTATCAGTGGCACATGCATCCCCTCACAGCAGCCATGGCCAGAGTCCTGACATGGTACCACACAGGCAGATGTCCAGGGGTTCTCACGGGAGCATCCGTGGTCGTACTGCCCCTGTCAGACGTGCCCACAGAGGTCTTTCAACCTCAGCTATGTTCTGGGCTGTAATGCAGGCACAGGCACGTATGGAACGGTACACCAGACAGGGTCTGAGGGAGCTTAGAGCACATTGCACTGCTATGAATGACACTATGCGTGACGTTGCGGCTGCCATCCATAATTTCACCGAGGTCATTGACAGACGTTGGGGAACACATTTGATCTGTTCCACAACTACATGTCCATGAGCCAGGGCAATGCAGGGCAGTTGAGGTGTCGACGTGGACGTATGCCAGCAACATCAGCAGCTGGCAGTCATGGCGGATGACAATAAACCCGCAGCCGCTCCCATAGTGCCAGTACCAGCCCCAGCAATACTGGGTCTGTGTTGTCATCAGACCACCCTAGGAGACCACGTGCACGTGGCTCTGGACAGTCCCAGCAGGGACATGTGTTCAGTCATCAACCAACTGCTTCTGATGACAGTACCCAGTCTGGCTTAGTACCTGATACTGTCAGTAGAACCCCTGCGGGGCACAGGTACCGTGTCCATGGCCAGAGAAAGTGATCTATATGACCTGGCAGGTACAGTCTGTGGCTGTCCACAAACACCCGTATATGGCAGTCACGAGGTGGAACTGTGTGCATGCATACACACATGCATAATACTAACACCTAGGGCTAACACATACACGCACACACCGCATCAACATTGCCCCATCTTGTACTGTTGTCCATCACTAACACACACATACATGTCGATTGGTTGTGTCAGTGGCAGACTCAGGCATACCAAGTACACACCCTGTGCATATGATGAAACTGTGCCACCTCCTGCAATCTGTAACATTAATGCAGGAACAGGTTAACATGGTGCTGATGCACAGGGTGACTACATAGAAGTGTAGTAATATTATCATGTTGTTAACAGTACAGTGTAATGATATCATTGTGGGTATATCCCAGCATGCCTGATGCATTAACAGTATGATTGTCATTGTATTGTTTTGTACACCACTATTAATTAACATAGTGTAATGTCTGCACATCTTTGCATTCTGGTGGTAAGGCTGAAAACACAAGGCCACCTACATAGGTAGCACAGGGGATAAGAAAATGGAAGTAATGATATTCAATGCCGGACATGTAAACCGCAAGATGCATGCAGTCCAAATTCTACTCTGCATGGAGAATGTTGATATCTGTGCACTAATAGACAACAGGTTCAAGACTCCCAAGAGCACCCTAGCACTACCAGGTTACACCTCATACCATGCTTGACAGCCCCAAAACACGGAACTAACTATGACAGGAGGGTGAGTCTCATTAAATGTCAAGGATACTGTGGTGGCAGGACAGGTAGCTTACATCCCTCAAAGTTGGGAACTGCTGATTGAGGGCTCAGTGTCTGTTATTCTAAAATTGCATTAGTTCTGGTTTAAGCACTTGGGCTTCAGGCCAGTTATTTTACATTAAGAAGGTTCATGGTCTGCACTCTTGTGGGAGGAGAGGCTGGACTCTGCCCTTCTGAGCTGGGAATTTCTGGTTAAACACTTATAGTTTCTTACTGAAATTGGTACACCTTGTTTGCTGTAGCATAGACTAGATCCAGGCCTGCTGAATGTAGCTTGGTTTGTATGCTTGTTTGCTTGTTATTTCCCTGGAACGCTAATTCCACCTAAAATGTGGCTTTTCAGCACTTCTGTGGATCCCTAGTGACATCTGCATTGCTTACTGTACTTATTTCCTTGTTTCACTTGAAAGAAAGTTACTGTTTATCATTTTTGCATTTAAGTTACCTGTAACACATTGCATTTAAGTTACCTGGCACTTGCTCACTAAAGCAATTATATAAGTCAGCACTAACAAATTAAAAGCACTACACCCTCACAAACTCCCCTTGAGTACCTTGTTCCCCATTGGCCCTTTTGTTTGTCAATTATAAAGGAATTCCCAATACTATTCTGGCATGTCCAAAGGTCAGTTGTCAATCTCCTCTCTGGTCCAGCTGGTGAATCTGGGAATCTTGAGGCCATGTTACAACTGCCTCAAGTACACAGACAACCCCCTCCTCCTCCCAACAAATTCCAACACATGTGAGAGATGCAACCATATAGCCAAACTGGAGGCTAAGCTCTCTCAACTCAGTACTGGCGAAACCTGTCAGGAGGAGAAGGAAACCACACTCACTACAATTCCAGTCTCACATAGACCTACCACAACAGCAAACCAAACACATAAACACACAAAAACATACTCGGTGGCTCTAAATAAAAATCTGCCTAAGCAGCAGAGACCTCCAAAGCAGACACCCAAGCAGCCACTACCCCAAAACAAAACATGTGCAACACATAGCTCACAAAGCCAGAGTGCCGAACAGTCACAGCCCTTAAGGTTAAACAACACACCTGATACACATGTAATAGGTGACTCCATCGTCAGGCACACTGACGTCCCGCTCACCAGGCTGAACAAGGAGAAGGTCACGGTGAGCTGCCTGTCGGGTGCTAGGATCCGCCACATAACACAAGCACTCATGTCACTCCAAGGCAAGTACAAATATGACTCAGTCATTGTCCATGCTGGTGTGAATGACCTGAGACGTACCTCCCTGGACTACATGAAAAGAGACATAGAGGAGCTCTCTGAGCATGTGGCCCAGGCCGGTATGACCCCGACCTTGAGTGGCATCTTACCCTCACCAAGAATGATGCCACAATATGAAGACAAGATGATCAATTTCAACAATTGGCTTAAGTATTGGTGTAATTCAAAGAGGATCCAATGCCTGTCAGCCTGGGATGACATGCTCAACAAGCCACGATGCTTTGCTAGGGACGGCTTGCACCTGTCACCCCTGGGCTTTCGGATATTGGCAAAGGCTCTTGCTACCCCCATAGTGCCTTTTTTAGGCAAGGCTCAAAAGACAAACCCACCTCCATAGGTATCACAAGGGATAAAAAACTAATAGTAATGCTACTCAACACCAGCAGTGCAAACCTCAAGATGCATGCACTGGAAACTGTCCTTAGCATGGAGAAAATCAACATCTGAGCAGTAACAGAATCCTCGTTCAAGTCTCTCAAGAGTACCCCAGCACTGCCAGGTTATACCTCATACCATGCTTGCCGCCCCAAAACTTGCACCGAACCAGAACAGGAGGGGGAGTATCAATATTTGTCAAAGATACACACACCTCCAGGTTGGTGGCACAGCACGAAGCATCAGAGACTATCCATGTGCAACTAACAGTGGGTAAAACTGCCTTCCAGTTTATAGCCTGCTACAGACCACCCTCCCAAATCCAGGAACCCCACTTGGCCTTCCTGAGAATACTGTAAAATATAAAGGTCTCTCTAAACACCATTATATTGGTGGACTTCAACTACCCAAACATAGACTGGGAGCATTACTCTAGCTCCAACACCCTAGCTCAAAGGTTCCTAGAATATATAAACTCAAATGCTATGGAACAACTTGTTACCACTCCCACAAGAGGGGAAAACATACTGGACCTGATCATCACCAACATGGGGACTCTATGCTCCAGACCAGAAGTGTATCCCTCACTTTTAAGATCAGACTATAAACTAATACCACTGGATATTCACATCCTGACCTCACCCCCTGCCGAGAAAACCAAAGTGTAAAACTTCTCTAAAGCAAATTTCACACTCCTCAAAACCGAGGTGGAATCCTTCAAAGCCCCTGGGCCTGTGGAAAATATGGCCCAGACTGCAGAATCCTTTATAAACGCATTCTATGAACACCTTCAGGAATGCATGGATCATGCAATCCCAAGTAAAACCAAGACCCAATCCTCCAAAGGCAGACATCCTGTCTGGTGGACCACAGCCATAAACAAACTATACAATAGAAGGAGGAAGCTACTACATGATAGAGCAAAATCCCACAAAGGGAAGGCATCTCTGATCAGTGTTAGCAAAATACTACGGGCACTCATAAAATTGTCTAAGGCCAGCTTCGAGAGAAAAATTGCACGGGACACTAAGGATAATCACAAGGCTTTCTTTAGTTATGTTAGGAACCTGGGTGGGAATTTCCAGATATGCTCAGAATTAGTCCAAAATGACAAAAAATACACCAAACCCACAGACATTGCCAACATCCTAGCTGACAGGTTCAGCGCAAACTTCTCCCCACCCTCCCCACCAGAAGGGCAAATATCTATCCCAACAGAGTGCTGCCCCCCTGACATCTCAGATGCTCAGGTAAGAGCCGCCCTCTCCAAAGCAAAAAACACTGCATCAATGGGACCAAATGGTGTCCTGGGCTGTGTCGTACATGAACTCCAAGATGAGCTAAACCCAAACATAAAACTACTGTTCAATCTCAGCCTTACCACAGGATATGTACCCAAAGAGTGGCGTACAGCAACAGTGGTCCCTCTACACAAAGGTGGTGCCTCAATGGATCCTGGAAACTATCGCCCCATAAGCCTGACTAGCTTTGTCTGCAAAGCTATGGAAAGGATCATCATGGACCTCATAAATAAAGATATTGGGGACCTACAGACACTGGGTCCTACCCAGTTTGGCTTTGTTAAGGGCAGATCATGCCTCTTAAACCTGGTTGATTTCTTTGAAACAGTCACCAAGGCTATTGACGAGGGGAAGGTGGTCCACACAGCCTACCTGGTCCTCGCAAAAGCCTTCGATACAATACCCCACTCGGGCATTATAGATAAGCTCACCAGCTTAAATATAAACCCCTATGTCACTAGATGGGTTGCAAACTGGCTCAAGGACAGAACCCACATGGTTAGAATTGCTGGAGCCCTGTCAGACTCCAAACCAGTTACAAGTGCCATCCCACAAGGCTCAGTCCTGGAACTTCTCCTGTTCGGTATATATTTCTCAGAGGTACAGGCCAACACACAAGGACTGTGGCTGACCAAGTTCACAGATGCCTGCAAACTGGGCACTATAATTGACTCTCCAGCCGACACAACCATCCTCCAAAAGGGCCTCATAGAAACAGACAACTAGTGCCAGAGCCATGGCCTCAAGCTAAACACCAAAAAGTGTATAGTCATCCCCTTTGGCAAAAACAAAGTGCCCACAAATTACCACAGAGGTGGTAATCCATTAAGTACGGAAGACGTAATTAGGGACATGGGGACCCAAGTTGATAGCAATCTCTCATTTGACAACCACGTGGTCAAAGTGGTTAGAAAAACATTTTATATAACCCACCTAATCATGAAGGGATACACATCTAGATCATGGGAGGTCATCGTGCATCTTTACTCATCCCTCATCAGGCCCATAATTGAGTTCAATGCCGCTTTTGGGATGTACTTTACCAGATACCTGCAGCAACTGGAAAGATCCCAAAAGTACCTCACCAAGAGGATCAGAGGGCTCAAACAGATGCCATATGCTGCCCGGTTAACTAAACTCCATACTCAGTGGTATACCGCCTGCTCAGAGGCGATCTGTGCCTGATGTATAACGCCATGTCCAACCCGGAATTAATGGACACGCTGCACCTCGGAAAATCCAAATCCCATCGAGCTACGTGCTCGAGAGACTTGAACCTCAGCACTGACCCAGAGGCTCCCTTCACTCTGGAATAAAATCCCATTCCAGGTTAGGCAGAGTCCCTCATTGACTCTCTTCAACAGGAATCTTGATGAGTGGATAGGGGATCGTAGGTTTACCCCAGGTATCACTTCTGTGTCACTATTAGACAGAGGTACAGTATACGAACCTCGAAAAAGGGCGTAGCAACATTAATTCAAAATGGGTGTCGAAATCCAAACACACTCTGGCTTGGCTTATAAATGCCCTAGGGCAGATAGCCTAGTATGAACCTATGAACTTATGAACATATGAACCTATACCCACACCCCCAGGTTGTTGCCACAGCGTGATGCATCACAGACTATTCACGTGCAACTAACAGTGGGTTGAACTGACTTCCAGTTCATAGCCTGCTACAGACCACCCTCCTAAACCCAGGTAACCCACTTGGCCTACTTAAGAACACATGAATATATGCAGGTGTCTCCAAACAAAAATATATTGGGCAGCTTCATTTACCTACACATAGACTGGGAGCATTACTGTAGCTCGAACACCCTAGGCGAAAGGTTCCTAGAATCCATACACTCAAATGCTATGGAACAACTTGTTACCACTCCCACAAGAGGGGAAAACATGCTGCACCTGATCATCACCAACATGTGGACTATATGCTTCAGATCAGAAGTGTATCCCTCACTGGTAAGATGACACCAGAGACTACTCTCCCTGTATATTCACATACCAACCGCAGCCCCTGCACAGAAAACCACAGTCAAACAGTTGTGTAAGGCAAATTCCATGTATTCACATGAGGCAGGCTTGACACATGGGAACTATTTAAGGTCACAGGAACATATGTCTATGTGGCACTCACATACCCCATGTGTGCATTGAAATTACTCATATAATATATGTCCTACAATAGTAAGAGCGATGACCAACACACATGGCATTTGTAGGATTCAAACCCCTACCTAAATATGTTATGACACTTGAGAGAGACACATTAGCAGAGTGCGCTATTCACATTACTGGGAGGTTTTCCTTCTCCTGCTATACTTATAGGGTGCTGACATCATCAGTGTTTAGAAAGAGGAATGTACATCATGTAGTGTGTTCTTCTAGTTGCCAAAAGGGACATTTCTTTCACACACACTTCTGTGTCACTGTTAGACAGAGGTACAGTATACTAACCTCGAAAAATTACTCATATAATATATGTCCTACAACAGTAAGAGCAATGACCAACACACATGGCATTTGTAGGATTCAAACCCCTACCTAAATATGTTATGACACTTGAGAGAGACACATTAGCGGAGTGCGCTATTCACATTACTGGGAGGTGTTCCTTCTCCTGCTATACTTATAGGGTGCTGACATCATCAGTGTTTAGAAAGAGGAATGTACATCATGTAGTGTGTTCTTCTAGTTGCCAAAAGGGACATTTCTTTCACACACACTTCTGTGTCACTGTTAGACAGAGGTACAGTATACTAACCTCGAAAAATTACTCATATAATATATGTCCTACAATAGTAAGAGCAATGACCAACACACATGGCATTTGTAGGATTCAAACCCCTACCTAAATATGTTATGACACTTGAGAGAGACACATTAGCGGAGTGCGCTATTCACATTACTGGGAGGTTTTCCTTCTCCTGCTATACTTATAGGGTGCTGACATCATCAGTGTTTAGAAAGAGGAATGTACATCATGTAGTGTGTTCTTCTAGTTGCCAAAAGGGACATTTCTTTCACACACACTAACCCCCCCCCCAATATTTCACATTTATAGTTGTGTGTTGGAAGTCATGTTGTGTTCTTACTGCCCAACTGCTTTGTGTCTGAACCCAACAGGGATTATACTGTGCATGCAGGGTTTCCATGGAATAGTTTGCATACAGTTGTCAACATCCTTTCGTACTGACCAAACACTGTAATATCGTATAGTGTACTGGTTCAGTACTTTCACTGAGGTGGACAGTATCCTGGGTTTCAGTCCTAACACTGCTTTAAATATTCATAGTGAGCACACCAGACTGGTTAAGGTCCAGTTGTGCAAATATGACCATGTTGCATTTTGTTCAGATATGGACTACTTAAACCAGGCTTGTCCAACATTGGTAGTGTATTCCACAACTTGGGTGGACATTGACAAACACTAGCTATGTGCCCTAGGCCATTTCTAATGCTAGTCAGAGAGTGTGTTTGTCCTTCAACACACATTGTAACTGGAGTTTGCCATGACATATTTCAAGGTTAGTATACTGTGCCTCTGTCTACCCATGACATAACAGTGATACCCAGGATGAACCTACCATCTCCCATCCACTCATCAAGATTCCTCTTGAGGAGAGTCAATGAGGGACTCTCTGGCTAACCTGTACTGGGAGTTTACTCAAGAGTGGAGGGAGCTTCTGGGTTATGGATCAATCACTACAGCATGTCCTATTTATGTCAGTGCTGGGGTTCAGGTCTCTCATGTGCATAGCTCACTGGCATTTAGATTTTACAAGGTGCAGCATGTTCATTGATTCCAGCTTGGACATGGCTTTATACATCAGGCACAGATTGCCTCTGGGCAGGCAGTATGGCACTGTGTGGAGCTACAGTTTGTTTAATCAGGCAACACATGACATCTGTTAGAGCTCTTTGTTCCTCCTGGTGAGGTACTTTTGGGCTCTTTCCAGTTGCTGGAGGTGTCTGCTGAGGTACATCCCACAGGGGCCATTGTACTCAATTGTGAGGCTGATGAAGGATGACTGATGAGGCACGATGACCTCCCCTGATCTAGATGTGAATACCTTCATGATTAGGTGGGTATATGGTATGTTTCTGTAACCACTACAGCCACATGGTTGTCAAATGCAAGATATCTATCAACTTGTGTCCCCAGGTCTCTTAGTACTTCTAAAGTACTTAATTGGTTAACACCTATGTGGTAATTGGTGGGTACTTACTGTTTTTCCAAAGGGGATGACTATACACTTTTCTGCATTTAGCTTGATGACATGGCTCTGGCACCAGTTGTCTGTTTCTATGTGGCCCTTTTGTAGGATGTTTGTGTCAGCTGGAGGGTCAGATATGGTGCCCAGTTTTTAGTTATCTGCAAGCTTGTTCAGACACAGTCCTTTCATGTTGGCCTGTACCTATGGGAAATATATACCAAACAGGGGAGGTCCCAGGACCGAGCCTTGTGGGATGCCAGTTGTAGCTGGTTTGTAGTCTGACATGGCTGCAGCATTTCTGACCATGTCAGTTCTGTCCTTGAGCTGGTTTGCAACCCATCTACTGACATAGGGGTTTATATTTAAGCTGGTGAGCTTATCTATAATGAACAAGTGGGGTATTGTATGGAAGGCTTTTGCAAGGTCCAGATAGGCTGTGTGGACCACATTCCCCTCATCAATGGCCTTGATGACTGTTTCAAATGAGTCAAACATGTTTAAGGGGCAGGATCTGCCCTTAAGAAAGCCACACTGGGTAGGGTCCAGTCTCTGTAATTCCCCAATATCTTTATTTCTGAGGTCCATGATGATCCTTTCCATAGCTTTGCAGACCAAGCTTGTCAGGATTCTGGGGTGATAGTTTGCAGTATCCATTCAGGCACCACCTTTGTGGAGAGGGACCACTGTTGCTGTACACTGCTCTTTGGCTACATATCCTGTGGTAAGGCTGAGATTGAGCAGTAGTGTTATTTGGTGTTCCATTCTTCTTGGAGTTCATGTTGGACGCAGCCCAGGACACCATCTTGTACCATTGAAGCTGTGTGTTTTGCTTTGAAGATGCTGGCTGTTACCTCAGCATCTGCAATGTCAGGGGGCCAGCATTCTGCTGGGATACATATTTGGCATTTTGTTGGGGGGGGGGGTTTGCACTGAACCTGTCAGGTTGGATGTTGGCAATGTGTGTGGGTTTGGTGTATTGTTTGTAATATTTGAGTAATTCAGAGCATATCTGTGAATTCCCACCAAGGTTCCTACCATCAGTTAAGAAAGCCTTGTGATTATCCTTAGTGTCCTGTACAATTTGTATCTTCATAGGTTCATACTAGGCTATCTGCCCTAGGGCATTTATAAGCCTAGCCAGAGTGTGTGTGGCTTTTGCCACCCCTTGCAATGTGAATATTATGCCCATTTAGGGTTTACTTTACTGTGCCTCTGTCTAGACGTGACACAGTGATGACCCCCGATGTAAATCTATGATCTCCCATCCACTCGTCATGATTTCTCTTGAAGAGAGTCAATGAGGGGCTCTGCCTAACATGGACTGGGATTCTGTTCCAGAGTGTAGGGAGCCTCTGGGTTATGAATCTGTCCCTCCAGCACATCCTATTTATTTATGTGTTGAGGTTGAAATCTCTCCTCTCAGCTCTGATGGATTTGGATTTTCTGAGGTGGAGCATGTCCATTAATTCTGGATTGGACATGGCCTTGTACGTTGGGCATACATCGCCTCTGAGTAGGCAGTATGTGACTGAATACAGCTGGGGTTTCTTCAGCCGGGCAGAATTTGACAAATGTTTGAGACCCTTTACCATCTTGGTGAGGTACTTTTGGGGGTCTTTCTAACTGCTGCAGGTGTCGGGTAAAGTACATCCAAAATGAGGCATTGTACTCAATTATGGGCCTGATAAGAGAAGAGTATAGGGGCACAATGACCTCTCTTGATGTAGATGTGAATCCTTTCATGATAAGGTGGCCAATATAGAAGGTCTTCCTAGCCACCTTGACAATGTGAGTGTCACATGAGAGGTTACTGTCCACTTGTGTCCCTAGGTCCCTGATTACTTCTTCTGCACGTAATGGATTACCACCTATGTGGTAATTTGTGGGTACCTTGTTTGGTATTTGCCTACGGTTAGTTGCACATGGATGGTCTCTGATGATTTGTGCATTGTCAGTAACCTGGAGGTGTGGGTATCTTTGATGAATATGGTTACTCCCCCTCCTTTTGTGGTTTGGTCCAGGTTTTGGGGCCGAAAAGCATGATATGAGGTATAACCTGGTATTGCTGGGGTGCTCTCAGGAGCCTTGAAGCAGGTTTCCGTCACTGCACAGACATCGATGTTCTCCATACCAGGGAGGGCCTCAAGAGCATGCATCTTGAGGTTTAGACTTCTGGTGTTGAGCAGCATTACCCTTATTTTTTTTCCACTTATGTTTTCTAGGGAGGTGGGTTTGTCTTTTGAGCCTTGCCTAAAAAGGCACTATGGAGGTGGCAAGAGCCTTAGCCAATATCCAGAAGCCCAGGGGTGACAGGTGCAAGCCTTCCCTGGCAAAGCAGCGTGGCTTGTCAAGCATGTCATCCCAAGCAGACAGACATTGGATCCCCTTGGAATGACAGCAGTAATTGAGCCAATTGTTAAAGCTGGTCATTCTGTGTTTGTACTGTGGCATCATTCTTGGTGAGGGTAAGATGCTGCTCAGGGTCATACAGGCCTGGGCTTCATAATCAGAGAGCTCCTCTATGTCTCTTTTCATGAAGTCCAGGGAGGTACACCTCAGGTCATTCACACCAGCATGGACAATGACTGTGTCATATTTGCACTTGCTTTGGAGTGACCTAAGTGCTTGTGTTATGTGGTGGACTGTAGCGCCCAACAGGCAGCTTACTGTAACCTTTTCCTTGTTCAGTCTGGTGAGCGGGACATCAGTGTGTCTGACTATGGCTTCACCTATTACAAGTGTATCAGGCATGTTGTTTGTCCTTAAGGGCTGTGACTGTTTGGCACACTGACTTTGTGAACTATGTGTTGCATGTGCTATGTTTTGAGGTAGTGGTTGCTTGGGTGTCTGCTTTGGATGCCTCTGTTGATTTGGTAGATTTTTAATTAGAGCCTCCGGGAATGTTTTTGTGTGTTTATGTCTTTGGTTTGCAGTTGTGATAGGTCTATGTGAGACTGGGTTTGTGGTGTGTGTGGTTACCTTCTCCTCCTGACTGGTTTTGCCAGTACTGAGTTGAGAGAGCTCAGCCTCCAGTTTGGATAAATAGTTGCATCTCTCACATATATTTGTATTTCTTGGGGGAGGGGGGGTTGTCTGTGTACATGGGGCAGGTGTAACATTGCCTCAAGATTCCCAGATTCAACATGTTGTAGCTGACCTTAGTGGATTTTATGTGTGGCCATAGTTTTTTGCCATAATACTGATCAGAGATTACTTCCCTTTTTGGGTTTTGCTCTATCATGTAATAGCTTCCTCCTTCTCTTGCATGGTTTGGTAATGGCTGGGGTCCACCAGGCCAGATGCCTGCATGTATGGAATTGGGTCTTGGTTTTATTTGGGATTGCATAATCCATGCATTCCTGAATGTGTTCGTAGAATGCATTTATAATGGGTTCTGAGGTGTGGCCCATATTTTCCACAGGCACAAGGCCTTTAATGGATTCCACATCAGTTTGGAGGAGTGCAACATTTGCTTTACACATGTTTTTCACTGTGGTTTTCTGCCCAGGGACTGGGGTCAGGATGTGAATATCCAGTGTGATTACTCTACGGTCTGATATTACCAGTGAGGGATACAATTCTCATCTGGGCATAGAGTACCCATGTTGCTGATTATCACATCCAGTATGCTTACCCTTCTTGTGCATTTTGGTTTATGAATTCTAGGAACCTTTGGCCTAGGGTGTTGGAGCTAGAATAATGCTCCCAGTCTATGTTTGAGTATTTTCAGTCGCCCAATATAATGTTGTTTGGAGAGACCTTGATATTTTAATGTGTTCCAAAGTAGGCCAAGTGAGGTTCCTGGCGTTAGGAGGGTGGTCTGTAGCAGGCTACAAACTGGGTGGCAGTTGTAGCCACTGTTACTTGCCCGTGGATAGTCCAAGCTGCTTCTTGTTGTGGTACCAACCTGGGGGTGTGGTTATCCTTGACAATTATTGATAGTCACCCTCCTTTTGTAGTTTGTTCCATGTTTTGTGGCTGTAAAGCATGGTATGATGCCTTGACCCAGGTTTCTGTTAAAGAACAGATATCAACATTCTCCATGCTGAGGAGAGTTTGGACTGCATGCATCTTGCAGTTTAGACTTCTGGCATTGGGTAGCATTACGTCTAGGTTCTTATCCCTTGTGATACCTATGGAGGTGGGTTTGTGTTTTGAGCCTTACCTATTCAAGGCATGGTGGGGGTGACAACAGCCTTTGCCAGTATCCAAAAGGCCAGGAGTGATAGGTGCACGCCATTCCTAGCAGGTGGAGCATCATGTCTTGCTCACCATGTCATCCCAGGCTGACACACATTGGATCCCCTTTGACTAACAGCAATACTTAAGCCAATTATTGTAATTGATCATCTTGTCTTCATATTGTGGCATCATGCTTGGTGAGGGTAGGATGTTAGTCAGGATCATCAAGTTTGCATATACTACATGTGTTACATTGCTTAACACATGGCAATCATGCCTCAGGTGGTGCTGCAGGGCTATCTATGTTGGATACACATGCTACACTCTCTGTATATGTTTGAAAGCAAGTTATGTCAACTTAGGCATCCCTTTTACTATATGTGTGAGTCAGAGAGAGATATCATTTCCAGGGTTCCTACTGAGCCAGTGTATGTGCTATGCGTTGCCTCTTTGCCAAGGCCAAGGCATACTGGGCACACCTCCTTCTGCCTACTGGGGCAGGCTTAGGTTGTTCCTCCTCCTTGTCATGCTCTGCCTGTGATTGACTTGGCAATGGTGGGGGGCTGTTTGGCCCAGCCCTATGCTGGTCCTGCTGCAGCTGTTTTCGCAGAATCATATTATGTAGCATAGCACATACCATGACAATTTGGGTACATGTAGTTGGAGAGTACTGCAAGGCTCCACCAGATTTGTCCAGGCACCAGAACCATGACTTGAGCAGCCCAAACACATGCTCGATTACATTTAGTGTTTGTGCGTGTGCCTCATTATAGCATTCTTGTTCAGGTGTGTGTGCATTTCTGATGGGTGTCATCAGCCACGGCTCCAGTGCATAGCCAGCATCCCCCACTAATTGACCTTGTGGGATGTCCCCATTGGCAAATGTCTGGTACAGCTGCGTCAAATGCCAGATATGGGAATCATGGTAGCTTCCAGGGCAGCCAGCACACACATTCATTATTATGCCCTGGGCATCATACATGACCTGGCAGTTGATGGAGGGGAAGCCCTTGCGGCTAATGTAGGCCCTACCCCACTCACCAGCTGGTGCTTTGATGTGTATATGAGTGCAGTCTATTGCACCCACTACCTCAGGGTATTCTGCTATTTGCTGGATGAGATGCATATTGCTGGCCAATACCTCACGGGAATTGGGGAAATATACATGATCACCGACATGTGCTGACATGGCATCCAGGAACTGGTGCTAATGCCTGTGATATCCCCATCATTTCACCAGTTGGTCTCTGGAAGGTACCTGTTGCTAGTATTCTTAGGCCAGCACATACCTTGGCTTCCACTGGGATGGGTTCCCCTCTGTTGATTCTGTGTGTGAGGCGTGGCCTGCACAGCTCAACAATTTGCTGTAGGAGGTCTCTGTCCACTCTATAGCGCTCCACTCTCTCCAGCTCATGTAACCCCTGGTAGGTGACCCTGGGCTTGTACACTCTTCTCAGTCTCCTCACTGTGGGTTGTCCGGCAGCATTTGCATAGTCACCACCCTCAGCAAGTTGCATATGTCTCCTTATAACAGCTATGGCAGCCTCTAGCATTTTTGGTCTGAGTGAAGATTTTTCAGTTTTCACTTCTAATAGCTTACTCCTCTGTTGCAATGTCTCTTGAGAGAACCATACTGCACTGTTGTTTGCAGAGTTTTAAGTGCTGGACTGGGCTACTGTTCTGCCTTTGTAATTGCCTGCTTCTGATTGTTTTCACCTGCTAGCTCTGCCAGTATTCCCTGCTAGCTTCCTACTGTTTCTCCTGCTTCCTTTTTCCCTTCTGTTTCCTCAGGGGGGAGCGACGCGCATTCCAGTGAAAACACACTCACAGCAGCTAACACGCGTGCACACATGCTTAGACGGACTAGAATCTACTTATTCAGTTAAAACGCAAACAAGCTTACAGGTGTTTAAACAGGCTCCTACATGCTTACTCTGCCTTAAACGCGTGCACTCACGCTTACACATGCGCAGTCTATCTTACACGTGCATACCAGCGCGCACATGCACGCATGCACGCCCAGCAAGAAACTGTGGTGTTATCCATAGTGTACACCTTCCATTTCTTGGCTTTCCCATGCCTACTTGTTGACACTCCTCTTTCCATGATGTGTGACTGACATCTTTCACATGCCACTGTGCTCCAATGAGCTTCATTTCTTTCATAAATTCCCCCTGTGATGTCAACTATCTCCTACTCTGTTACTCCCCCTTATCATACTCCTACACTGCACGGAATGTGCTAATTTGCTATGTGACAGTACGATTCACTATTCTACCACTTATTTACATAGGATTGTCTACTAATGCTTAGTTACATGTCTTACACTCAGCTTCCCCCCTTAGCAACCCCTACTCGGTGGTCATGTTGTTTTCAGCCTGCTATTCCCTTACATTGTAAATTCATGCTTTGCATAAAACTGACGTTTGTGGGTTTAAGATTTTTATTTTTCTGTTTTTTTATAGTGCAGCCCATTTGAACGGCGCTGCACTACGTTTAAACATCAGCGAAAAAAAATAATTTTTTTTTTATTTTTGCATCAGGGTATGTTACCAGTGGCCACATATTTGGCCATTGGCATGCTGCCTGGAACATTTGCAACCTTTATTTGGAGCGGCTCCATTGTGTTATTTGCAGAACGGTACTCAGTTATCAACTGAGTACATTTCTGCAGATAACACGGCTCTTAAACAGGCAGGTTTCTGCTTCCTGGATCGCAAAATTACCTCATTTGCATGCCTTTCGGCTGGAAGTGAGGTAATTAGCATATCCACGCCCTGTCCATGTAAGAGCCATTTTAGGTGCTCTCTTACACGCACATACAGGCTGTTCCTGGATAGCGATGGCTGCATGGAGTCTTACACTACTCTTAGACTCCGTGCAAGCCATCGTGAATCCTGCCCATAGAGTCATACAGACCCTTAAATTTGCTTTCATATTGTGGAAATATAATAAACAATGCAATATTGGATAAGTTATCATTAGAACTAGAAACGTTGAGACTTGAAACCATATATCAGTATATGTATGTTGAAAATAGATCTATTGACAACTGTGCCATGATGTTCTATAACAATATAATAACATATATGAATGAAAAATTGTGTTGTGATGTAATCTATATAGATTTAACTTCAGCATTTGGCAGGGTCATGCATGATACACTGATCAATAAATTAGAACAACTAGATATTGATGTAGTCTTGATAAGATGGATAGCCGCATGGCCTACAAATTTGAGGTTACAGTCAAGGTGTCACATAGGGCTCTGTCCTAAGCACATGCATCTTTAGATTGTATCTTTCAGACATAACTTTTTCATCTGAGATGTTCTACAGTCTGTATGCTGATGACTTGAAACTGGGTAAACTAATTGCATGTGTTAACAGATAGGGCATGTCTGCAAAAGAGCTTGACTAAATTGACTATTTGGGCACATGGAGAATACTGTGCTGATAAATACATCAAACGATAAGCATATGAGATTTGGGAAATAAGTTGAAAAGTGAATATTTAATACAGTCCACAGTGATTGAAACTGCAGATTCATTTAAGGACCTGAGTATTTGGGTAGAACCAGCTATGAGTTTGCCTAATCACATTAACCTGTAGTTATAGAACTACAGGTTGTATAAAAAGATTTATAAAGTCTAGGAAATCAGAACTGATGAAGCCATTGTTTGTGAGTTACTTTAGACCCATACTTGAGATTGGAATTACAATATGGAAACCTTATAAGAAAACAAGCATGTGTAAACTGGAAATAGTACAGTGGAAATATACCAATGGCACCCAATGGATGTGGTAATTTAAGTTACATGACAGACAAAAATATCTGATCTTCTACAATGTCTGATATATATTTTAAGAGGAGACCTTATTCAGGCATATAGGGCATTTAGAGACATCTACATCTCGGAATGTTTAGGGTTATAAGCAAGTACTAAAGAATCATCAGATAATCTATGTAGAAGATTCCGGGTGGTGCAGTTTTCCTGTCCAACATCAGTTTGGGACAAGAATGTGATATAAAAGAACTTGGGCATGAGTGAGTGTATAAATATTTGGGAATTGATAAAGGATCAACAATAAACCCTGAACAAATGCAAATAAAACTTAGTAATGAATACTTTAGAAGACTTAAATTAATTTTGAATACAGCATTGACGTCTAGGAACAAAATTGGAGCTATAAACCAATTTGCTCTTATTGTCCTGACTTACAGTTTTGGAGTGATTGACTGCCCCCAACATGTGTTGGATAGACTAGATAGGAAAACAAGAAGGATTCTTCATTCTCACCAAATTATTTATAAAAATAAGTGTATTACCAAGATTATATATATTACCCATTCCCAAGGAGGGATGGGCCTCCTTGAAAATGATTAAATGTATAGATCTGCAATTGTGGGACTCCACACATATCTGCTGACTTCACAAGACCCAAATGTAGTGAAAGTTTTTAAACATGAGGAAAATAAATCTAAGATGACTTCTCTGCTTAATTTGGCAAAAGCATATCAGTGTCAGGCAGGAATGGAAATGAAACCAGAAGAAGATAAACATCAGGCAGCAACTGAATGTGCCAAAAAACAAAAGAAAGCATATAACATGAAGGACCTGATGAGAAGGTAATAAATGTGGAAAAAAGCATAAATATAGTTGCAAGTATAGAAAACTTCTGGAATAACTTCATGTTGATCAGGAACAAACACAGCATGGTTAAGGAAAGGTGAATTCAAACAAAGAGATGAAAGATTAATATTGGCAACCCAAGATAGTGGGCTATGTCACGCTGGTTTACAAAGTCCACTGAACATGTGGGAGAAACAGACAAATGTAGGTTTTGTAAAACCGAATTGGAAACAGTTGCACACCTTGTTGCTGGTTGTGACATATTAATGGCAGAACAACTGCATACTGAAAGGCATAATAATGTGGCAAGACTGTTGCACTGGGGATTTTGGAAACATGATATTGAAGTGGCTGAAAAACACTGGAAACATGAGCCACAAAGCATCATAAAAAATGATGAAGTTTACATCACATGGGATCACCCATTACTAACAATTCAAAAGATAGATGATAGAAAACTGGACATAGTGGTCCAAGAAAAGAAGACAAAGAAACATTGATCATTGAAATCACCACACCCTGTGACTACTGTGTCTTGCGTAAATAGAGACCCAAAGTCATAAAATATCAGGATCTGCAGGCAGAAACGAGAGCCACGTGGAAGAAAAATACCTACACTTGAAACAGTAATAGGAGCTACGGGTCTTATAGAAAAGAATCTACAATCGTATTTAGATATGTTACCAATCCATGTAACCCTGTACAAATTGCAGAAGGATTCATTACTGGGCACATCGCAGGTGCTGCGATCACTTTTGGCTGACAACAAAGACTGAAACAATACTAATATCATGAACTTTAATCATACTTTGACTTAGCAATTGGTTCCATTCCCGTCATAGTGTTAGGAAACCCAAACAATTTGTAGAAATAAAAAAACAAGATTCTATAGGAAAGGGATGTGTACTAATTGGTTCTCTGAGTGAGAAGCTGATGCATGGAAGAGACTACCAAATTATATTAAAGCAAGCACTAATTTAGATACTTTAAGAACATCCTGTACACTCATTATGGGAACAACTGTTTGGTATACTGTCAAGCTAGAAGGGCATTAATGCCCATGCTTTTCCATTCTTGAAATATTTTTAGGTATGTATATATGTATGTATGTATGTATGACTATAACCAATAAGAACCGTTAATACGTCTTGATATGGCTAAAGACAGGTATTCTTCAAATTCTTTAGACTTGCTTGTTGTCACCCCCACCCAGGTGATCTACATGTGAAGGGTTTGTCCTTACTTGCCAAAAATATTTTACAAAATGTTTTCCTTGGAAAGAACAAGAATATGCTTTCATTTTGCTGCAAGCTTGGCAGTTAACTCAAACATTATTGGTTAGAAAATGCAGTTGTAAACCTGTAAGTGCTAAACTACATTCTCTTTTCTTACAAATGTTATATAATAAAACATGTGCCTTTTAGACTTTCAAAAAAATGTATGCTACTAAATCAAGTTACAATTTGCAAAGGGATTGATTTAGTATATTTTGTATCCAAATGGAGTACATTGTTGGAATGTTATGTTCACAGTTGCGCACAGATTTCAGTTAGCATTCATCACATAATTGTCAAGTCTCCTCCTCATTGCACAGAAATTTCCAGAAGCTTGTTAGCTGCTTAGCTAATGAAATATAAATTCTACGCAGGTGTTTGCCTTTCTCTGCATACTTCATCATAACAATTTTATTATCTCCTTCCATCATCATTTGCTATTTGTGGGACCTGTTACTCACTAATTTTTTTTTTAACAGCTCACCTTTTTCTCATAAGCACTCTGCTAAATGCCCACATGCCTATCCAAATCTATGCATAATAATCTGTTCATTCGAAAGACAAGCAGAACCTTAATTATAGAACCTAATATGCACTGAGCCTGTTAGCTGGGCACTGGCCTACTGAATATTATAATTTCAAACACACGTCTTCTCATTATTTATCATTCATCTTGTTTGTATTTTTTCATTTACACTTTCCTTTCCTCTTGTAACAGTTTGTTGTCAGGAATATTTTTTTGGTACAGAAGATGTTTTGTAGACATGGATTTCTAGGTAAATACTCGCAGTGAAGCAATTTCAATAGGACAGGTACATAATTATGTAGGTTATTATCAAGCTTACAACAAAGGAGGCCACTGCCAAGCTCAGCCATGGCACCCAGTACTGTTGGAAGACTAACAATGTCTCTCATTAGGGCAAAGCCTACATGGAGTTTACATGTTAGTGCGATAAGCAGCAGTTCTAATTGCATATGCATGCCATGCATTGCGCTTACATGAATACAGGTGGTGTTTCATGCAGAAAACTGTGTAAAGCAGCACAAACAGCTGCAGACATGCAAACATGTTTACCTATGCTCAAACTAGCTCTGCAGGATTGTGTGGACAGCCATAATGACTACCAAGGCTTAATATAAGGCAATGGATAAAGTTCCAACACGTTATAGGAAAGTGTAGTTAGTGCAGAGTACTGTGAAAGCTTGTTTTAGGCATACAAAATAAATGTTTTTGTAGTGATAAGCAAGGGTACATAGACTGCATTATAAATAATTATTCTGGGGAAGTGTGTGTGTATTGAAAAGGGCCACACACATGAACTGTAGGAATGAACACAGGGGAAGAAGACAAGTGAAACATGGCAATACACAGCAGATGATGGTATGTCAATGTACATACACCACAAAGACAAGACTGTTATAGCATATACAGTAATCACATATTTAGATGATACAGTATGTACTGCTGTTTACCCCTCCTGTGTGGGCATAGTCATTTCATCATGCAGTTATAGTATATTGTGTGACTGTCACACAACCTGACATACCAATGGAGAAGATTTGCCATGATATAAGCATCCTGATATGATCACTGAAGAGCCAAACAGTTGCAGAACAAAGCTTGGTGCATAAAGTCAATGCTGAATAAAATATGAAATAAACCAAGCAACGCTAATACTAAACAAGTGTTTAATAAAACAAAGCTTTCAGGTCAAATAAACCCTTCATCAGTGTATAAAATACTAACTATCCCCCGGATTATCAAAAGCCTGCACGGAGTGCAAGATGAGTGCAGTAATTCATGCAGGCAATATGTCTGTCGTGCGATCCAGGAACAGCCTGCAGGGGTGTGCACGAGAGCTCCAGCACTAATCTTGCACGGACAAAACCCTGGTATGCATATCACCTCATTTGCTGGAGAAATCCATGCAAATGAGGTGATATTGCAATCCAGGAAGCATGCAATAATCTGTGCAAGACAAGTGCAATCTGCAGAAATGTACTCGGTTACTGAGTACATTTATGCAAATTCCAAAACAGAGCTATGACTGCTCCAGATAAAGGCTGCAAATTATTGAGGAAGCATACCAATGGCCAAGTAGAAGGCCATTGGTATTGCAAACCATAAAAAAAATAGATAAAACAACTTTAATTTTATTTTCACCGATCTCGGCTGTGTAAGCATAGGGCAGCGGCGCGCAAACGGGATCGGGGGAAAATAATAAAATAAACTGAAAATGAGCATTCTAACAAAAATCAGTATTCTGCCATGCAAGTCAATGGCAGGCAAAAGACAACTTGGCCAGTGAGTAGTGGTTACTAAGGGGGAAGGCTCAGTGTGGGACATGTAACTATGCATTAGTAGGCAATCCTATGCAAATTACGGAAAGGTTAGTGAATCCCAGATATTCCCAGGGTGTGAGGCAGGTCCCAAGAATGTAAGAGTATAAATGGCTGGGTGCAAAACTAGGATATAGGTGACATCAAGGGGGGGGTGTCAGGCATACTGTAAGCATATTGGAGAACTGTGGCTTGAATTGCTCCTAGGTTAGCACAGCTAAGCCAGGGGTGTGTCTAAACCCGTCTAGCACACTTTACAAAGTGTAAGCGTGTATGTGCCACACACCAGGTCCTACAGGAAGAAAAAGGAAGTTAAACCAGGAAAAAGCAGCTCTGTGCACATATGAGCACTTTGCGTGGCGAGCACAGGGCTTAAACAGGGAGGCAATGGGAAGGGAAAACAGCAGTAGGAAAGTAATCAAGGAGAACTAGCTTAGCTTACAGGTGAAATGTATCAGAATCATCCAATTACACAGGCAGCAGACCAGCCCAGCACAGCACACCACTATAAACTATGCAAATATCTTTCCCCCTTGTTTTTCCCAAAAACCCTGCACCACTGGTGTATACAAACAGAGAAATTTTACAAAACGAAAGCAAGAGAAAAATGTTAGGGGCTGCTTTTGCTATCATAATCCAGCATGTGCAAGAGGCTGAGGGTGTTGAGGATGTGAATGCTGCTGAGCAACCCACTGTGAGGAGACAGAGAAGAGTGTAAAGACCGAGGGTAACCTACAAAGGGCTACATGAGCTGGAGATAGTGGAGCGCCTATAGGGTTGGACAGGGACCTCCTACAGCAAATTGATGAGCTGTGCCAGCCACGCCTCACACACAGAACTAACAGAGGGGAACCCATCCCAGTGGATACCAAGGTGTGTGTAGGTCTAAGAATACTAGCTACAGATACCTTCCAAAGGCCAACTGGGGATATGATGGGGATTTCACAGGCATCAGCATCCAGGGTACTCCACCAGTTCCTGGATGCCATGTCAGCACATGTCGGTGAGCATGTATATTTTCCCATCACCCCTGAGTTGTTGGCCAGCAATATGCATCTCTTTCACCAGATAGCAGAATACCCTGAGGTAGTAGGTGCAATAGACTGCACGCACATATGCATTAAAGCACCACCAGGTGAGCAGGGTAGGGTCTACATCAACCACAAGGGCTTCCCCTCCATCAACTGCAAGGTCATGTCCGATGCCCAGGGCATAATAATTAATGTGTGTGCTGGCTGCTCTGGAAGCTACCATGATTCCCACATCTGGCATCTGATGCAACTGTATCAGTTATTTGCCAATGGGGACATCCCACACGGTCACCTAGTAGGGGATGCTGGATACGGACTGGAGCCATGGCTGATGCACCCATCAGAAATGCACACGCACCCAAACAAGAACTTCATAATGACACACACGCACAAGCACAAATCATAATAGAGTGTGTGTTTGTGATGCTCAAGTCACGGTTCTGGTGCCTGGACACATCAGGTGGAGCCTTGCAGTACTCACCAACTACATGTACCTAAATTATCCTTGTATGTGCCATGCTACACAATATGATCCTGTGGAAAGAGCTGCAGCAGAAACAGCATGGGGCAGGGCCACACAGCCCCCCATCTGTGCCATGGCCTGCACAGGCACAGAGTGACTCAGAGGAGAAACAACCTGAGCCTGCTGCAGTAGGCAGAAGGAGGCATGCCCAGTATGCCCTGGCCTTGGCAAAGAATCAACACATAGCACATGCACTGACACAGTAGGGACCCAGGGAATGACACCTCTCTCCGACTCACACATACAGTAAAAGGGATGCCAAACATGACACTACCTGTGCTCAACCATGTATAGAGAGTGTACTATGTGCATCCGACATAGGCAGCCCTGCATCATCACCCTCAATACTGGGACACTCACAGGGTAAGTGACTTACGCATGCCAGTCGGGGGGGGGGGCACATACCCAACAACAGTCACAGCCATCAGGATAGGTGTAGACAAACACAAATAAATGCTGTACTATGGCCTCTGAATGAGACCCATTGGTAATCCCTGCCCTAGCCCTACACAGACAGACTATAGCAGGCCAGCCAGTTGGATGTCAGTTGTGAAGGCTAGGAAGTCGGAAACTAATATGTAGGTAGTGAAAACTATGATCTGTAGTACACTGGTATGCCTCTAGCCAGCATGATAGGTAAGACTACAGACTGAAATGGTATACCTGGCATACCAGTACAGTCCTAGCAACTGTGTAAAAGTGTAAAGTGTGCCCAACCATCCTATGTACACTTATGGTAACAGTCAGTTGTGCCCCCCACCCCTGTGTAGAAATGTAGAAACGGTTTAGTGTCCCCCCCCTCCGCTAATCAGAAATGCAGCAGCAGTCAATGCCAAATGACTAATGTATACCCTGCAAACACAGCATGCTACATGTTGGTGTACAGCACAAAGGTCAGCGCCGCAGTACAAACCGCCTGGACTTGATCCAAACATGCAATATAGATGGCCATACTGGGCATGCTCACACAAAGAGGAATGAAGGCAATGTCAATCAACAACATACTGAAAGCCCATACTGGGCATACTCACGCACTTAAACACAAGAAGGCCATGTCAGCAAACAATAGTGGACCAGACATATCTGGCAGTTGCAGTTCTCAGTGGAGACACATATCAGTATGCACCACTCCTGCCTTGCACACACAGTGGACAGGAATACAGACATATATGTAAGGACAACACACTATAATAAGCCAAAAGTAGACGGATATAGATGTGTTGAAGAGGGTGAGTGTGACAAGGAGACATCTGGGCCAACCAGCACACTGCCAAAGGGTCCCAAACACATGAGATGCAGGTGTCACTCACTGCAGATACTTAGCCACCAGTATCTGTCAGCATGGCAGCGTGTTGCACATGCCAGCTGTGCAACATGACTGTACAAGGAAGATGTCACCTAGTAGCTGTATACACATACCTGTGGCATATGACCTTGTGTGTGCCTGCATGTGGCATGTCAAACCCAACATGAATGGGTTACGGCCCATGCACACACCGCCCTCCCCATAGCAGTATCATGACAGGCCTGCCGAGGTCATCCAGTGTGAAATACACCTTTGGGGGGGCTGTAGCTCAGTAATCCCCATGGCGCGTCCCATAACTATGTACTGCTGTACTGACAAACTAGTTTGGTAGTAGTCCTAACTCCAGACTTGGCAACTGTGTTATTGTGTGTATGTGTGCATGTCTCGGTCTCTGTCTGTGTAGAGAGAAATGCTTTCTAGGCTACTAACACTCAGTACAGTTCATATACACAACATTGGCAAGGCTGCAGATGTCACGCACCTAGAAATACACCTCTGGGGGAAATCATAGCCCAGTAATTTCCATATTGTGTCTTGTAACTGCGTACTGCTGTAGTGTGATAAAATAGGTAGGTATTCAAACCCCAAACTTGGCAACTGTGTATGTGTGTGTGTGTGTGTGTGTGTGTGTGTGTGTGTGTGTGTGTGTGTGTGTGTGTGTGTGTGTGTGTGTGTGTGTCTGACTGCATAGAGAGCAATGCATTTTAGGCCACTCACACTCCATACAATACACATATTTGACTTTGACAAGGCTGCTGATGTCACTCACCGAGAAATACACCTCTGGGGAAATCACAGCTCAGTAATCTCCGTAGCGCCTCTTCTCACTGTGTACTGCTGGAGTGTGATAAAGTAGTGAGGTAGGTGTTCTAACCCCAGACCTGGCAGCTGTGTGTGTGTGTAAATCTGTGTGTGTGTGAGTCTGACTGAGTAGAGAACAATGTTTTTTGGCCACTCACACCCATTACAATACACATACTTGACTTTGGCAAGGCTGCTGATGTCACTCACCTAGAAATACACCTCTGGGGAAATCATAGCTCAATAATCTCTGCAGAGTGCCTTGTAACTGCGTACTGCTGTAGTGTAATAAAGTAGTGAAGTAGGCGTTCTAACCCCAGACCTAGCAACTGTGTGTGTGTGTGTCTGACTGAGTAGAGAACAATGTTTTTTGGCCACTCACACCCATTACAATACATATACTTGACTTTGGCAAGGCTGCTGATGTCACTTACCTAGAAATACACCTTTGGGGAAAACATAACCCAGTAATCTCTGTAGCGCGCCTTGTAGCTGCGTATTTCTGGATTGTGATAAAGTAATGTGGTAGGTGTTCTAACCCCAGACTTCGCAACTGTGTGTGTGTGATGGTGTGTGAATCTGTGTGTGTGTCTGACTGAGTAGAGGGCAATGCTTTTTAGGCCCCTCACACCCTGTACAATACAAATACTTAACTTTGGCAAGGCTGCTGATGTCACTCACTTAGAAATATACCTCTGGGGAAATTATAGCCCATTAATATCTGTAGCGTGTTGTATAACTGCATATTGCTCTAGTGTAATAAAGTAATGAGGTAGGCGTTCTAACCCCATACCTAGTAACTGTTTGTAATGGTGTGTGAATCTGTGTGTCTGACTGAGTAGAGAACATTGCTTTTTATGCCACTCACACCCCGTACAATACACATACTCGACTTTGGCAAGGCTGCTGATGTCACACACCTAGAAATATACCTGTGGGAAAGGCATAGCCCAGTAATCTCTGTAGAGCATCCTGTAACTGCATACTGCTCTAGTTGGTGTAGAACTGTTGTAGGGTTCCATCTCCACCCATGGTAGTTCTGGATGTTTTGTGTGTCTTGCAATGTCTGTGTATGGAGCAATGCATCATAGGCCACTCACTTGCAGTACATTTCAAATGCCCTACCTTGCCAATCCTGCTGATGTCTTTCATTGTGAAGTAAAACTTTGGGGAGAAAACTCTTCAATTATGCCTGTGGTGTGGTCTATAACAGCTCTATGCTGTTGTGTAATATAGACTTTGATCAGGGGTTCTATACCCACGCATGTCAGTTGTGGATGGTATGTGTATGTCTCACTGTCTGTGTAGGGAATGATGCATTTTAGGCTAATCACTTGCAGTACAGTTGAAATGCCCTACTTTGATAAACCTGATGATGTCATTCAATGTGAAATACACCTTTGGGGAAGGATGTCTCTAGTAATCCCTGTGGTGCATCCCATAACAGCTCCATGCTGTAGTGTGATATAGACCTTGCTTACGAGTTCTATACTCGCACATGTCCGCTGTGGATGTTTTGTGTGTGTCTCACTGTCTGTGTAGGGAGCAATGCATTTTAGGCTAGTCACTTGCAGTACAGCTGAAATGCCCTACTTTGGTAATTCTGCTGATGTCATTGACTGTGAAATACACCTGTAGGGAATTAGTATTCCAGTAATGTCTGTGGTGCGTACTATAACTGCGTAGTACTGTAGTGTAATAAAGTAGTTAGGTAGGGGTTTTACTCCCAGACATGACAGGTGTGCATGTGTGTGTGTGTTTGTAACCCATATTCTATGTAGTGATGAGTGTGTGTCAACTGTGGGCATTGTGGTGGGGGTTTTGCTAATTTATTTTATGGTGGCCCTACTATACATAACAATGTCAACCATACAAGGATAACAGATGTAAAGTAGCTGGGAGGCTGGGGTTCAAAGCCATACCCATACATGTGACATCAAGGCCAGACAATCCAAGTTAGCACACACTCAACCCATGTGTCATTTGAACACACATGCCTAGGCAGCAGCCAATACATGGGTAGTACACTGCATATTGGCCACTGATAGTAGCTATGCAGTGATAGCAGTGGGCTACAGAGAGCATGTCACCCTGCCTATCTGTCCAATATGCATGTACATGCAGACAGTGCTCCTCTACCAAGTTCCCCAATGGACACCTGCACCACCTGTGGTGCCTTCACATGTGACTCACAACGGCCATACCATGCCTGACAACATGTCCTGTATGGACAGATAACACTAACATCAGGGAATGCTGTTGGCATGCCATCAATGTAGGTTAAGGGCAAACCTGCTGCCCAGTACCAGATCCTGCCACAGGTGGGCAAGACTCGCACATCCGATGATAATATGTGTTCACGACATGGGCCAGAAACCCCAGGTACAGTTCCACATGTCACTGTACATGCATGTGGGAGGTGTGCACATCCCAGCACCATCCATGTCACGCATTAAGGAACACATACATGGCATGTGTTGTACAGCATTGGCCACACACAATAGTCACCCAGGTGAATGTATGGGGGATGCAATACCCACCTGTGTGGGCAAATGCAGTAACTACAGGCCTAAGCCACAATGCAGACAATTGTTATGTGGCCTGATGCCAAGGTATACCCATTGCCTACCCTTGTACAGCCTGCTGGCACAGTTGACCACCACACACCCGTGAAGACATGCACCCATGCATGTCAGAACTGGCACCCTGCGTGTGTGTGTGTGTGTGTGTGTGTGTGTTGTATGGTGCGTATGTCCACATCCACACTCACTACAACCCCCCAGGGCATATTGAGGCATACTGTCTGATGTGTGACATCTCCTCTAACTCTTTGCCCATACGGCCTCCATATGACCAGTGTGATGCATGTTATACCTGCACATTGTTGTGTTGTGGCAATCCCACTAGTGATGAGTTGCACTCCTGGCCCTGCCAAGTGTCTCAATGTGTGTGCATCCCTGTGTGAGTGTGCCTGTGTTGATGCTGGCACCTGTTCATGCAGAGAGGCACGTGTATGACACCTACCGTATATCTACAGTATCCCGGTTGCAGATGTCACTCACTCTCACATATATGTTCTGAGTGCTCCACATCAGGTAACCCATGTGGTGCATCCAATAACTGCATCAAACTGTGATAACACTACATAGCTGTCAGGGGTTTGATACCCTGTGCTGGTAGGTGTGTGACATGAATATGCTTCAGTTTTACACTCCCACCCCTCCCTGACATGTATTTGTCTCTGTCTGCCTCCCCCACTCCCTCTGTGGTGGATGTGGAGACCCACACCTGCCTTGCTCAGGCAGCAGCATGTGTATTTTCTGTGATGCTCATGATCAGCTGATGACCTCTGCATGAATTGCAGCCCTCCCCTAGCTGATTGCATGTATAACAGCTGTGGTAGCAATTCTATAGCCAATTGCATGGAAACACATTCCAATACCTAGGAACCTCATGGTGGTGTTGGGCCTTTTCAGTCACTGTGAGCAGGAACTAGATCTGTTGTTTGGCAAGCAACATCTCAGATGGATTGGAGATTCACCTCCTACAACATACTCTGTGGAAAGAGGGCAAAAAACAAAAGGGGGATGTGCCTGACCTGACTACAGACTGTAAGTGCTGCTATACTGCATTAGGAGTAATGTTGGTTTAATAGTGTTTGGCTGGATATGCCTGTCGTACATGTACTAATACCTGCCTTGTCAGTTCCATGTATATGAGGAATCCCCATCTGCAGGAACATCTGCAGACTGGACAGTGTTGTGCCTATGGTTTCATTTCTTATCCACAGTGCATCTCTCTGTGGAATGCAAACAGTAGTGTGAGGATTGCAGTCTGTAGATGGTGAGGGACATGACAGTTACTGACTTCATATCCCTCATAGGACATATGTTGCAACAAACAATTTACAATGAAAAAATATACAAAGTTATCACAGCAGCATGTCTATACTGGCCCTGTGTATGTGCTGTCAGCCACACCACTGTCAACATTTGTACATACGGCGTGCATGAAGTTGTGCATATGCGCTGTACGCCATAAATAGTGTCATCATATCTGATAACAAGCCAGTGATATACCAGATTGCTACACAGTCATGTACAGTAGGGGTTATATTTCATGACATAAGCAGGACATTCTGTAGATGTTTGTACAGTACTGAGGTCTGTGCAGTGATGGTGAATGTTGGCAGTGTGTGTATTGTTAATATGTACTTTAGCCTGTGTACAGACTGTGGTAGATGTCATTGTCCTAGCTCCCCATCTATCTGATGTTACATGCTGCCCCACTGTATGGTGCCATTTCATCATACACATTTGTAGGGCCATACACACACATGTCCCATACCACAGACAGCCATCAGATCCAACTGTGTAGCAGCCCAGTATATGTATGGACATTCTCTGATTGGCACATATGAGGATGGTGTAGAACAGATAGTCCATATACTGTAATATTATGCTAGCCTACCATATGTGGCTGTGGCTATGTTCACATTGGTTGTGGTAATGCACTGTCACACAGGTGTATCTTACCCTGTGGTGTGACATGGCTGTTGAGCCTGTATATATGGAAGTACATGTGCATTCCCCCATACAAGATGTAGGCCAGTGTTGAGCCACTCCACCTGTAGCCTGCACAGTGCATTGTTGCATGCCTAGCAGTGGAGTGTACTTAACCAGTGGGATGTCATGTGCAGATACATGCCAGATGTACTGCTGCTGGGCCTCCCTAAACATCAGGTATGTCAGACAGACAGACCAGTGGAATGCTGTACAGATGTATGTCAATATCTAGTGGGTAGTATGTGTTCATGGCACCCCTGTACCAGCAGTCATTATGTGTCAGGCCAGACAGGAGTGTGACTCCAGCAACTATGGTGCCAAATGTATACCAGTCATTATGTGTTATAGCCATCTACATGGCTGTCTACATCCATAATGTCAAGCCTGTTAAACGTGGTGCACTAAGGGAATATGTGCATAACTCTAGACTGTACAGGGTGTGTCCGAAGTTCCATATGAACTGGCCAATATCTCTGCTGCACTCCACAGGGGCATTAAATGCTAGCAGCGGTATTTATGCTAGCAGCGGTATTTTACAATGATGTCCGTAGGATGTTTGTCAGTAGCCAATGGCACACATGTTATAAGCAGATTTCAGCATCCACACACACCGTGTCTGGAAAGATAATCCCAATGACAGTAGCAACAGTCTAGTAATATACCTCCTATACATACCTGACATCCCCTTGCATTACGACATTGGGACTGCAGGGGCGGGGGTATGGCTACACTCCATGTCCAGGACATATGGTGGAAATATATGTACATATACCAATCCAGATAGCCATATATATATATATATATATATATATATATATATAGATATATATGTGTGTCTTTCGGATTTTCCCGGTTAGGGGTCGCCACAGCGGAACTCCGGTCAGCTAATTATTGGCAGTAGAGTTTTACGTCCTGGCTTGCTGGGCCTAATGCACAACCTTCAACGAAGGAACACCCATTCACACATGTTGCCACACAGAAGACGCTCTAACTGAGAATCGAACGGGCAAGTTTGAATTTACATTGTCATGGCAAGCACGCACTATAAATTCCTACAGCATGTGGCCGTGGTGTTTTCACATTTCCTGTGTGACAGACATCAGTCCTGTGTGTGGGCATCAGTGATACAGGCAGCAGGTAGGAATACCTCTCACAGGAGAGCATGCACATTTAGAGCAGACATATTTGTAGGAGGTTCAGGAACTACAGACAGACTCTGGGTAGAGTTGTATAATGCTTCACATAGTACTGGTGTTACAGGGTGTGTGTGTGTGTGTGTATGTGTGTGTGTGTGTGTGTGTGTGTGTGTGTGTGTGTGTGTGTGTGTGTGTGTGTGTGTGTGTGTGTGTGTACATACTAGTGTACCTTGGAATGCAGTCTGTTTGCATAGGTCACTACTGTGGGCCTACGTCTTGCTGGGCAGAAGTATGCATATCGTGTGATGTCCGTCCACCACACAAGCCCATTTTATGACACTGGCATTGTGTGTTGCGTGCTGTCGGTACATGGCTACATCCATGTCTATTTCTAACTTCAATTCCCTGACTAAGGGTATGTTGCAGACTATCCTGTAACACCTGCACCTTGCTTAGTGTATGGCAACGGTGTTCCACATATATGCCTGTGTTTCAGCCTCTGTCCCCATCTACATACCAAGCTTTGCACAATTGTCATGTTGTTGGGGGTTGTTCTGTAGTGGGCTGTGAGTATATCACACTGCCATTGCAGCCATTAGTACACTGCTGTTGTATCCCCTGCACATACACTGGGGCTGGAGCCATATATGTGTGGGCATCACCTACCCAACACATGTGTGCCCTTATGCACTGCAGAGGCCAGTGGATGTAACAGTGGTATATGGTCTTGTATTATTAAGTCCAGGTGGGGAGCACAATAAATGACCCTGGCTGTTACAAATGTGCGGTCATCAGGGGTGAGCTGCCACAAGTTATGTGGATATACAGTACCGTATACTCCACCTATATTGCAACTACTAACATGAAATGGGGTACTGCAAGCCTACTGCCCCCTGCAATACAGACCGTTCTGTATGCTATGCCTTCATATGTTCTGGGTACAACCTATTGAATCACAAAATGTCTTTACCTCCTACGGAGATTGTACAGAGTGTTGTTAGAGGCTGCTGAACTACACACCTGCAGTACATACAGTTGATTGTGTGGTATCCTGTGGCACAGTCTGTCGGCACTATTGTACATTCTGAAGGGCTTGGCTTGGACTGCAACAGTTGTAAACCTTTCCAGACTACTGTATAAGTGTAATTGTTTCACAGTTGCAGTACTCCGTTTATATGGTTGTCAGTATTTGAACAGCTATGTGATATGGCATATAGGGCCATTATGGTACACAATTAAAGGAATCCCATTTCTGCAAACCTGTGTGTGGTGTCTTTACTATGACCTTTCTATGGGTATATGTTGCAAGCAATGCTTGGCATTTGTATGTTTAGCCAATACAGTGTCCAGTTGTTCAGGTGTTAACTGTAGGCATACTAACTGTTCCATATTGTGTGCACCTCCTAGATACATATCTGACTGTACATATATCTGCATGTGTATGTGTATGTGTAGTCACATGTATATATCGGATCCGTACAGACCCCCAACGGCACTTTCTGTCGAAGTAGAAATCACCGAACATACATAACCGAAAGTGCTGTTCACCAAAGCAGCACTTTCAGTTATGTATGCTGGTTGTGCCGGTTGGACTACGGTGTGGTTAAGGGAGAATTCCCTTTTCCCCACTGTAGTGTGACCTCAGAGTGAGAATATAAAAGTAGGGGGTGTGTAGGGGCACAACCCTCCACATAGGGGGTGCAGGGGGGCTTACCCTCCTGCATAAAAAAAGATTTTGTGTTTTTTTTTTTAACGGACTTTAACGAAAGTGCTTTTTGGTGAAAGCACTTTTGTTAAAGTGCGATCGGGTATTGTTGATTTGGACTATTGAACTTTCGTTCAATCGTCCTAGATCTAAATATATATATATATATATATATATATATATATATATATATATATATATACACACACACACATATATATGTATATCTGTATCAGCATATATGTATATCTGTATCCTGGGGACGTCGACGGCTTCCACATTTCCACATATTACATGTCCTGTGGGAGGCAGACTGTACTTGATAGTGTATTGCAGGGTGCAGGTGTTTGGCTGTGATGGGATGCCTATTCATACAAGATGTATAGTGTGTGGGGCCTCTCAACCCCATTAATGGTGCATGTGGAAATTGGTGCATTTGACAATCTGCAATTGCTATCTACAGATGTATGGCCATATATACCTATATAGATCTATTTACCTGCTAACAGATATATAGTTATATGTGCATAGATAGCGATATATATGTATACAGAGGTAGTAAAACAACATATATATTTGAATACATGTGTATCTATACATATATGGGTATGTTGTATCTGTTAAGGTTGCACTATAGTTACACACGCAGACATTTAGATGTTGGTAAACATTCTCTGCACTGTTGCATGACAGGACTTCCTGATGTTTCTGAAACATTGAATACCTGTGTACCTGCCATGGCTTAGTGGTACATTGGTTTGTCTAGGGTGTGCAGTGTCCTTGGTTTGACCCTTGCTTGAGTTGTTTAATTTGTTGCTGACCAGAACACATCCCCTTGAAGAGAGAGCGATTAAGGCATAGTAAACCAGTTGTAAGTAGGTTTGTGTGTTCTGCCCAGCAACAAAATAAACAGGTCCTGCAAGGCTCGTAACCAGGACCATGCACATCATACACAAAGTGATGTACCACTAAGCCATGGCAGATATGCATAATCATGATGTGTCCACATACATATCATCCAGCCCAGGTATACAAAACTACAGGGAATGTATTCCACCATGTAGGTATATTTGTGTGTGTGTGTATATATATATTCATAACTGAATGGATATATCTATACATGTAGATATAGGTATAGACATATCTACATACACATATATATATATATATATATATATATATATATATATATATATATATATATATATATATATATAGGTAGGTAGGTACTAGGCTATCGGCCCTAGAGCCCATACAAGCCTAGCCAAAAAATGTACCCTGGCTTTCGCCATCCAAGAAAATTATTTTCCTATGCCCCTGTCGAGCAGAGCCACAGAAGTGATCCCCGGGGTGAATTTCTCATTTCCCATCCAATCATCAAGATTTTTCTTGAAGAGTGCTAATGAGGAGCTCTGTTTGACATAGATAGGTAGTCTGTTCCAGAGTATAGGAAGTCTCTGGGACAGGAATCTGTCCCTTCAGCATGTTCTGTTTATTGTGGTGACAAGGTTATGGCCCCTAGAGCGTGTAGCTCGGAGGGATTTCTTTAAGTGGAGCATGTCCAGCAGCTCTGGGTTTGACATAGCTTTGTATGTTAGGCAGAGATCACCCCTGAGTAGGCGATATGCGATGGAGTAAAGCTGTAGTTTTTTGAGACGGTCTGCATAGGGCATCTGTTTGAGGCCAGTAATCCTCTTTGTGAGGTATTTCTGTGGTCTTTCCAATTGTTGTAGATGTCTTGTGAGGTACATACCAAAAGGGGCATTGTACTCTATAATGGGTCTAATGAGTGATGAGTAGAGGGAACAATGACCTCTTTTTCTGGATGAGAATCCTTTTGTGATGAGATGAGCCATGTAGAAGGATTTCCTGACCACTGTGGCAATGTGATTATCAAAGGAGAGACTACTGTCCACCTGTGTCCCAAGGTCTCTTATCACATTTTCGGCATTAAGTAGACTACCAGCTATGTGGTAGTTCATGGGTACAGAGTTTTTACCAAAGGGGATGACAATACACTTTTTGGCATTGAGCTTCAGGCCATGGCTTTGACACCAGGAATCTGTCTCAGTGAGGCCCCTTTGTAGTTTGTCCACATCGTTAGGAGTTTCGATTATGGCTCCTAGTTTGCAGTCATCTGCAAACTTTGTTAGCCTAAGACCTTCTGTGTTGGCCTGCACTTCAGAGAAGTAGATACCAAATAGGAGAGGACCCAGGACTGAACCCTGTGGTACTCCACTTGTCACTGGTCTGATGTCAGATTTGGAGTCTACTACTTTCATAGTGTGGGTTCTGTCCATGAGCCAGTTGGCAACCCATCTTATGACATAGGGATTTATACCTAGTTTAGTGAGCCTATCTATAATTCCGAAGTGGGGAATGGTGTCAAAAGCCTTGGCGAGATCTAGATAAGCTGTGTGAACCATTTTACCATCATCTATGGCTTTGGAGACTGCTTCAAATAAGTCAATCAGGTTTAGGAGACATGATCTGCCTTTTACAAATCCAAACTGAGTAGGGTCCAGAGTTTGGAGATTACCAATGTCTTTGTTTATGAGTTCCATGATGATACGTTTCATGGCCTTGCAGACCTGGCTCGTCAGGCTAATGGGGCAGTAGTTCCCGGGGTCCGTCGTGGCTCCCCCTTTGTGGAGTGGGATAACTGTCGTGGTGCGCCATTCAGTGGGTACAAAGCCTGAGGTGAGGTTATGAATGAACATGGTACTTAGGTAGGGTGCCAGTTCATTCTGTAGTTCATGTAGAACGCAGCCTGGGATATTGTCAGGTCCCATGGATGCTGTGTTCTTGGCTTTGGAGAGTGTGTTTTTTACCTGTGCAGCCGTGATTATAGGAACTTTGCATTCTTCCGGTATAGAGATGGGCCCTCTAGGAGGTGAGAGGGGGGTAAAGTTAGCACTGAACCTGTCTGCTAGGATGTTGGCAATATCAGTTGGTTCTGTATATTTAGTTCCATTATGCTGTAACTCAGAGCAGATCTGAGTGTTCTCATTTAGATTCTTGACATAGCTATAGAATGCTTTGTGGTTGTCTTCAGAGTCAGTGGCAATTTTGTTTTCGTAACTAGCTTTGGAGGATTTTATGAGGGATCTCAACTTCTTACTGAGGTTGACCAAGGAGTTCCTCCAGTCATGGGATTTTACTCTTTTTTGCAACAGTTTCTTTCTTCTGTTGTAGAGTTTATTTATGGCAGAGGACCACCAGATTGGCTTCCTTTTTCTGGAGGATAACATCTTGGTTCTATTAGGGATAGCATGATTCATGCACTTGTGTAAGTGGTTATAAAGTGCATTTGTGTAGGATTCAGCAGTCATATCTTTATTGTCCGTCTGCATGGGTGTCATGAAGTTTGCCACTTCTGTCTTAAGAAGTGTGAAGTTGGCTTTTGAGAAGCTTTTTGCGATGGTTTCCCTAATTGGGGCTGGGGGTGGGATGTGGATGTCTAGGCTGATTAGCTTTTGGTCGGATCTGACCAATGAGGAATTGACCTCTGGTGTGGAACACCGGTTTCCCATGTTGGTGATGACCAGGTCTAGGATATTGCTGCCCCTGGTGGGGGTGTGAATAAGTTGATCCAAGGCGTTGGAATTTATGAATTCTAGAAAACGTTGAGCAAAAGAGTTGGTACATGAGTAGTTTTCCTAGTTAATGGTGGGTAGCTGAAATCGCCCATTATTAGGGTGTTGGGTTGTACCCTAATACTTCCCAGTGTATCAAGAAATGAAGAGTGTGAATCCTGGGGCATGGTGGGGGGTCTGTAGCAAGCTACAATTTGGATTGCGGTCTTGCCCAGAGTTAGTTGCACTTGGATAATCTCGGATGCATTATGCTGTGCAACTAGCATTTACATGCTAGTTGCACAGCATACATATAGACAGCATACATATACACAGTATACATATATAGATATATATATATATAGATATATATATGCCAATACATATAGATATACGTAGATACGCATATAGTCAACGATATATATGTATATATCCACTTGTCCACATATAGACAGCACTAGGAATGCATATATGTCAGCATATATATGGCTCACCTTTCAAAGGGAGAAGTCCATGTGTCCGGAGGCTGCTAGGCCTAAAGTATGTTCCCAACATTGCACAGTCCTGCAATAAATGTATAGAATGTGCAATGTGCGAATGTCAGTATGCATTCGCTCATTGCAGATTAAGCAATATGGTTGCGGATTCCACTATAGTGGGGATGGGGAATTAAATTGCCTATCCTCACTGTAGTGCACACTAGGAGTTCGTATATCAGAGTAGGGGGTTTGTGGGGGCCCATCCCTCCAGAGGGGGGTGTAGAGAGTCATGCCCCCTACCAGTATGATATGTATTCCAACTTGCAGTTCAAGAGTCAGCGAAGGTGCCTGTAGAACCGCAGTTCTTAACTGTGGTGCAGTATGAAAAGACGGGTTAGTCCTTTCTGTTTGCAGAAAGGGCTGTTTAAAGGAATGATTGTCCACTGTCAAAGGTGAACTCACATATATAAATATAGGCATATATGGACATACATCTGTAGATGGAACTGGGAATGTAACCACAACATATATGTCCACATGCACCATTGATGGGTTTGAGAGACCCAAACAACATACATCTGGCATGGATAGGTATCCCCCCCAACCAAATACGTCTGGCCTGCAATATAATACCAACCTTAGCAGATCCCATAAGCAGGACCCTACATGACAAGGGCAGTACATGTTAACAGTACTCCATCCCACCTGTAGGATGTAAGGCTGACATTACTAACATATCGTGCAATACAGTCACATGACATGCCATGGTTGGGGGAACCCCCTGGGCAGGTGCAGTAAGTAGCTGGGATCCCTCATACAATCCAATAGTCCTACACCTGACAATGGTTTCACCAATGTTGGCAAGGCCATCCACAAACCCACCATGTCAGCTGGGAACTACCACCCGGTAGCCTGATGACCGTGGTCTGAAAAGACATGGAACATACCAACAACGAATCCATGGCCAATGTCACTGGTTATCTCAACACATGGGTCCCTGCCAATGTCGGACTTGTCAAAGGCAGAGAATACAACCTGAACCCAGTATACCTCCTCAACCCAATTATGACAGGTGTAGATGAGGGTTAGGAGGTGCACAATGCCTATGTACATCATAGCAGACTTTTGTACACCATCCCACTTGTAGGAATGTGTGTAGTTGTTACGGGATCTACCTCCATTCACATGATATGTTTCCACCAGGACTGCTTGGCATATGCCAACATACCACAGGCGCTGTCCCGTGGGCATACAGTCCTTCACAGGTCATAAATGTGTCAATGCCATCCTCCTCACCGTTGAGGTGTGCAGCACTACTGGGGTTGCTATTACTCACTGGGTGTGACTGTTTTGGACACCACTGCCATAATTGCAGTTACTGTTGCATCTATCCCCCCGCATAGTTTTTCTGTAATACTGTACAGTATATGTAATTAGGTTGTTAGTTGTTGTCTACACCATTCACAGTAGTTGAGCGCCTCACACCCTCCTAAGGGTAGGGCTATGCCACCGGCTTTGGCACACACATGTTATTTAGGTGAGGATAGCAGTAGAGTGGGGAGAGGGATATACACCCTGCTGTTAGCATGTTCAATGCCATCCACATTGCAGACCACATATATACCACTGTGTGGTTGTGCCTATGCTGTCTTTCTGGGATTACATGTGCAACAGATGTGTTACCTGCACAGGGACATACCTCCATGTGTACAGTCCTGTACCTGTACTGCATCCTAACCAAAGGCACTGTGTGTTGTACCCAGCCACGGCATGTGTACCACCCACTACACTTACTGGTGTCCACTGTAGAAGGCCTGCTGACACCACTACACCCATCAGCCATGTGGCACATGGACAAACACAACACACTCTGAACAGATAATTGTGACAACAGTACAACATTGTTAATTAAAGCTAGGATGCATCATGGCTGCACAGCTACACCTTCCAGGATATTAACATTTCACTTTACTGCTGGCAACATGCTACACATCATTCCATTGCTACATTACAGTCACCCTGTGCATCAGAACCATGTTGTCCTGTCCCTGCATAGATGTTATGGATGTCAGGCAGTGGCACAGGTATCATCATATGCACAGGATGTGTTGTTGGTTTGCCAGAGGCCTAGGCTCAGCAATACAATTGACAACATGTGTGTGTGTGTGTGTGTGTGTGTGTGTGTGTGTGTGTGTGTGTGTGTGTGTATGTGGGGGGTCTGAGTATTGTTATGGGCCACTGGTGATGTCGTGTGTGCATGTATGTGCTTGCCCTAGGTTCATTGTTTGTGTGTGTGTTTGTCTGCATGCACACAGTTCCTTCATGTGGCTGCCCTATACAGGGAATTGTGGGACAGCTGCAGACTGTACCTGGCAGGGTTTGCAGTTCACCATCTCTGGCCATGGAGACGGGACCTGTGCCTGGCAGGGGTGCTTCAGGCAGTATCAGGTAGAGAGCCAGACTGAGTACTGTCCCCCGAGTTTGACAGACATCCACTGGATCCAGGTCCATCCTGGGACTGGCCAGGGCCACGTGCACATGGTCTGCTCTGATGGGTTGTGGACACACCCCTGCACAGTGCTGGGGCTGGTACTGCCACTACGGGAGTGGCTGTAACTGTTTGGATGTCCACGGTGACCTCCAGCTGCTGGTGTTGCTGTCATACATCCATGTGTCCGTCGCAACCGTCCCATCCTGACACATGGACATGACATTTTGGATGAGTTCCAATGTCTCACCCCACCATCTATCCATGACCTTGGTGTAATTACAGATGGCACCTGCTAGGTCACGGATGCTGTCAGTTACAGAGGTGTGATGGGCCCTCTGCTCCCTTAGACCCTGCCTGGTGTACCATTCCATTTGTGCCTGTGCCTCCATGACAGACTGGAATATGCATGTGATTGAAATAGGGGTTGCACGTCTGCCAGGTGCATGATGTCCAGCAGTGCTCCTACGAGCACCCCTGCACATCTGCCTATGTAATACCCCACCAGACATCTGGCTATGGCTGCTGTGTCCTGACACACGTGCCATAGATACCACACCGTCCTGGCCCCTGCCAACCGTAGGCTGTCCCTCAGCTAGGGCCAATGCTGATGAGGTGTGTAGAGGCAGTGTGACTGTGTGCATAGATGGTGTGGATACGTGGGGGTTGTCAATTGGTGGCCCAGCTACAGCCCCTGATGACCCTTCCTGTGCCTCAACACACCTTTCTTCATGGTCACTTTCTGTATCATTGACATCAGATTGCCTGCAGGGGGGGACCCAGCCCTACCTCGCCACCTGTTAGGGGAAAACAGGAAACAGACTGTAAGACCTGTACAACACCTTCAAACAGTAAATACACACACACACACACACACACACACACACACACACACACACACACACACACACACACACGTGTGTGTGCAGACATGGCCACACATACAGACATACACACATGCAGTCAACATACATGGCGACCCATACACTACAGTAGACCGCACCTACAGACATCTCCTGCAACCCCATAACACACACAATAACAGGCAATGGTGCAGTACAGTATCACACACATACCTGTAAATACACACATGTCAGCATGCAAGACATGTGGGGCTGAACAGCATGCAGTGCAACTGTAGTCAATCCCCATTAACAACATTATACATGGCTGTGATGCAATGGCTTCGGTTTGTAGGTGATGGCCCTCCTCCTAGAACCCACTGCACCCATGTCCACAGCATTGCTGTGCATCCGTTCAGCACCCTGGCATGTACTGTGCACCATAGCTCACGGGTGTGTACACCATTGCAGGATGTGTTGCTGTGTGTCAGGTGTGTTTCTGTTGCTGCTCACAGCCTCTGTGTGTTCCTGGATCACGTGTGGACACTTATTTAGTGACTGCTTGGTGTGTATTCACATAAGTCATCATCAGTGATGCATGTAGGAGTGGAAGATTACCATTAGACCAACCACAGAGACATTGTACTATACTTATGGTGAGTGTAGAGACCATTATTGACCATGATTGGGCCCTGGCTAATGCTGCCTGTGGTATACAGAGGTTCATAGGTGAGTACTGTTTTATTGGTCCTGGGGCCTACATAAGCCTAGCCACAGGGGTTCCCTGCCATGCACCACCCACTAATATTATTCCCTTCTGTCCCTGTCAGGCTGTGGCACACATATGCTACCCAGCATGTGTTCCCCATTCCCAATCCAATTGCCAAGTGTTTCTGTCAAGAAGGCCAATGAGTAGCATTGCCTGACATGTATGGGTAGTCCATTCCAGAGTGTGGTGATTCCCCGGGACAGGGCCCTATCCCTCCAGTATATTCTGTATAATGTGTTGATTAGGTTTAGGACCCTGGAGTATGTTAGCAGAGGGAGTGGTATGTCATTATATGTAGCATGTTCAACTGCTCTGTGTATGACATAGCTGTGTATATTGGGCAGATGTCAGCTGTGCCTGGGCAATGTGCACTGGAGTGTAGCCACAGTTGTCTGAGATGGACTATGTATTGCATGTTTTTGAGGCTAGTAATCCTATTAGTGGGGTGTGTGCTGTGTCAGTGCACATGTACAACATGCATTATGGGTAGGTGTGTTAGATGTGTACATGGCCTACACCTTAGCTATGACATGCACAGTGAATTGCCAAGCATAACCTTAAACCATACTCACCGACATCCGGCCACTGCCTTGCTGGTATCCCAGAGGTACCTACAATGACATGGGATAGAGTTGATGTCAGTGGCCACAGCTGTAGCATTGCTACAGGGTGACTGCAATATTACAGTACAACAACAGCTGAAGTCCACAGTGCTACAGTTTATGCATTACTGCTTATCGGTACTACACAGCAACATACCTCACATCACACATATGCATAGGCTACCTGTACAGATGCATACAATACAGTAGTCTACTGATATGTCCTGGAACCTTACCAGCATGCTCAATGTGTGGTGTGTAAGTAGCACCCACCTCCATGATCATATAAGTATGGAGCTCTTGCGAGCGGGCAGGTGCTACCAGACTGATGAGCAGCTCCTCCACTCTGGTGAGGGGGAGTGGATGTTATGGCCCCCCCTGTTGTGAGGTGGTCACCCTGCATGGCAAAGGTATGACATCGTACTTGCCAGAGCAGGTCACTACAATGGTGGTGGACTTGCTCATAGATTCGGATGTGCAATCTCACCTCATTCACCTTACAGACCACATCAGTCCACATGGCTGTTCTCGCCTGCTGGTCCATGCTTGTCCTTGAGAAGAGCAGCTGATAGTTGTGGATGATGCTGGTAATGATGATCTCCTCCTCAGCGTCACTGTATGCAGGGTTTCTCGGATGTGCCTTGCTCCCTGAAAGACATAATGATGGAAATATGTCTGAGCAACTGATATATCAAGTTTACCTTAATACAATAAACATATCAGTCTCCCACCGCCATATCAGCTCCAACATAATGCTCACAATATGCTACTTGCATGTGTCCAGTATGTACACCAATGGGCCATATATTGTATTGTGCAACACCTTCTGCTATGTGGTTATAGACATGCTCACTGTGGGGACACTAGTGTTGCAGGGCTGTTAGAGGGTATTTCACCTGCATGCCATTGTCACTGCCACTATGTTTCCACATATGCATGTGGTAGGCCTGCTATGTGATTGCTACACATCTGCCATTCTGTAGTATTGAGGATATCTATGCATGCTGTTGGACATGTTCTGGGATTGTGTGGACTATTACAGCCCACATATGTTCCATGACAGTTACACACCATTATGTGTAGGGGTTATTTGCCAGCAGGAACACCACTCCAACCTAATGTGCACATGTTACTAGTCCACATCACATCCATGGCCCACCATGGAACCTCATTTTCTACTGTTCCATCACTACCTTCATGTGGAACCACCTCAGAGGATGGTGTCTCACCTCCCCCCCATATAGCACACACAGACATGTGTCTGTCACCCAGGTAGGTCACGGGTATTGGGCAAAGCCAGGTCCACAGTGACATGGGGTATGTGCTACATCACCCGGAGGCATGCAGTACACATACACAAAATTCAACATGCATGTCCCTCCTGCCCAGCACACTGCCCAGGCACCTTTATGTCCATGTAGATGCTATTGTGACTGTCCATAGTGGCCACCTGATTCCCTTTGTTCCCATGTGGGGGCTCAATGGTCTCCACATTCCAAATATAACTACCCATACACAGTGTTTAACTACCACATGTACCATATACCAGCCCTGTATGCTCTCTTGTCTGTCAACCAACCAGACCTACATACCAATATGTGCCTAATACCCTTAACCAACATATATATGCCACCATCCCAAGCAATTGCAATGTTTTCCCAACATGGGTTACACACCTCACTCCACACTGCATCTTGCAGCCATGTACTGGTGTGTAGGTATGTTGTGTATTGATGTGTGAAGTTCTTTCACACATGTCATGGCAGGGAAAATGTATTGACATGTATATATATTTTTATATCTATACACACCAGTCTTTGTCCCGCTGTGATACAGGAAGGGTTGTTAGGTAATGGCCTATCATTATTTACTGCTAGCATTACGGCTATCGTCCCAGTCATATCATGGACTCCTACACCAACCATTGGGCCATGTCCATATATATGGGGACAATAACTGGTGAACACATCTGTGCCCTTGTACATTCCTGAGGTAAGTGTGTGGTACACAGTGTTCCTTGCCCTTGTACAGCCTTTTATGGGGGGGTGGTTCTATGCCATTAACCTAGGCTATGGCACCTTTCCAGTGATATAACTGTTAAGAAGAGGGTCATTCAGTGTGATAGTGAGATGTCAGGTTAAGCAATGTTATGTACAAGATACTGTGATATTAACACAAGTGCTACCTTTCCCCCTAGGGCTTGACTACAGGGTGTAATTGGAGGCTTCTGAGCTACATCTGTAATTGTTGATTGTTATCCTGAAGGCAAATCATGTTCCTACTGTTGTAGTAATTGAAGGCCTTGGTCTGGACAGTATAGTATGGTATATATACACATTGCTTGCATCTACTGTTTTGTGTGGGCCTTGCATTCATGACTGATTACATATTTCAAACCTTATGTGGTGTCAGTACTGGCATACCTTATTGTATAGTACAGGAATACAGATTATCTATGTATGCATACTTGTGTGCTGTGTTATATCCTTTGATTTGTGGGTGGGTATATGTTTAATGCCAGTATTCTCATTTGTGGGAATGGTTGCCACACTACACATTTCACAGGTGCCAGTTGAAGGGCTTGTGGCTGAGGGATATACTTTGCATTCAGTACTGCCACACTATTTCTACATATGTATGGCCACTGATACCTTTTATGTATGTATATGTGTATGTACCTATATATATCTCATATGTCTCTCTCTCTATATATATATATATCTATATATATGTATCTATAGATATATACATCTGTATATATATATATATATATATATATATATATATATATATATATATATACATATATATACATACATATGAACATATGTATGTATCTATATACAAGTGCTGTTTATTGATTATTTGTGATTCATACATTAATATAAAAATCCACATATAGCTGTCTATCTGTCTACATTTACAGATATATCTGTCCATGTGTCCATGCATGTTCGGCACATATTTTGGCCTATTCCTCATTCACTTGGCAATTGTCATGGCTGATCGCAGCATTAAAGTCAGTAACTTGCGGCAACACTTTTGTGTTTCAGATTTCATTTCCTTCTACATATGTGTTCTAATACATATAACTGTGTAACTAGCAACATTTTGAGTGTAACAGAGCATTAGTTGACATATATCCCTATTTGTACCCACGGTGTGGCATACTTTTTCCAGACTTCTTGCATTAATAGGTTATGTGGTGTCATAATAATACATTACCTGTACTGTTGACTGATTGTGCTGCAGGGTATGTTTGTGCAAACTTCAGGTTATGTATATCTGCCATGGTTTAGTGGTAAATCATTTTGTTTATTGAGTGCAGGGTCCTGGGTTTCAGCCATGGAGAAGCAGTTTATTTTGTTGCTGGGCAGAATAAGGGATGTTGGCTACAGAGTGATTGAGGCACTCTTAAGCAGTTGTAAGCAAGGTTGTGTGGGTTTACGTGGAGCTAAGCAATGCCTACAAATATTAACCAATCCAGCAGGTAACTGAGTATAAGAAACTGCAACCAGACTTTAGCAGTGCTTAACCCCACGCAAACGCACTTAAACACACTTACTACTGCTTAATTGTGCTTAAACTTGCTTACTACTGCCTAAATTCATTATGACACTGACACTTCACATGTGCATTTCATGTAGTACTCCAGTTCACATTTAAATGTTATTATGTAGGTTTTACGGCAAAAAGATATACAAATATGTTCATATACAGCTTTCACATGGAAAATGATATGTGCTGCAGTGGGACTCGATCCTGCAATGTCTGTTCGTTAGGTGGGTGCTCTAACCACTACACAATTGCTGTGCTGCTACATTTGTATATATACCCATATACCCATAGATACTATTTCCCCAAACACAATCCCCAACATGCCACTGACACATAAGTCGTCCATTTTCCAGCTGGAAAAACAGTGTATCCACACCACTACAAAATGGCCACCCCCTACTCTTCTGGACCCACCCCATGGGTTGACTCAGTCCAAGTATCCCCAGACATCCCAACATTTTAGTCCACAAACATTCGTGATATGAGTGAACAATAGGACACTATTCCCAATATTTGGGTTGTCCTACCTGGGACACACATGTCTTTATTTCAAGATTAGACTCCATACTTCCTTACTTTGTTACTCCAGTTAACAACATACTAAAATATATTTAGAACTAAGACTATATGATAACGCACACGTTACACATGTAAACCAATGATGTACGAGTTCGGCAACATTATATAACAAATAAGACCGATTTAGTGATTGGCGGTGACGTAGCCGGCAAATCACAGGAATGATTCAAATATTTCATAATGGGAAAGTCCTCACATTTTATTCTTTTGAGAACAGCACTAACTTCGAAACTAAATACACTACTCTGAATTATTGCATATTCATCCCTTCCCTTCGTAACTCTAATACTATAATACTGCAATATACAACGGAAACAAAACAACAGCTTATTTTGCCTTGGAAGTTTATATCCCAGCAGTGTCATGGAAATGTCGCAACAACATAAATATATATATATATATATATATATATATATATATATATATATAGATGACAAGCATTTCATGACAGTCTAAGTAAGGCCTGCACTGTTACAAAAGCCATGCATTTGGCAAGAAATTGAGTCGGGATATATAAGCCACAGTACAGAGAAGGGGGTCACCATATTTTCTGTAACAGACTATGAATTAATGTTTATTTAACATCTGCTAACCGAGTATGCAGTCTGTTCCAATGAGTCAGGACTCCATTCAGTCATGAATTGAGCATTAGAGGCCAAACAACACAACTAAACATACACGAGAATCATACCTCTCAACCTCTTAATGTAAGAAGTCTAGTCAAAGCCAAATATAATTGGGGGTGGGGAGGGTCAAAGATTGACACATACTGGGATCAATTCAATAGCTCTGCTTGACTGAGGCCCAGTAAATTGATCAATGGGGCGGCGTGAGCCGACACACCTTGCCTAGGCTTATAAATGCCCTTCGGCAGATATCCTAGTACCTAGCCATGATCTTATTACATTTATGGTTATGCACAACCTATTATTCTATCTACTGTTGAGGTTTGTATGGGCACTTTCATGTTATTTATGTCTGCAAAAGGAATGAATGTGGTACAGGGAATGTACTTCTACATATAGATGTATGTATGTGTGTATGCATATGTATTTATAACAAACTCACTGACTTCCACGAGGCGGTCCAATTAGAACCGACCCATCCAACTCTGACACGCTTGGATCCATATTTCATACCCATGGTTCCTCCACCCCACCCGAGTTCCTCATACACACAAACCATCCATTCTCCAGTTGCTATCCCAGCCATAACACACCTCCACAAATTGCCCTCTCCCCAGCTTTAAGGACCCTACATGTATGTTGTCTCAACCCATGTATCATCAGGCTCTCCCAACCTTTTAGTCCTTGAACATACCTGCCCTGGCTTGTGTAATGGTCAGAAGTCCAAACAACCCGCAAATTTTGGGTAGTCCCACAAGGGACAACCCTGTAATTGTTTGTAAGGTAGACTTAACAGGTGGACAATGTTACTTCCACTGGTAGCATCCTGCCTCTGGTTTGAGAAGCAATGATTTGCTCATCCCTGCCCAGCTTGATATGACATAAGATGACAGCACAAAATAATACAGGTGTTGCTGTTGTTTTCCATCTCATTCGTTTTGTATGCTTTATTGTCACGATGTTCATTCTTTATATATATATATATATATATATATATATATATATATATATATATATATATATATATATATATATATTATATCTTTATATACACAGGCACATACATCTACATAATTATATACATTTCCTGTACTGTTGGATGCCTGTGCTGGATGATGTGTTTGTGATTACAGCAGCTGAATGTGTACTGCCATGGCTTAGTGGAACTCACGTCTACTACAGTGTGCAGGGTTGGGGGTTTGCAACTTGGCAGTGCAAATTATTTTGTTAATGGCACACATCTGTTGGCTACAGGGTGACTAAGTCACTGTAGAACATTTGTAGGTGGGTATGTGCTTGTTTGTGTGAAGCACAGCATTACTAAACTCTGGTTGCGGCATCTTGCACTCAGCCTCTGCATTGCTTCACCAGTGTGGTATTCGCATACTGGTGGCCAAACAGGCTTACACCTGCTTGCTCTGGCATACACACACACAACATTGTTAATTTTGTTCACAACTGTCAACTGGGACAGTCAAACTGTATGCTTGTTCATTGTCAGCAGTGGCCCGGGGTGTAGAGCTCTACATTGAATGCAGCTATGTATCCCAATTAATACTGGGGTGTTCACATTTATAGAGGGTAACAGACATAACATAGCTATGTCCCCCATTAATCATGCTTAGGTTACGTTAAACTGTTGGTATTATACACGCTTAGGTCAGATTAACATGTCAGGTATGACTGTTAACAAAAGTCAGTTTAAGGTGAGGTAGGATTCTTGTTTCACAGGTCTTGATAGGTTACATGCAGGTATTCAGTGTAGGTGTACTTATTCCATAACTGTGTGGTACAGTAGAGGTGAATAACTAAGGAGTAGGCAGGTAGGTAGGGGGGTGACATTGTAACTGTATAGTGGCCCATAGGTATAATTGGATGAGGGGCAATAGGGAAGGTATGTCGGATGTTGGGATTTGTATGCGAGGCAGGAAAAGAGGTGTCGGTATCACTAGTTGATGTAGTGGTATGGAGTGTGAGGTGGGGGGGTTTGCAAGTTGGTGAGCCTGCCCTGCTCCAGGTGTGCTTGTGGTGTTCCTTCATGTGTTAGTTACATGTGCCCTGTGTGACAGCTGTGATACTATATGTGGGATGAGGTTCCAGATACTGGCAATATAGTGGGGTAAGAGGGTGTCACCTACGTGTACCCGTAGACATTAATAGAAATGGAATAGTGGCTGATAGGTTTGTGGTGTGCATGGGGCACAAAGTGGGTGTGTTAGTAGGGAGATTATCCAGGGATGTGCAGGATGGCTGCAGGGAAGGTCCACAGCTGGCCATGTTGTCTATGACAACAGCTGTGCATATGCACTGCATTTGGTGTTTGCGTCAGACACTCACACCCCTGGGTGAGGGTGAGGACTACAATAATACCTTGTGGTGCCTATTACATTGGCTTAGATGGCTACAGTGGAGTGTTGCGACCATGCATTCATAGGTGTTGTGTAGTGGGTTATGCAACAACACATATGGTTATACCATACTGAGCCATGTAAACTGTACTGTCCTGTGGTGGAACCCATATCAGGAATGGCTGCCCGTTAGACATAAGCATGCCTGTCGACTGTATAGAATCCGCAGCCTGTCCAGAGTTTGCTTCATACTATTGGTTCATAGGTTCATAGGTTCATACTAGGCTATCTGCCCTAGGGCATTTATAAGACTAGCCAGAATGTGCTTGGCTTTCGCCACCCATTTTAAATTTATTTTGCTATGCCCTTTTTCGAGGTTAGTATACTGTGCCTCTGTCTAACAGTGATACAGAAGTGATACACGGGGTAAACCTACGATCTCCCATCCACTCATCAAGATTCCTTTTGAAGAGAGTCAATGAGGGACTCTGCCTAACCTGGACTGGGATTTTATTCCAGAGTGAAGGGAGCCTCTGGGTTATGAATCTGTCCCTCCAGCATGTCCTATTTATTTCAGTGCTGAGGTTCAAGTCTCTTGAGCGCGTAGCTTGATGGGATTTGGATATTTTGAGGTGCAGCATGTTCATTAATTCCGGGTTGGACATGGCTTTATACGTCAGGCACAGATCGCCTCTGAACAGGCAGTATGCCACTAAGTAGAGCTGGAGTTTCTTTAACCGGGCAGCATATGGCATCTGTTTGAGCCCTTTGATCCTCTTGGTGTGGTACTTTTGGGGTCTTTCCAGTTGCTGCAGGTGTCTGGTAAGGTACATCCCAAAAGGGGCATTGTACTCAATTATGGGCCTGATGAGGGATGAGTAAAGAGGCACGATGACCTCCCCTGATCTAGATGTGAATCCCTTCATGATTAGGTGGGCTATATAAAATGTTTTTCTAACCACTTTGGCTATGTGGTTGTCAAATGAGAGATTGCTATCAACTTGGGTCCCCAGGTCCCTAATTACTTCTTCTGTACTGAATGGATTACCACCTATGTGGTAATTTGTGGGCACTTTGTTTTTGCCAAAGGGGATGACTATACACGTTTTGGCATTTAGCTTGAGGCCATGGCTCTGGCACCAGTTGTCTGTTTCCATGAGGCCTTTGTGGAGGATGCTTGTGTCGGCTGGAGAGTCGATTATGGTGCCCAGTTTGCAGTCATCTGCGAACTTGGTCAGCCACAGTCCTTCCGTATTGGCCTGCACCTCCGAGAAATATATACTGAACAAGAGAGGTCCCAGGACTGAGCCTTGTGGGACACCACTTGTAACTGGTTTGGAGTCTGACATGGCTCCAGCAATTCTAACCATGTGGGTTCTGTCCTTGAGCCAGTTTGCAATCCATCTAGTGACATAGAGGTTTATATTTAAGTTGGTGAGCTTATCTATAATGCCCGAGTGGGGTATTGTATCGAAGGCTTTTGCGAGATCCAGGTAGGCTGTGTGGACCACCTTCCCCTCGTCAATGGCCTTAGTGACTGTTTCAAAGAAATCAACCAGGTTTAAGAGGCAGGATCTGCCCTTAACAAAGCCGAACTGGGTAGGATCCAGTGTCTGTAGGTCCCCAATATCTTTATTTATGAGGTCCATGATGATCCTTTCCATAGCTTTGCAGACCAAGCTAGTCAGGCTTATGGGGTGATAGTTTCCAGGATCCGTTCCTTTGGTACCAATGTCCTTAGGGACATTGGTGTGTTCCTTTTACAATCTGTACCTGTCTGGCAAATACCTGGGAACTGACGCCATTAAATACAGACAAGTAATTGGGTTTAGGACCCCACATCCTTCAGTCGAGTCATACTAATGCATAACCTATTATTCTATCAGCTTTCTAAGGTTGAAAGTGGAATATGTGCTTTCTGTCCATATTTGTCCCCCCAGCAGTTTAGGTTCTGTCCAGTGGTTTTGCTCTTAGAGGTTGAGAGGTATGGGAGTAAGCTCTGCCCAATTCGCAATATTACTTACATTCCCCGTGACTGTCCTAGTACAACTGTGCCAGCCAACACCTGCACAACTAGGCCCATAATTGCATACCCATAGTACCCCCACCTGCCCCTCCTCTACAGCACTCATCCCTACTGTGGGTGCAGGTGGGGTCTAACCACACCACTACACATTGCTCACTCTCCACATGTCAGGACCCATGTCGTACGTTGTGTCTACCCATGGATCATCAGGCTTGCACAACCTACTGGTCCGTATACGTATACAGCCTGGTTGGATAAATCATTACAGGGATGACTCCGATGATCATTAATTTTTGGGGTGTCCCACAAGGGACATTGATGTCTTTGTTTCAAGATTAGACTTAGCAGGTCTCTCCCACTGGTAGTACCCTGCCTGTAGTTTGGCAAGCACTAAGCTATCCGCCCAAGGACCTACGTAAGCCTAGCCAGCAAGGTTCCATGGCTTACGCCACCCAAGAAAGTTATTTTCCTGTGCTACTGTCGAGCAGAGACCTAGAAGTGATCCCGGGGTGGATTTCCTATTTCCCATTCACTCACCAAGATTTTTTCCGTGAAGAGTGCTAATGAAGAACTTTGCTTGACATAGATGGGTAGCTTGTTCCGGAGTATAGGAAGTCTCTGGGACAGGAATCTATCCCTCCAGCATGTCCTGTTTATTGTGGTGACAAGGTTTACATCCCTAGAGCGTGTGGCTCGGAGAGACTGGGGATTCTTTAGGTGTAGCATGTCCAACAGCTCTGGGTTTGACATAGCTTTATGCTAGGCAGAGATCACCTCGGAGTAGGCGATATGCTATGGAGTAAAGCTGGAGTGTTTTGAGGCCGTCAGTGTAGGGCATTTGTTTGAGGCCAGTAATCCTCTTTGTGAGGTACTTCTGTGGCCTTTCAAGCTACTGCAGATGTCTTGTGAGGTACATTCCAAAAGGGGAATTGTACTCTATAATGGGTCTAATGAGTGTCAAGTAGAGGGGAACAATGACCTCTATTTTTCCTGGATGAGAACCCTTTTATGATGAGGTGTGCCACGTAGAAAGACTTCCTGACTACTGTGGCGATGTGACTATCAAAGGAGAGGCTACTGTCCACCTGGGTCCCAAGGTCTCTTATCACGCATTTGGTGTTAAGTAGATTGCTGCCTATGTTGTAGTTCATGGGTACAGAGGTTTTACCAAGGGGATGACACTGCACTTTTTGGCATTGAGCTTGAGGCCATGGCTCTGACACCAGGCATCTGTCCCAGTGAGGTCCTTCTGTAGGATGTCCACATCATTTGGGGACTTGACTATGGCTCCTAGTTTGCAGTCATCTGCAAACTTCATTAGCCATAGGCCTTCTGCATTAGCCTGTACTTCAGAGAAGTAGATACCAAACAGGAGAGGTCCCAGGGCGGAACCCTGTGGTACTCCACTTTTCACTGCTTTGAGGTCAGATTTGGAGTCTGCAACTTTTACAGTGTGGGTTCTGTCAGTGAGCCAGTTGGCAACCCATCTTGTGATGTAGGGATTTATACTTAGTTTAGCAAGTTTAGCTATAATTCCAGAATGGGGGATGGTATCGAAAGCCTTGGCTTGTATCGTGTGTTTGTATGTTTCACCTTTCTAGGTGGGGGGAGGTTGATGCTACATGTTACACGTTTGTTGATTGGACCCCTCACACCCATTGGCATGGCTTGTGGACATATGTAATCCTTAACTAGTGTATCATATCTATAGATATATCTATATATATATATATATATATATATATATATATATATATATATATATATATATATATATATATAGATATATATAGATAGATATATCGATATATCCAATGTATACTACTATTTAACAAATTGTTTTCTAGTCCTGAGGAGCTTTTCTCCACGGGTATCTGTTGTAAATGAGACTTACCCGTTTAATAGATGTGATTTACATACATGATTCAATTAATACCCTAGCTATATATATGTGTATGTTTATACACATATATACATATATATGTCTACATATCTGTATACATATATATGTATATATCTGTATTTGTATGCATATATATATACACACACACACACACACATATATATATATATATATATATATATATATATATATATATATATATATATATATATTGCTGTATACATATATATATATATATATATATATAAAACAACATATGGATGTATGGGTGTCTGCATATGTGTATATCTATATGTGGGTATTTAATTATATTCTGTCTCTGTATGTACACATTTGTACTATGGAGAGGGGGAGGTTTCACTCCATGTAGGTATGGGTATATATACACAAACACCTCTACAATTGCACATCTACATCTCGTTATTCCGTCCTTTGCCATGTACAATAGACTGTGCTGCAGTGGGACCCGTAGCGGGAGTGGCTGTCCATTGGTCGGTGGCCCTGCCCAGTGCACACTATTGCTTAGATCCCTGGGACGGTCCACATAGACCCACTCCAGCCAACACCTGCTCAGCTAAGCCCATAATTTCATACCTATAGTTCCCAATCTGCACATCCTCTTCAGCAATCTTTCTTACTCCAGGTGTAGGTCGGGTCTGGCCACACCTGTACACTGTACCCACTCCCCGCTTCTTGGGACCCATCACATATGTTGCCTCGCCCCATTGATCATCAGGCTTCCCCTGCCTTGTACACTGGGAACATGCATGGCCTGCTGTTTGACATTGGTATAATGGCAGGAAACCCAAAAATGTTTGAATATTTGAGTGTCCCACAAGGGACAAACATGTCTTTGTTTCAAGATTAGACTTGGTGGGTCTCTCCCACTGGTAGTTTCCTGCCTGAAGTCCAGGAAGCAGTGGTGTGTTTACTTTTATTGTGTGTCTGTATGTTTCTATCTGAGGGGGTGGGGGTTGATGCTACGTGCTACACGTTTGTTGACTGGACCCCTCACCCCCATTTGCACGGCCTGTGAACATATGTAATTCGTAACTGTTGTATCATATCCTAGCTATATACATGTGTATATTTGCACACACACACACACACACACACACACACACACACATATGCATATATATATATATATATATATATATATATATATTTTTTTTTTTTCTATATTACTATATATCTGTATATGTATGCATACATGTATATATTTATATATTGCTGTCTATATATCTTGCAACATATGGGTGTATGGGTGTCTGCATATGTATATATCTATATGTGGGTATGTATATGTATTCTGTCTCTTTATGTATACATTTGCTATGGAGAGGGAAAGATATATCTCCATGTAGCTATAGGTAGATCTACACACACACATACCTCTACATATATACATCTACATCTGGTTATTTTGTTCTTTGCCATGTAGATTAGACTTTGCTGCAGTGGGACTCGTAGCAGGTGTGGCTGCTCGTTGGGCGATGCCTCTGCCCAATGAACACTTTTGTTCTCATAAATAATAAATTGGCTCAGCTCCCCAGACACTGCAAACTTTAATAGACCAAAAGAGCGAAAAAAACACATATTAAATCTATACATATGAATAGGTAACTTAGCACTTTCACCCGCATACATAGTCAGGCATCATCAGAGTAAAAGAGCCCTTCATCTTTGTTACATTTAAAGCTATTAGTTACAGACACACCCCTCTAGACAACCAACCCCAACCAAAGAGCAATTTATAAATTAAAGTCACAGTAAATCTTTACTCCAATGCTTGTTGGAAAGCACAGTTACTTGTAACTAGAAAAATATTATTCAATTTAAAACACAAACATTTAAAAAAATCTATATATAGACATGTTTGTATAAAAGTAATAAATAAAAATAATAAATAATAATAATAATATAATACTTGACATTCTTCAAACAAATGTAGATTTATACTTTAAAATGCTAGAAACTGAGATGTGATCATTAATGCCTGGAGGTCTAGATGCATCCAGTTTCAACTGCCAGATGCACTCCTTCGTCTCAAGTAAAACTTTTAAATCACCTCCTTTGTCATTAAATGGAATTCTGTCTATAACAAAAAACAGAGATCTTTTAAAATTAGGGCAACTCAGACTGTGCATATACAAGGCATTGTTAGTTCTTTTGTTCCTGATGTCTCTTAGGTGTTCCAGGATTCTGAGCCTTAACTTTCTTGTTGTTTTCCCAACATAGAAAGTAGAACAGCTCAAATATGTAGCAATGTACACTACCATCTTAGTATTACAGTTACAGAATCCTTGACACCTAATAGTTTTATAAAAGCCTTGAACCACCACATAATGGCCATTATTACTAAACTTACATATACTACAAACTCCACATTCACTCATTTTGGAGCTCTTATATGTCTTATATGTTCTTTAAGGTTCGTTGCCTTTGATCATCACAAAAAATGTTAGAAAAATTGTCACTAAAATTGTCACAAAAAATACCATGATGTAGTGGCTGTAACCCAGCCTCATTATGTAATTTAATGTCACTATTGAAGGTGGTCAATTGTTCATCCGGGACCACCTCCTCTTGTTGTTGTATTATTAGAATTATTAAGGACACTTGGCAAAGTACTTTTGACAGTGATACTATAAGTATACTATAAGTATTATAGGTAACACCCCAACTTTTACATATAGTAGGGGTAGGAACCTTAAAGAATTGATGGAAGCTGAACCTAACATTGGGACATATAAGAGCTCCAAAATGAGTAAATGTGGAGTTTGTAGTATATGTAAGTTTATTAATAATGGCCCTTATGTGGTGTTTCAAGGCTTTTATAAAACTATTAGGTGTCCAGGATTCTGTAACTGTAATACTAAGATGGTAGTGTACATTGCTACATGTTTGAGCTGTTCTACTTTCTATGTTGGGAAAACAACAAGAAAGTTAAGGCTCAGAATCCTGGAACACGTAAGAGACATCAGGAACAAAATAACTAACAATGCCTTGTATATGCATTGTCTGAGTTGCTCTAATTTTAAGAGATTTCTGTTTTTTGTAATAGATAGAATTCCATTTAATGATAAAGGAGGTGATTCAAAAGTTTTACTTGAGACGAGGGAGTGCATCTGGCAGTTGAAGCTGGATGCATCTAGACCTCCAGGCATTAATGATCACATCTCAGTTTCTAGCATTTTAAAGTATAAATCTACATTTGTTTGAAGAATCTTAAGTATTATATTATTATTATTATTATTATTATTATTATTATTATTATTATTTATTATTTTTATTTATTACTTTTATACAAACATGTCTATATATAGATTTTTTTAAATGTTTGTGTTTTAAATTGAATAATATTTTTCTAGTTACAAGTAACTGTGCTTTCCAACAAGCATTGGAGTGAAGTTTTCCTGTGACTTTAATTTATAAATTGCTCTTTGGTTGGGGTTGGTTGTCTAGAGGGGTGTGTCTGTAACTAATAGCTTTAAAAGTAACAAAGATGAAGGGCTCTTTTACTCTGATGATGCCTGACTATGTATGCAGGTGAAAGCGCTAAGTTACCTATTCATATGTGTTTTTGTTTGCTCTTTTGGTCTATTAAAGTTTGCAGTGTCTGCGGAGCTGAGCCGGTTTATTATTTACAAGTTTTTGGTGTTATATTGTGTCGGCTGCTAGTTTACTTTTATTCTCATCCCTGGGGCTGTCCGTATAGACCCACATCAGCCAACACCTGCATACCTAGACCCATAACTAGCTACCCATAGTCCCCCCACACACACCTCCTCTACAGCAGCCATCCTTACTCTAGGTGCAGGTCGGGTCTGACCACACCACTACACACTGTCCACTCTCCACTTCATGGGACCCATGTTGTACGTTGTCTCGACCCATGGGTCATCAGACTTTCCCACCCTTGTATTCCAGGTATGTATACACCCCAGCCAGAATGGTCATCGCATCAGCTTCCTTCCATAATAGGTCAAATTTTTTACCCCCCCTTGGTTGTATCCTGCCTGTTGTCTGGGGAGCAGTGGACTATTTACATTGTTTGCAGGTTTGTGTGTATGTTTCCTCTGACTGGCTGGGGGGGGGAGGTGTTACATGTTTCTTGCTTGGGCCCCTCACTTCCATTGGCATAGCCTGTGAAAATATGTCATTCTTATGTGCTGTCTCCTATCATAGCTGTATATCTGTGTATATCTATGCACACACACACACACACACACACACACACACACACACACACATATATATATATATATATATATATATATATGTATAGTTATAAATATATATATATATATATATATATATATATATATGTATATATATATATATATATATATATATATATATATATATATATATATATATATATATATATTCATATTGCTGTATATATATATATATATATATATATATATATATATATATATTAAAATATCCATGTGGGTGTATGGGATGTATGGCCTTAGTCTCGTTTATCTGTTGCTATGGTGGCTTAGTGGTTAATTACTGTGACTATAGTGTATAGGGTCTTGGGCTTGATCCTTGCTGAGGCAGTTTATTTTGTTGCTGGGCGGAACTTCGGTCGTTGGATCCAGAGTGATTAAGGCACTTTAAAGCGGTTGTAAGTGGGTTTACGCAGGTTTGCACAACAAGCACTGCTAACCTCTGGTTGCAGTTTCTTACACTTATTAGCTTCTACTTTACTTACTCTGTGTGGGCAATGCTTACCCCCACAAAAGCGCACTTGGACATGCTTACCACTGCTTATTTGTGCTTAGACCTGCGTACATGTGCCTTATTCATTGTAACACTAACACTTCACATGTGCATTTCACGCAGTACTCCAGTTCACATTTAATTGTTATTCTGTAGGTTATACAGCAAAATGATGTAAAATTATGCTCATATACAGATTTCCCATGGAAAATGATTTGTGCTGTAGTGAGACTTGAACCAGGAATGCCTGTTTGTTAGGCGGATGCTCTAACCACTTCACTATTGCTGCGCTGCTTCATTTGCATATGTATTCCTTGTTATCCTCTTCAGTCTTTCCAGCTGCTTTAACCAAAGCTAGGCAATGGGCAACCCTCGCACCTACAGTTAGCTGTACTCAGGGTTTTAAAACACATCAATAATAGGGATTCTTCATTTTATTTGACTGCACTGTACTGTTGCTGTTGAACACATGGGGACTGTTGGTGGGGATATGTGGACACCTGTGAGCTGTCTCGCTCATTTATTTACACATTCTTCTGTTCTACTTTGCAGGGGTGTGTTTATTCTGAAAGCTCTGCTCTCAGACACACCCCCTGCACTCTTCCCACGCTCTGTGTAGCATTAGGAGTACAGGCAGCGTGCCTTCATTAATATGCATGGCACACTGCCATCCTCCTCTTCAACTGCCGCTTCCGTGCAGGACTAAATTATTCCTGCATGTAAGATTAGTAAATCCGGGGGCATATTTATACTATCAAAAATCACACAGCCATTAATTATTCAATTAAAAAATTAACATCCTCTTAAGAACAATAATGAAAAATTTAAAAGCATAGGTCTCTATTTCAAACACATTTGTTTATGTCTTAATATAGGTTTTAAAGAAACAGTTTGATTTAAACCCGGTAGTACATCTGCACTAAGACGTATTATCCATTGATATTCCTTCATCTCAAAAGTTTATTATTTAAGTCTCCACCACGTACATCTTTATATACTCTATCACTCTGAAAGAAAATTAATGTACATTACCATATTCATTAATATGTTTAGCCAGGGAATTGGTATCAATCTTTCTCCTTGTTTCTGGATGGTGCTCACTTATTCTTTCCTTCAGTTTCCTAGTTGATTTCCCAACATAAAATGCCCAACATCTATTACAAGTAGCCAGATATATAATATTCATTGTAACACATGTTGCTGAACTTAAAAATACATAATTATTTGTTGTTATCGGATGTTGAAAAGTATTATTTTTATTAATAGCATCACAGCATCTACAGTTGTAACAAGGCAGAGTACCTGGTTTAACTATTGTTACCCCAGCATTAATACACATGTCTCTATAACATAGCTTCTGTTTCAAATTCTGGCAGCTCATATATGAGAAGCCGGGTATCATACCAACTATAGGACATAATTCTGGTAAAGATGTTAATATACACCAATTTTATTAATAATTATTCTTACCTCAGAAGTAGCTCTATTATATGTTGTCACAAACTTAGTTTACCTGGGTTTGTGTTAGTAATTACAGTGGTTGCTTCCATTGTGTTCATTAAAAAGTAAGGTTTTCTACTTTTTTCCCTACAGCCCAGAACATACTCAATTTCTATATAAAAGGACTCATTGTTATAGCCCCTCTCTATAAATTCATCCTTCAATTCCTTAATTTATTTCTTACATTCTTCTATAGAAGTATTCTGTGTACTAATCATAATAAACTGGGCTTTAGTAGCACTCTTAAACACATGGGGCATGCATGCTGCTCTGATGAAGGTATTTATTCCTATGTGTGGGTTTTTTATAAACAGTAGTTTGAATTTCAGTCCCATCAAATAAAATTCTCACATCCAAAAAGTTAATACTAGTTTCTGAACATGTAATAGAGAAACATAAGAAGTCAGTGCTGTTATTCATATAGTTTAAGAATATATCTAATTCATTCCTACTACCATGCCAAACAAAAAACAAATCATCAACATATCTCTTAAAACAGCTAATATTCTAAAAATACTGCTGTGGGTCACGATATACAAATTCAGTCTCCCATTTATGCAGTACTAGTTTGGCATATGTATTAGCAATGGGAGTACCCATTGTTATACCAGTTACTTGGTGAAGGATTCTTTCATTAAATACAAAATAGTTATTATCTAGTACTAACTGAAGTAGTTCACATATAGTTTCACTAAATCTACCAGAATATTGCCCATTTTGTTTTCAAAAAGTTCCCTTACAGCATCTATACCATAATTTTTAGGTATGACAGTAAAATGTGAGTGAATATCGAGAGTCACCATCAAGAACTTGCTTGTAGTACCAAGGGATTTATATGTCATAAACCAACTAGAAAGGTTTTTCAAAAAATCAGCAGTATCCCATATATAGCTTTTTACATACAATAGTTGTTTAGATAATAAATTTTGTAAATATATTGAAATGGGCTCCATCGCCCAACCCCTCCTAGATACAATTGATTTCATGGGGCGGGGGGTTCCAAATTGTTATTGACCTTCAGTAGCCCATACAAAATAGATAGTTTAGGATGCCCATTTCAGTATACTTACAAAATGTATTATCTAAACAACTATTGTATGTAAAAAGCTATATATGGGATACTGCTGATTTTTTTGAAAAACCTTTCCAGTTGGTTTATGACATATAAATCCCTTGGTACTACAAGCAATTTCTTGATGGTGACTCTTGATATTCAGTCACTTTTTACTGTCATACCTAATAATTATGGTATAGATGCTGTAAGGGAACTTTTAGTAAAAATGGCCAATATTCTAGTAGATTTAGTGAAACTATATGTGAACTACTTCAGTTAGTATTAGATAATAACTATTTTGTTTTTAATGAAAGAATCTTTTACCAAGTATCTAGTATAGCAATGGGTACTCCCATTGCTAATACATATGCCAAACTAGTACTGGATCAGTGGGAGACTGAATTTGTATATCGTGACCCACAGCAATATTTTCAGAATATTAGCTGTTTTAAGAGATATGTGGATGATTTGTTTTTTGTTTGGCATGGTAGTAGGGATGAATTAGATATATTTTTAAACTGTTTGAATAAAGCACTGACTTCTTATGTTTCTCTATGACATGTTCAGAAATTAGTATTAACTTTTTGGATGTGAGAATTTTATTTGATGGGACTGAAATTCAAACTACTGTACACCTACTACACACATAGGAATAAATACATTCATCAGAGCAGCATGCATGCCCCCATGTGTTTAAGAGTGTTACTAAAGCCCAGTTTATTAGGATTGGTAGACAATACTTCTACAGAAGAATGTAAGAAACAAATGAAGGAATTGAAGGATGAATTTATAGAGCGGGGCTATAACAATGAGTCCTTAGATCTGGAAATTGAGTATGTTTTGGGCTCTAGGGAAGAAAGTACAAAACTTTACTTTTTAATGAGCACAATGGAAGAAACCTCTGTAATTACTAACATAAGCCCAAGTAAGCTACATTTGTGACAACATATAATAGAGCTACTTCTGAGGTAAGAATAATTATTAATAAAATTGGTGTATATTAACATCTTTACCAGAATTATGTCCTATAGTTGGTATGATACCTGGCTTCTCATATATGAGCTGCCAGAATTTGAAACAGAAGCTATGTTATAGAGACATGTGTATTAAGAATGCTGGGGTAACAATAGTTAAACCAGGTACTCTGCCTTGTTACAACTGTAGATGCTGTGATGCTATTAATAAAAATAATACTTTTCAACATCCAATAACAAAAAAGAATTATGTATTTTTAAGTTCAGCAATGTGTGTTACAATGAATATAATATATTTGCTATCTGTAATAGATGTCAGGCATTTTATGTTGGGAAATCAACTAGAAAACTGAAGGAAAGAATACGTGAGCACCATTCAGAAATAAGGAGAAAGATTGATAATAGTTCCCTGGCTAAACATATTAATGAATATGGTAATGTACATAAATTTTCTTTCAGAGTGATAGAGTATATAAAGATGTAAGTAGTGGAGACTTAAATGATAAACTTGAGATGAAGGAATATCAATGGATAATACATCTTAGTGCAGATGTACTACCGGGTTTAATTCAAACTGTTTCTTTAAAACCTATATTGAGACATAAACAAATGTGTTTGAAATAGAGACCTATGCTTTTAAAATTGTCATTATTTTTCGTAACTAGGATGTTAATTGTTTAATTTAATAATTAATGGTTGTGTGATTTTTGATAGTATAAATATGGTTAGTATGTGTTAGTATGTTATATACTGATGAAGGGTTTTTTGATCTGAAAGCTTTGTTTGATTAAACTTTAGTATTAGCATTGCTTGGTTTATTTCATATTTTATGATCACTGAAGAGGACATTTATCAAGGACAGTATGTGCACTAGGGGGTATGTGCATATTGTTAGGATGTGCAAAATAATTTGCTTGAATATGAGTGTAATGTTAACATAGATCTCAACCAAGTGGAACACGTAGGAGGTTCATAGGTTCATAGGAGATTACTAGGCTAGCGGACCTAGACCCCTTATAAGCCTAGCCATGTTAATCCCATGTTGCCCCGATTGTCCTTTGTTAGATGGACATACTTTACAGAGCAGCACCGACTACCCCTGTAGACATAGCAACAGGCTCATGGACCACAGTAGAAAGAAGCATGCACATTCATGGACAATATCAGAATAATAACACCACTCATCTGTGTCATTGACATTAAATATGTGATTGTGAGTCAGCATACATGTTCTGCATGAACACAATTTTACATCTGTAACGATTTTTCAGTAATCTATAAGGGGAATCAAGCACACCTTCCTGAAAAAATACCAACCTTCAGAGGTGTTAAGAGGACACTGGTATACCTGTATTTTAAATTACAGTCAATCCTGGCTAGTTGACAGGTTCGCATGGCATATATATTCCACAGTCCATGCTTGCACAAATATAGTCCATGCCAGTAATGTTGTCAATTAGCTATGTATTTACTGGTTCAATCCCAGGAACATGTATCACACGTATATCATGTATATCATCTTCAAGGGAGTTCTGCACTGTCAAATCCTAGTGTTCATGCAAAAAGAATACTTACATTTGGCCGATAAGATGTGTGGGAGCTCACTGTGGCAAAGGTGATACATTTGACTAAATCATCACTGGAAGATGTGTTGGTAGATACATGCAAAAGTTTACATTGTTCTCAATTATTGGTGTGATGAGGGCTGAGAACAATGGGACTATAATGCCCTTTGATGTAGATGTCCTGCACATACTCAGGAGTTGTGCTACATACAAGGGTGTGCTCACCACTGTGGGCATATGCTGGTGGACATTCCACTTCCATCTACCTGTGTACACAGGTCACATAAAAATCGGTCTGTTCTTAGGGGTGTGCTATTTATATTGTAATTAGCTTGTGTATTAGCTGTCATAATGTAATTAACCCCCCCTTGATATTTGTTCATATACTGTGTCTCCATGACTCTGGCAACAATCCTTTGTTAATACTGTCTGCTTTATACCAATCCAAATATTGGATTCAGTGATTGTCCACCATTTGCAGTCCTGCACAATACTTGTTAGACAAATGATGCATATGTTAGTCTTGACTTCTGAGACTTAAATAAAATAACAGGAAAAGGCCTAATATAGAATCCTGAGGTACAGGTCTGGTCACTGGACTCTAGATGGAGGTGACTTCACACAGTTTGACATTATCTATCCTGTATGTGAAACATTTGTCTACCCACTTGGTAACATAGGTGTTTATGCTCACTTCAGGCAGTTTCTCTGTAATACCTGAGTGTGCATTAGTGTCAAATGCCTTGACTTGGTCAGGTTATGCAGGATGATAGTGTTTTCCTCATGCATGCCCTTAGTGATCTTCTTGAAGACATCAAATAGATGTAACAGACATGATGCAGCCTTAACAAATCAAGCCAACATGTGGTACACGGTCAGGACATTACCTGTGTCCTTTTTGATAAAGTCCACCTACCTCACAGTGAATGACTGCTGTTGTATACCCTTCTATGAGTACATAGACTGTCTGGAGGCTGTATTGAAGTAGGGATCCAACTGTGTTTATTAGGTCAGGTTTTAAGTCATGCTGTAGGCAACCTGATTTTCTCAGGGCCCATTCATTCTGTGTTATTTGTCAAAGAGAGCACCCTGATGAACTGCTCTCCTGAGAAATAAACTGAGCAAGGATGTACACTCTGACTGATGACCAATGGTGATGGGGGTGAAGTGTGAGAAAAACTGTCAGATAGCAGATTGTCTGTTTTTTCTGGATGAGTATGGCTGGTGTAACCCACAAACAGCTCTGTGCTTGTCTATTCCAATTAACATGTCACATCTATTGAAATACATGAATTGTGAAAATGACTCCAAATACAGCCTTGGTCATGCATCACATGCCACACACTGGGACTGTTTGCACTGTCATACATCTGTACCAGTGTCATATAATTAAATGAATTACACAACATATGTCTATATGTGTTTCATAGGAAAGCTGTGTTTGAGCATCCTGTCATCATTTAGAACACATTTCAAATCAGTTGCTTGTGGCCCATGCAGAATATTTCCTGGCACAAATGCTACTAGTTACACAATGGCGCATCTTACCACATCAGTAATCCTTATGAATAGCAATACAATTGTACATACAATGCATTCCACAAGGTTGCAATTGAATCAAAATGTGTGATATTTCTGTTTATATCACAGCATTACAACATGTGAATGAAACAGCACACACGTGCTCAAGTAATCAGTATGGATTTTTAGTGATGTCTGTCACAGAGCATTTAATAATGGTAGGTAGACACATGCCCACCTATCCCATATTGCAAGTGCCTCTGTGATAGTAGAATGAGAAATGTGTCAAATGTTGGTCTGTTCCTCTACAACAACATATGCCTTAATAAGCCAAAAATATAAATAAACGTGCATCATGCAATGTCAACAGTTCTCTAGAGGCGTATTACTACAGCTGTTATAGAAGGAGCATGTAATGAAATGGCAGCAGTGGCCATCAATACATTAGCTCACATCACAGATTGTAAGACCCTCTTGTAGGCACACTGTACATCCACAACTCATCACAGCATATGTCAATGACAGCACCATCGACATTTCAAATGTTCATAGGGTCATAGGACATTATTAAGCTAATGGCCAACATTGCATAAAATCTAACCATTATTATACCATTTAAAACAAACTTCCTATATCTATATGATGGAAGATAGTAAGAGTATTGTGTGTAGGTGTGTATTTGTTGTATCGTGTTGCATACCGCTACTGTCCACATGGGACATGTGCACCACACCATGAGTAGAATAAGTGACCACACATGCAGTGATGTGGAGATGGCTCACACAGGCTCATGGAAGGGCTCTGTTTCATGATGTGTACATGCATATTTATTATGAGGACATCCTCTACTCCTTTGCATGAAAGATGTAATATGGCCAGAGGAAAAAATGAGTATGTTGGATGCATGGTGCTCTGTTAAAGGTTCTCCTAAGTGTGGTGAAATGAATAGAAATTCTAAATATCATACAATGGCCCTAATGTACCAGCAACTGCACACACAGCAATACACTGGATCTGATTTGAACATTACACCTGTGTAAGTTCAGAAGATGAATGCCATGCAAAATGACACTAGCACCACCACATATTTTGATTTTAACACTATCATATTGCACTATATGAAGTATGATATCATCATTGTATGCTGAGAAGAACATGTTGGGAGGAGTGCCTTACATGGATGTGGAGCCACATCTCTGTGTAAAATTGACTCAAAAGTAATATTTGGATGTATGTACACTCAAGTTGCCTGCTGTCAGATTAGAACCCCTATATATCTAGGTAAGGAAACTTGAGAACACAATAATTAATGTTACTTCCACAGCACAAGTTTGCTTGAATACTGTCAGAGTGCATGTTGTACAGGATGACATCATCAGTGTATGTTACAAGAAGATGTCCTAAGTAGAGCTTAACATAGCTGTGGACTCACATCATTCTAAAATTGTCACGATACTGATTGTTGAATGCACACACCAAAAAGTTGACTATAGTGACAGTAGAACATTTGTCTGACTATCTACAGAGCACAGTACTTAACACAAGTGCCACAGCACAAGTCTGGCTTTTATAGTGTCAGACAACACTTTATACCTAATGACATCATCAGTATCTGTTGAGAAAAAGATGGGAGTAGGCATATCTCACATGCTGTTCTAAAATAGTCAATTGAAAGTGAACCAACTGAACACACACACACACACACACACACACACACACACACACACACACACACACACACACACACACACACACACACACACACACACACACACACACACACACACACACACATCAGCTGACCGTAGTGGGCTTATATACCCTACTTAACTAGAAAACTAATTATTTAACTCAAGCACCATGGCACAAGTCTTACATTTACAATGCTGCTAGACAATTTATAGTGGATGACATCATCAATGAATGTTTGAGAGAAGATGTTGAGAGGACTGTATGGCAAGGATATGTAGGCATGTATGACTGTCAAAATATTAGCACTCCATGGGACTGCATTGCTGACAGTATTATACACAGTTACACTTTTTGGAATACACACACTGACACACACAGACACACACACACACACACACACACACACACACACACACACACACACACACACACACACACACACACACACACACACACACACAAACACACCAGTTGAATGCAATGAGATTAGAATCCTTATATAATTAGGTACACCAACTAGAGAACTCAGTACTTTACACAAGTGCCAAGGCACAAGTCTGACTTTTCTAATGTTGCTGGACAATTTTCAGTGGACAACATCATTATTGCATGCTTGAGCAATGATGTTGGAGGCCTGTATGAAATGGATGAATAGCTATATATGACTGTCAAAAAATTTGTACTCCATCGGACTGTACTGCTGACAGTAAGATACACACTTATGCTTCTCTGACTAGACTTACAAATAAGTTGACTGCAGTGAGATTAGAACCCCTACCTAAGTACGCGAGCTAGACACTGCTGCTGGACAATTTCTAGTGGATGATATCCTCACTGGTTGCTTTTGAGAAGATGTTGTGGGGCCTTCATGAAATGGCTGGGTAGTCATATACAACTGTCAAGATATTAGTTCTGCATGAGACCAGATCGATGATAGTAGAATACAGACTAATGCTCCCCTGACTATGCAAACACACTTATACATACATACAGACACACACATAATGCAGCTGCTGTGCTAATTTAACACACACAAGTATTTTGTTTCTATCTACAAAACACAGTATTTAATGACTGTTACTCCCCTGAAGTATGTTTTTGTCTTGTCATAGTGGTCTTTATAGATGATGCCGTAATTATTATATGATGTGGTTAACATATTCTGTTATGCAAGTAGTACGCAAAGTGTGGATGTATTGTTTCCTGTTGTGTTTCTAATGTGCAGGTATACTTTAAGAGACAGCTTGTCAAACTAGATGCAAAAAGCTGTCAGGAATGCATGCAGCACAAATGAGACATATGCAACTCTTTCCCAGCATGTTGTGTACATTACACACTTATTGTCACATACAGGCACACACAGTTTTTGTGATTAGCATGGATGCAGCTGTGTATGTACATGTCATTATAAAGGTGTACATGGTATTTGACAATGCAGTTTTGTTATTTCTTTCTGTAGTGTAGTTGATATTTGGGAACTAGTACTGACATACCAAGTTTCAAGTTCATGTGTGCAGGTAACACATGACTCCGTGTAAATATGTGTTCAGGCAGCAAAAAGGGCCTTCTCTTGTGTTGTGTTTTTACATGGATTTTAATGGGATGAAGACCAATGGGGCAGTAAACATAAGTAATACATGCTAATAATCACTTTTCATAACATACTGCCGAGCAGCTTTTTTGAGCAATCAATGGCAACGTGTTTGCTCATGTAAGACACAGAATTAAGGACTCCTACTTGAACTTGAGCAGTACTTATCCATACTGACTATGGGAGACAGAGCTAACAGATACTACTGTGCTCATAACTAGTTGTGTCATAAATTGTATAACCTTAAAAAAGTATTTATACTGCTTTCCCCATTTGTCCATAGTTAAGTGATGAGCAAATGTGGGTCTCTGCTTCACTGAGAAACATATGAGAATTGCATCGGTTTGCTTTCCTTCTCACAAATACAATAATAAGACATTCATGGCAGTCAGAACTTTGGACAGTACTGATTGGAAGGAACACATGTGTTGACTACCTGACTCTGTGGTAGCAGGTGTGATAGCACTGAGCTCTTATTTTGAGAACATATGACACAGGGTTCAAATCCAGCTCTATTTAATTTTTTTACATATGTATTCATGATGTAATTAAATAATTACATGTTATACTTATTGGAAATGTGAGAGGGAAATGACTACAGTGAAGTACTGTATTAAAAAACAGTACCCAAGTGATTTATGTCAACAGTACAAATATGGAGTTTCGTATTTATACAATAATCAGTATAAATAAATATTATATGAAATGTTTAATATGAGAGCCTTTATTCTACTTTAACTGTGTGTTTCCCTAGCAGAGCAGGTTTAATCATCAGTGTGAGGAGGTAACCATACCATGTCATAGGATATGAAGATCCATTCACCGTCACTCAGCATTGGTAGGCAATGCCAAATGTCTCGCAAATGCAGAGGACAAAAAGTAAAGGGCTTCATTGGGGAGTTATTATTTATGTGTTTAGTGTGTGATTCTATTTTCTGACAAGATTGAAGGTGTGAAAATGGGGGTAGATAGGAAAGTGGTAAAATGGGGTCAAGCAGGGAAAGAACAAAGGGGAAGCAATATAGGAATGTGCAAGAGAGAATTGGGAAAGAACCAAAGCTATCCTCTTCTTTAACAGTGTAATATGAACATGGATAGAATATTAGATGAACTTGGACTGTCACCTCAACAATGATGGGTGAGGACAACACAGTAATGTTGTGTAACCAATTCTACTGAATCAACTGTGTCGAGAAGACACATGTGTGAAGTGGAGAGCTATGTAGGGGAAACTTTTTTTGGGGGGGGCAGGTGCCTAATTTTGTCTTTTTTCTTTTGTAAGAGAGGAATGTTGGGTAATGGATATAGGTATGTCATAGTCAGGTAAGTAGGGTAGCTGAGGAAATGGCTTCACACAAACAGGACAAAAAAACAAGAGACATGGATAGTGAGGATCACAACACATTGGGGGACATAATGATTGGGAATAGGGAGGGGATATCAGATGCCCATACCCATCCAACATGAGGACAGTGAGAATCTAGTCCTCACCCACTGCCATCATCATCCCCCTCAGCTTTCTGTTGAAGTGCTTGACATTTTCTTTTGCCCAGCATTCTGGTGAGCATCTTCTCCATCCAGCTGAGGTATGCGTCAGTGGTGCTTTCCATGACCTCATGTACCATGCCTGGCAGCTCCTTGTGGGTGATAAAATCACCATCTCCACCAATACTCCTGAAGAGTACCACTGCACCAGTTTCCGGAGTAATGCTACCTGATGTGGAGGGTCCAGGTAGTGCAGGGGCTGCAGAGGTACTACTGCCAGGTTGGATCCTAGATGTTCTGGGCATTGGTGCTGCAGCCATTGGAGGGGGCAGATTGATCCACACTGCATGGCCTACCTCCCTGTGCTGTAAATCATTGTGTTTGCTTGACAGAAATTGATGACCTCAAAATGTTGTGATCACACATATAAAAATAAAACAGAGAGATAAGGGGTGTGGTAAGAGACAACAAAAGAAGATAATTAGTACCATAATATGTGTTGTAGAATAAATTAGTATGAAATAAATAATAATTGTACTTTTACATTAAATATACTTTTAAATAACTGCAAACTATAACTAATGATTCCTCTAAGTAATCCTTAAAGTATACATATATTGCACATATGCTTGATCAAATAATGCATATTAAGTTAACAGCATGAAATGTATGCCAGTTTTGTTGGAATTATTATGTAATATTTTAATCTGTTTTATAATCCACAATATCTGAATACACTATTACCCTACAGGTGGCTTGAGCTTCAGACAGAAGCATGCATGCTTGATTTTACAGTTAATATGTGCATGCTTAATTTGCTAATAATGTATAAAAGAGCAATACTTTGCATAAAATAATATTATTTTGTAGTGCATATAAGACCCTTGCTTCTCTAAGTCTTTCCAAAGACTCAGCATAAGCATCCCTGTTCACTGATATATCCTGGGTGGCTGTAAAAGAAAAAGGAAAGAAAAGGAGAACAGCATTATGCATACCACTCGTGGCCACATCCAGCTTCCTGTCTAATTTAAAGTATCTGCATCTGTATAATTACACAGCTGTGTGATGTCAGCAATCCTAAACAGCTGTGTGATGTCAGTAATCCTAAACAGCTGTGTGATGTCAGCAGTCCTAAACTCATTCAGCCACTGTTTGAGTTGTTCCGGCTTGAGCCTTTTCAGGTCATTATAGTGGTGCTCACATTGCTATCCAATGCGTGGGATGCCAGTCAGACTGGCAACCTTGGCCTGGCTATTCCAAGATCCTGATATGTATTGAGACCCAGTATAATCCCCTTGCAATAACCTATAGCTGTGGAGCTTTACAAGGAGTGCAGTGAATATTCTGGACTTCCCTGCACTCCATCTTTAAGTCCTAAACTGGGCGTCATCCCTTCTAGCTCCTGCCCTGTCTGTACAGGTCAAACAGCAACAGTTATAGTGTTTTTCTGGCAATTTGAGATATCTTGTTTTCCTGCCAGTGTGCAAACCCTAACAACCATGCCAACCATGTTTGCGTGGTGTTAAGGAAAGACCAACAGTGCCAAAAACAGAGGAAGGCAGTTTATGAAATAGGAAGGGTAATGTAACAGTTGCCATTAGTTTATAGGTTGGCTGCTGCTGTACCTGCTAGATGCTTTAACTTTGCAGACATATTGGGTGTATATATTTTATGACTTGACACAACGTTGGTGTCTTCGCACACTTATAAAAGTAATTTGTACAATGTGGGATTCAAACCTATGTAGACTGGATAAAACATATTCTTCAGCATAGTTTTTTTTATCCTTGTCATAGAAGAAATGCTTGTCAGACATGCTCATTAATTATATATATACATGACAGAGTGAGGGATTAACCATGTATGTGTGTAACCCAACAAGGTCCTGGTTTATAAATTCATGTAAATTCATGGGTATATAATTATCATTGAAGTATGAATTCCATCAAAGGCCAGAAAAGACAACTTTAATTAAAGAAACATAACTGTCAGTATAACCTCAGTCACACATATAATTCATATGAGTTCCAGTGCTATATATAGTTATTGTTATTTATAATTATGTTTACATTCTTCATTATTTTTTATAATTGAGTGGACAGTCATAAATAAAATTGGGAATCTGCAAGATTAGAACCCTGACTCACCTGCATTGTGAGCATTAACTTATACCAGCTGCCACAAGAAAGATTGGGCTTCAGCTGTGTTTGTACAATCATTACTATGCAGAGTGTTCATTGTAACTGCAACCTTGTTTGTCAGACCTGTTCATTACTTATGCATATACATTAAATAGCTGAGTGTTTAACCATGTATGTGTGTGACATGAAACTTCAGAAAATAAATGTTTAATAGTAGAGCCATAATTCTACTAATATCCACAGTTACACATTTAAATTATATCATATATCTTGTATATGCTCAATGCACATGCTATAGATAGTTATTTCTATGTGTAATTATTTTTCTAATTTTAATTTTTATAAAAAATAAACTGGAACAATTGCAGTAAAAGTTTAGACTTTACTGTATTAGAACCCAGATTCACTTATATTGCAGCCCTTAACTTACACCTGCTGCCACAGGAATGATTAGGCAGCAACTGTATATTTTACATTCATTACTATAAATGTGTGCTGACTGCTGAGCAACACCGCTTAGCGTTTTTGCTCAGTGGCAAACCACACATGATAAAATGCATCTGTTTTGAAACTGACAAGTGTCTGTTTGGTGTCTGCAGTTGTTCTAGAGCTGCAGGGATTGACGAAACTTGCTGACCATTGTGCAATGCTGCTTAAGGTGTTTACACAATTGGCAGCAAAAAATGCAACAATGTATCCTTTGTGAAATTGATAAGTGTCTGCCTAGTGTCTGCAGGTATTCAGGATCTGCAGGTGTTTTGGAAGTTTGCTGACCATCGCTTAATGTCACTAAGCAAGCATGCTTGCACGATGGAAGGCAATAGATGCAACAATGTATCCTTTTTGAAATTGACAATGTCTGCTTATCTAGGCCATTACACCATGTTTGTGGAGAGGTGTGCAATGTGCAAACAAGATTTGCAGAGTGAATATAACATGCATTATTATTGTAAAAAATGCTTATTACTTTTTTGAAGTACATATACCATGTGCAGTGTGATTCATTGTGTTTAACAAATGTGTAATATACAAACTTGATTCACAGCTTTTTCCATACATTTTAAATTATTTCACTGGTTCACCATGTATGCACTAAGTCAGGCATCCTGTAAATAGTAATATTTTAAAAAAGAAGAAGAAATAAAAAAAATGATAAAAGGAAACAGAAAAAAAACATTACTAATACTTTTGAACACACCTTACAGAGTTTTACACAAGTTTGGATTTGAAGTGTCAGACTAATTAAACTATAACACACTGTGGATATCCCACCTGTCTTTGCCACAGAAACAGCTTTGCAGCAGGAATGCAAATTATTGTGCATTGTAGTAAGTCCCATTTACTGCACAGCATGAAGAAGACATATACACTTGTACACTCTCACTTGCTTGTACGCATCACTTACACATTTAGAACAATAAGTAATCACACAAGAAGTTATGAATATTGTTTGCACAAATGCAGCTCTGTCTTCTCTTTTTATTGTGTTCAGTCTTTCCTTACATGTGCTGTACTCTCAGACATGCAGTCTGTAGGGTATTTTTTATCATTGTCATTAGAATGTATGATAAAATTACATGATAGTAAAATACAAACTTTTTTCAGCCAGGGCAGGAGAGTTTGACTATTAGTGAACAAAAATTAGAAATTTGTGCTGCTCACTTTCATTTAAAATTTGCTACAATTACTTCTACACAGTGTAAGTGTGTCCTTGGTGACCCACCCAGTGTAGATAAGGTAGTCTGAATTGCTGTGGTGTTTTCCTTCTCCCATCCACTAATCATTCACAGTTGCAATCCATTAGCAACTAACAGTAAGGTAATGCCTTCACTATGTTTAGACCTGCAACATGAAGTCAAAAATTTTGCATTCAGGAATTCTAATGAGTTAACACCTCATTTGCATCTTTACCATGCTCACAGGCCTAAAGCTATACCATTAAAAGGTAACTGTGTAGCTAGGGAACTTGAAGGTGTGGAGAGCTGTGTATGTGGAGAACACAGAAGAAGACAGTGATTACTTTGGATTTATCTGCACAGAAGACTTCTGATCTTGCTAAGGTATGATTATATTTTTCAAGTGCATGCTAGATTTTTTTCACGTTACAAGGACAATATTTTATATATATGGACTAGAAAATGGGACTTTTATGTGTATGCACTTCTTATAAGTTCACTGTTAGCATAGCCATTTTTGTCAAACATTCTACTTTCTCAGATCACAGCCTTATTAACTTTCATCACAAGTGTCATTGTTACAACTGGTTATCTTATACTCTTCTATATTATTTCACTGAAATGTAATATCCTATATTGTCAATGACACTCTTGTGGTATGCTCTTAAGATTTCTCACAGACACCTCCAAGGGAGTGCAGAGTACAGGAAGAGGTGACTGGCAATCATATAAAATTGACTTTTCTGTTGTAAATGTGTACACATTTTGTGAAAATGTTTTTGAAACATTTATAAAAATTAACTAATGTGTTATTCATTGGTTGGTACAAAATGTCATTTGCCAGTTGTTTTGGGGGTGGGAGAGCCATGTACCATTTGTGTGTTGCCACAAAAAAAAGTTGTTTTCAAGATGTTTGCTCTTTAAATTGTGTAGTTATCCAGTTATTAATGTGATAAAGAATACTTGACTCCATTGTTATTCCTTGTTTTGGATCAAACAAATTGGTATGGGTGTATGTGTGATATGGTTCAAACACGTAATCTTACATTTTAATAATAACTGTGTATCTCCAGTGGTTAATGTTAAAAATATATACATGTACATATGCAGGAATCTAATTTTATGTGCTACTTATTTGCTGTATTCTTATCTGTTTTATGTCACATAGGAGTATGCCACATAAGGGCACCTGTTCACATAAACCCCCTTTCAGTGGATCAGAAAAATAATGTAATAGTACAAGCATTCAGTCACCACAGTGCCTTTCTGCTTGAGAGAGGACATGGTGATATGGCTGACAGAATGGCATATGTGTTTAACATATATAAATGCTGTAGGGGGTTATAGCAGGACTTATGATCAGGTGCATCACAAGGCCACTGATATAATTTCATTAGCTCAGGGGAGAGCTGCTACAGTTGCCTGTGAACAGCTGGCTGTGGGGGGGGGCTTTGCTACACAGTCATCAATGACACCAAATGAGGAGTTCCTGTCCACTGTCAGGGATTCAGAGACCTCAGTGCAATGTGCACAACATGTGATTGATTCTTGTGTGATGTGTTATGGGCAGACAAGGATGTGCCAGGAGGATTTCCCAGGCAAGTTTACATATCTCAATTTATAACATTTTTTGTGTAGTAAAATATTCTGTAATAGTTTATGTTGTTTTAATTTTTTTTGGATGAACCTATTGATAAATTGATACATATTGTTGTTCATTATACATGGGATTTGTGTGGAAGTTCAGCCAAGTTTCAGTTAAAAGTATTGTTCATGTGTTTGTAAGGCAAACACCTTAACCATTAAGCCACCCTCCCAACCCTACATATAGGCAAAAATTCTGTGCCCCATCTTATTGGAATGGTGTTAATTGTGTGTGTCCTTACTTTTTACTTAACTTCTTTCAGGACCATCCTCCATAGCAAGTATGGAGTCATCTGCACATGGTAAGCCACAATCTTTTATTTGATTATTGATTCCCATTTGTCAGAAATATACATTTATCCATATGTGTGAGGTGGATGTCATAAATGTGCATTTATTGCTGTACCATCTGTGATAGTGGCACCAGTCTTAGTTTGTTGTTGTTGTGTAGCTATTAATTTCTTGCCTATGTTTGTTGCTTATTATCACAGGTGATCTTCACAGTGAAAGTGTAGGACTCTTGCCACCTGATGTCTGAGTATCGACATACTCTGATGATGATGGTGGCCAAGCAGAGACACAGTTGAGGAGTGCAGTGGTTGAATCTGACACTGAAGTTGACATTCAGCCATCTCCTGTATTTCTATCAGACACAGCCAGTAGGCCTACACATACCTATTCCAGTGAGCCCTCAAATATTGGACAGGTGGAGGGTGGCACAGTTGATCAGGGAAGTGTGGTCAGTGCACCCTCAATGCCAGTTGAATCTGGCTATAGCCAAAGTGCGGATGAGGTACCACACAGGAGAGTTGTTAGGGGTGCTCACATGAGGTCTGCTGTCCACCCTCCACCTGATCCTGCTGTGTCTTTATGTGCCACTCAATGTATGTTTAGGGCCATCATGGAGGCACAGGCTTCCAATAGGGCATCCAAGGACATACTTAGTGCTGTAGATGTGGTACAGGCTTTCATGTGTGACTGCCTCCACCATGTTGCTGATTCAATGGATTGGATGAATGACACAATGGAATGGGCAGTGTCTGTGATGGAACATCTGCTGGGAGGGGCTCAGCATCCACATGGACATAGGTCATCATCATCATCTGACATTAGCCAATGAAGCCATGCCTGATCCTGCTCCTGTAGTGGAAATACTTCCACTGATCTGTCTGTGATTGAGGTGTCCACACCCAGACATAGTAAGCCATGGAGTCATGGCCTTATGAGTAGGCATGAGGAGAGCTAGTCCACCAGACATCAGTCACATTCAGGTAGCAGCAGTGCATCTGACCATAGACATGGACATGCCAGTGCAACTCCTGGTCGAGCCAGTTCTCGCAGTCAGGGATGAAGATAATGAACTGTCACGTCAACCATGAACTGCTCTCACCTGTCTAATGTATCAGCATGTAGACCTAGCAGAGAGCTTGGTTGTGTTCTTGCAGACACTCACACACACATTTCACATTGAGTGCCCATACTGACACACACAAGTAACAGTTACATGGGTCAGTCATGAGGCTTACAGCTCATTCTGTCTCAGTGGCCATTTGATATTTCATCAAAATTTCTGCCTGCCTGTCTTACTTACTCACACACACTCACTTACTGTGTCAGCCTAGGCCTCCTGCTCCCCCAAATAACACTCTGTACAAATGTTGATAACTGTGCCATATCCTTGCTTCTATCTTTTGGATTCAGGGATACATAAGTCTTTTTGTCTGATCCCCAGGGCACATAGCTGACTGAGTGCTTAGTTTATATGTGTTTGTTCATAAGTATTTACTAGGCAAATGACCACAAAGGCCTTTTTAAATATAGCCATGCATCCTGAATCTCTGACAAGTTCTGATACCCTTGATAAGTGTAACCAGGGGGTTGGGAGATGAAACATTTACAAGCAAGGGCCTGGGAGATGAATCATTTACAGGTTGCTTGTGTCCGTTTCATACATAGGTGCCAAGCCAGGGATGAATTTCCTGTTCGCCATCCAATTGTCCAAGTTACACTTGAATTGGGTTAAGGAGGAACTCTGCTTCACATTGATGGGGAATCTTTTCCAGGGATGGGGTAGTCTCATGGATACATACCTATCACTCCATCAGATCCTATTTATATCACAGGCAAGGTTTAAGTCTTTAGAATGGGTAATTTTGGTGCTGTTTGCTTTGCTGATATGCAGGAGGTCCATCAGAGTGTGGTCTAATAATGTCCTGTATACCATGCATAGATCTCCCCTCAACAGCTTGTAGGAGGCAGAATACAGGAATAGGGCCTTGAGGTGGTCTGCATAGGGCATTTTACTTACACCCTGTGTTCTTTTCATGAGGAACCTCAGTTGATGTTCCATTTGTTGGATATCCTGGTTAGGCTAGGTTTGTGATGCTCTTTTGAAAATTGTACTGCTTTGTTACAAGTTTTTGTAATGTTTGAATCTTTGATGCATGAGGTCAGTTGTGGTGGGAATGTGTGCCCCTTCCCCTTGGTGTTCCTGTTGAAGATGTTTTCTCAGAATAATATTGTGAAGGATGGCACAGACAGTGACAATTTCAGCACAAGTATTGGGATTATACTGTAGGGCTCCCCTGGATGCATCTAGGCACTGGATCCATGACTTCAGCAACCAAAACACATGCTCTATGATATTTCTTGTTAGAGAGTGTGTCTCATTAAAATGTTCTTCAGTTGGTGTGTGTGCATTTCTGATGGGTGCCATTAGCTATGGTTCAAGCGCATAACCTTCATCCCCTAGTGAATGACACCATGGGATATTCACCCTAGTAAACATCTCATACAGTTGAGAGTTGTGCCACATATGTGAGTCATGGTAACTGCCTGGGTTGCCATCACACACATTCAGGATGACTCCCTTAGCATTACAGATGATCTGGCAGTTAATGGAGTGGAAGCTCTTTCGGTTAATGTACACTCTTCCCTGTTTCCCTGGTGGTGCTTTGATTTCAATGTGCGTGCAGTCTGTGGCACCCAGTGCTCCACGGTAGTGAGCTACAAGGTAGAACTCCTGCATAGTTGTGGCTCGGTCCTGAGGTGTACAGGAAAAATGAATGTAGTCACTGCTATGTTGTAACACAGAATTCAGAAACTGATGGAGGAGACTGGATGCTGACGCCTGTGACACCCCCAGTATGCACTGGTCCTGCCACTGCACTCTCCCTCCTTAACATCCCCTATTTCTCTTACCTTAATCTACTTTCTGCCCTTAACTCTCTCTTCTCAATAACTCTCTCTAATCTTCCTTGACTACTCTTTCAACTGTCTTCCAAAATCTATTAAGCAAATTGCCTCAGAGAAACATTCTAATGTAACTGTCTTGCCTTCATGCAACTACATCATGATAAAACTTGTTTTTTTAACCACTTGCCCCAAATACTATACTCATCTTAATGACATATTTCTTTTTATACATCTTGAAATAGTTATGATATACTGATTATTGACATTGTAAAACACTGTATTGCTACTTAATGCCTTGTAATAATCCTGTAACATTGCTGTTAATTCTAATGTATAATGAAAATTGTATAATATGTTGGAGCTTTTCTTCCCAGGCTTCCGCTGAAAAAGGGCTCTTCAACTCAGTTGGACAATCCCGGTCAACAAATGTAAAATAAATAAATAAATAAATAAAACATAAAATACTCTGTTGGTCTCTGGAAGGTTCCTGTAGCTAATATTCTAAGTTCTACACATACCTTAGTGTCGACAAGTATTGGTTCCCCTCAGTTTTCCCTTGCTCAGTGTTGAGGATGACAAAGGTTGCAGAGTTCCTGTAGTGTAGAGTCACTTACTGAATACAACACTGTGGACTATCCTTGGTCTTAGCGCATCATGTAGGTTTTCTTGAATCTGCACCAAGATTACACCAAACATTTGTTTAGTCCAGCTTTTGCTGGAAAATTTGAGTATTGGCATTTGATTACCACCCCCAATTTGCAATCATCAGCAAATATGGTTAGTCTTAATACCATGCTATTGGCCCACATTTCAGAGAAATATGTACCAAAGAGGAAGGAAATGGAGAAAAGAGCCCTGCAGAATATCACTAGTCAAAGTTTAGCATCTAGAGAAAATAAACCTGACCTTAACTGTATGGGTTCTATCATTCAACCAATAACCCACTCAGCACACCATGTAGAGGTTTAATGTTGATTTCGGAGAGCTTGTTAATGCCACCATGGAGAAGAGCATCAATGGCAAGTTCCATAATAACCATGATAACCATATGCCTCTTATCCATGACCTCAGTATCCCTTACAAAGAATACATATGCTACATTTTACACAGCTGAAGTGGTATGTTTCCATTGATGTTAGGTCACTTATATTATTGTTTATTACATGAGCTATAATACATTCCATAGCTCTGGAAATACTAGTATGATTAGTAGGCCTGTAATTTCCAGGGTCAGTAGATGGACCAGTTTTATGCAAGGATACCCCAACTGCCATTCTCCACACCTTGAGACATAACCAGTGGAGACACCAGGTTGATGGAGGGTATTCACTAGGTGGGGCTTTACACTTCTCAACAAATGTCTAGTGATACTGTCAGGACTCAAAAGTAGTAGTTTTAATTTTGGAAAGTGACCAACAGACTTGGTCTGAAGGGATCTCAGGAGGGGTGTGTGAGAGGAAATGGTGGGGATATATAAGTGGATGGGGAGAAGTTGGAAAATAAGTTGTCTTCAAGAATATTAATTAGTAATGTCACTGTGGTCAAAAAAAGAAGTGCCACTGGAGGTAAGCTCAGTAAAGAACAGATGATTACTGGTAAGATCCCTAATATAGCTGAAGAAGGTCTTCTGAAAAAAAAAAAACTGCAAGTACAATTTATAGCTTCCAGTCATAATCGAGTGTACATAGTACTGATATAATTTAAGTTTTTGCTTTATATGGTGTCCTTTCCTTCCATCCACCATTTATATAATGTATTACATTTTTGTTTCATGATGTATTTTGACTTGTCCATGTGGCTTTTTTCCGTTTATAATAGTGACTGCAATAATGAATCAAGGTTTTTAATAAGAAAAGAGAAACTCTTGTCTAAGTAATGCTCATTCATCTTAAATGAGTAGAAGAAAAGAGGAAGAAAAATATTTTCTCTCATAAATAAATTAAATCAGTCCGTACTATTCCAATGATACTAACAATATTTTATTTTTCTCCGTGCAAAAAGTAGTTGACAACTTTGCATTTAATAAGTGAAAATTTCATTATAGAAATCATTTATAATTAGGACTTTGTCTGTTTTGACTTCCAAAACCTCTCTAGAGTTTATGTCTCAGGAGAAGAAAAAATCTACAAAGACTATCTCCATCTTGTAAGGAAAAAGAACAAACGGAGCCATCTGTCATTTCATAAACTACTTCAGAGTGTGACACATTACAGAAACTGAGAGAAAGAAGACAGAGAGTACCTATGAACATCAGGGGATCCAAAGCACTTCACTTTAAGATGCCATTTCTAGGAAGCTTAACAAAGATCTTAAGTTTTCACTAGAAAAATAGAATACACCAGTGTCTGTTTATTTGTTTAGTATATCCACAGTAAATAATGCAATGAAGTAGTTCTTCAAAACATTTGGAATACAGCAGACTCCAACACAATAAGCTGCATTATCTGTCAAAAATATATTAAAAGCATAGTATATATATTTTTTATTTTTTTTAATTAAAAGTATAAGGAAAGTTAGCAGAATTCATTATTTCACTTAAACGTTTTATTCTGATTTATTAATCAATAACTAGACCCACATGCTTAATTTGTATCATGTTATATTTAATAACATAAATAGTCTAAAAGTAGCAATAATGTGCTGTGTAATTATGCAGTACATATATTTTTGTAGGTGGTGTAATGTGCAAACAGAACTTTATATATTATGACACACAAGTACAACATAGCAAAATTCTAGACTGGTAAAAATGCTAATTTATGAAAAGCATTATTAACTCTGAATCCATAGACTGACTATGTTTCAATTGGTAAGAAGAACTATTTTGACAAGACACCACACAGCACAATAGCTTGGACCTTTAACTGGAGATCAAAATATCTATAATCAGAAATGCTACAAGTCAGGAAAAATATACACTCCTCTTTTGTGAAATATACACTGAGATTAATTTATTACAAAGTGTACCACCACTAAGCAATAAGACATTGGTACTGCAGTAAAGAATGTCTCACAAAGTCAATAGTCACAGCAACATATTCATCACTGTCGCAGGCTAAAAATGACATGTCACAGTACAGCTGTAAGCCGTTCCTCATTTTGTCTCATATTTTTGCCTCATCTTTTGAAAAATGCTTGATGTTCTGGTAAATCACTGAGGATTACAGTCAGACAGTAATGGCAGGTATTTTATTATTTAGAAAATGCGTGATGATGCAGCACCTTTTTTTTGTTCTAGTAACTTTTCATGCGAATTAGAGTGATATATACAACTGTACCACATTTTGATCCTGTGTCCCTCCATTATTTTTGGATTTGTTCAGAACTGTTATGCAAAGAAATTGCGAGGTATGTGTCAAAGGCACTTACCAGAATGGAACGTGTAAGAATAATATGGCACAGGGCCTTCTCTTTAATGAAAAGGTGTTAAACATCAGAATGTCTGTGTTGTTTGTTTATGATTTATAAAAGAAAAGGCAGTAATAAAAAGAACACAGTAAGTAGTTCAGGCAAGACACTTCATGCACATGAATGACATCACATGTTTTTACTTCCTCGGCAACTCGGCATGTAAAAATCTACAGCCAATCATTAGCGGACCGGAGTACCGCTGTGGCGACCCCTAACCTGGAAAAGCCAAAAGACACAACAACAACTTCTAGTATACCATCTTCTTGCCGCTAACAAACACTGCTTTCTATTGAGTACCACACACTTTCTTCCTATGATTAATTGTTTTGCATATGGATGATACCTCAGAACTGCTGAAGGAAGTATACTGTTTTGTCCTTAAATGTTTTGCATAGAGGGACCTCTGTCACAGTTCTAGTCTAAATTCTTAAAGTGCAATCTGTATCTGCCTATTGATAATGTCATGCATTATGGCATAGCTGAAGATAATTTACTCTGTATACGCAGTGCTTAACAATCTTGGTACCCCTTGTGACATATGTGACCAGCCTTACTGCCAAGGAAATCATTGTCTTCAAATGGATCAATGACAATATCAGGTTGGCAGTGTACAAAGGATATGAACACAGTGAGGGCAAATGACACTGAATACTAAATTACACTCCTTGTGAGTGACATCTCTGCAGGAGATGTTACTGTTTACCCAAGGTGCAGTGACCTACCTTGCAAATAACTGCATTAACTACTGTGACACAAGGACTGAATCCCCTTGAATACTGGATGTGGGAGGACTTTACCCAACATGTAAAATTATAAATCTGAGTTCTGCTTTAAAATCTAGTTTTATTTTTAATTCAGGTGGAATTTGAAACCATTTTATTAGCATTCCTCACATGGAACCTCATAGGACAATTGCATTAGCTATTCTATACTGCCAATAAGAAGGTCATTGATAGAAGACGTACAGTAATAGATAGGTACAATATATATGACAGATGCACTATGCCTCCCAGTGAAATGTACCTTTACAAACCTTTCCATACTACTTGAGCATCATCTAGCTAATCTCCTCAAACTAACATGAAGTTCCCTAATACTTTACTGCCAAATACTAATCAACATGTGTAATTATCTGGAATACAATCAGAACATGTAACAGAAGTACCTCAGGCCTTGTGGCTGTTCATCCCTGATATGTTAATTGCCAAATTTTGCAACAGCAAGGTTATACAGACTGAGATCCATCCTATAGCTGTGTGCAAAACTTAACAGTTATACATGTGAAACTGAGTGATATGTATTGTCTCACAATTAATGATCAATATGATGCATGCATGTATGCATGTATGTATACATTTAGAAAAATGTCTCAAGTGCACATTAGCTTAAGCCCTATGACATCACACACACACACACACACACACACACACACACACACACACACACAAACAAACACATTCACACACAGACACACGCAAATTATTCTCAAAAACATAGATATTTGCTTGAAAATACTCTTTATGTATAATACAAAAGTTAACAGAAAATTACAGGCACATTCATATTAATCAATGCACAGGACCAGGACCTCAACCATATTTCTAAGAAAAGTAGGCTGAATTGATGCTCCCCAGGATGGCCCCAGGATGAAATGATGTTCTCTAGAATATGTCCCAGGATTATGTGAAAGTGTGAGAACATAATGACATTATTAACTTCTCTGTCTGAAACGTGTATATATCTGTATATTTGTATAAATGTATGTATGGACATAAAAGGCTTCTATTTTTTTAATTAATCAAGGCTACTCATCTGCATTTTATTGGAGTAGAAGGGGTTAACTCTTGCAATAACTTTAGTATCGGATTTAGGGTGAAAACTTACCATAATTTCTTGCAGTGCTCTTGCTATAATGTAATGAATTGAAAACATAGTTTACTAATTTATATTTTACTTACAGACTTTCCATACTTTACCTGTAAACTGTAACTGTTACAAAGTCAAGTCTCTTTTGAGAAATAAAGAACCTGAGCTTCATGTTAAATTTGACACATGCCAAAACCTAATTCTGCATAGCCATTTGCAATTGTTTGGTTGAAGGAAAATGCAGATAAAGTATCTTACTCTGTTTAGCTATGCAGGGAATGCAAGGAAAGGCAGCAGTGTAATCCACCAACCCTCCAAAAAAATGCAATGGAAGATGTGGATCTGTACCACATAAAATAGCGCATAACATTGTAGGCCAGTTATATTTTTTCCTCAGGAACAGGACATTGGTAACTTCCTGACTTAATTATTGGTTGACTTTTAAATATAAAAAATAACCTAACATCAAAGCAAAACAACTATCCCAATATGGATCTGTAGCTAAACACCACTGTACCAAAACATACACTAGGCATCATCGGCTCTGTAATGTGAACAATGCAATTCAAAGTGATTTGCAGATCTACATAAAATGCCAATAGTGCATCACTACATCCCTTTGGCAGTTTGGACCACCACTTTGATTGTGGAAACCTGAATGAAATAATAAAGGACACCTGGCAAATACTGCAAGAGCAAAAAACATTGTGTGAGTATAAACTCGTATTTCAGAAATTATCTGCAAGATCTCTATCAGCTCAATATTGATTAATTATTTTATTTAGTTGATATCCTCCTCTCCATTTATGATTATATCAGCAAATGCCAAAAAAAATCTCAAACCTCAAAATACTGAACACTGCCTGCAAAAAAATAAATAAATAAATAAATAGCACAGTGACTGACAAACATAAACATTAATACAACATTGGCATCTCTTCCAACTAAGAGGATGTAGAAAAAAGTGTTTTTTAAACAGAAGACAGCTGTCTGCATCCACCATTTGGTTGGCAAACCTTCCATATCCCTCAAACATATATAGATAGATAGATAGATAGATAGATAGATAGATAGATAGATAGATAGATAGATGGGTCTAGGACACATGTTCGACTTGCATATGTCCGAAACACAAAACATCGAACACACGTACACGAAAGTGCTTAACATCGAAAAGCGCTTCCGTTTATATGTAGGTCAAAAAATAAAATCTACATTTCTGCAGGGGGCTTCACCCCCCATGCACCCCCACATCCCCCTACTTTATTCTCACTCCGAGATCACACTACAGTGGGGAAAAAGGAATTTTCCCTTACTCGCACTGTAGTCAGATCTACAAAACAGGCACACATTCTGTGATTAGAATGCATTGGGAGGTGTTGATAGTAGTTCCTGACATCAAAGAAGTAATAGGGGATGTCCCGCAGTTTGTATATAAGAAGAAACATGATTTAAAGAAGTTACTGTGTCACTCCAGGCACAGGAAACGTGGTTATGATCAGTCAGGGATTTTTCTTGCAACCAATGCAATTTTTGCAGCTAAATTGATTCCACCTCTACCTTTGTACATCCCATCAGTGGCACTAGGTATGAATTCAAGGTCTCTGCCAATTGCATGTCAGAACATGTAGTCTACCTTGCATCCTGTTCTGGATGCAGGGCATTCTACATTGGCAAAATGGATAGGAAGCTCAGGGACAGGATAGGGGAACACCTCTATCAGATCAGGATTGGATCTATGGTCAATGCCCTATCCAAACACATCCATTGTACTGATGACACACATGAGTTTAGTTTTAGGGTCATGGAAGTGATAACCATCCATCCCAGAGGAGGGGATATAAGGAATCGGACCGAGACACAAGAAGCGAAGTGGATCATTAGGTTGAGGATGGATGCTCTCCCAGGTTTAAATGACAATACACCACTGAATCCCTTTCTCAAGTCCAGAGGGCTTAGATAGTAGTCCAGTAGGTTACTTTTGTAGTCTGTAATGATATACTTGGGCCTCATGGATTGTTCTTTGGGGGCTGGAACTAGTTTCCAGTATATGTGATTTACAGATTTGTTCCAGTAATCCTAAGCATTGTTACATTTATGTAGTTAGCGTTATTTACAGTTGTACAATATTATATTTATGTATCCAGTATGCCACTATGTTCTTATAGGCATAGCAGATGTTTTTAAGAATTATAGTATTATGTTTTTATGTTTTCATATATTGTTATATATTTGCATATATCAACATTTTAGTTATGTTTTAATCATGTATTTGCATTTTGCATTTTGTTTTAAAGGCAGCTGTTGCTTTAATAGTTAGAATGTATTATTTACTTCTACTTTGGTGCCTGTTTTTCTTTATAATGATGAACACTTGTGAATATTTGTTTATAGTCTGAGGAAGCCCTATCAGGGTGAAAGTGCTTACCACTTTTCCTGTTCTCAAATAAATTTATTTGTTGTGGATAATATCGTTTTGACTTTACATTAGATATTCCTATATATTTGCAGCCTTTGTTCACTCCGGCACCGTATTATCTTTGTTTTACTACTTATTGGATAGTGTGTGGTTTACGGGGCATTTACTCCCTGGACGACAACATTTTTGTGGATTATTAGTTGTTGCTGCTAGTGTTGCCACAGAGACATGGCTGGAAGGGATGATAGTGCAGTCAAGTTACCTTATGTGCCTAACAATGGTAAAGACACTACTTTTGGCTTGGATCGCTTTTTGAGCTGTATAGCTGGGACAGTTAATCCCTTAATGCTCTATGAGGCAGCCAACGATGACCTCACCAATGCGTCCGTGGAGCCCTTCGATCAAGTGGAGCTGTGGTCAGCTATGGATAAGTTAGAAGCAGACATCTTGAAATTGAAGAGGCTACAAACTCAGAGGCAGCATTTTGAAGTCTGCGTACACAGGAGGATAATACCGAGGGGCCTAAGAGTTCTGAAGATGATGACAACCAGGACATTGTTTCCGGATTTACTGTTTAAATGGCAACAATTAAACATAGGTAAGCCTCAAATATATGACTTTGCGTAATGAGTTTTTCATGCCAGAGGAGAACAGTTTATGTAGACATTCAAAATCAGCAGAGGATTTTATATGAATGTTTTCCCAAGGAAATAGGAGCTGGAACAGTTGAAATGTTACTTGACAGTGTGTTGTTATTTGAGAAACGACTCTTCATGCAGGAACGGAATAAACTGAAAAGAGATACTGAAGATTTTCAACTGGGCCATGTTTTCACATGACCTAGAATGGACTTTCATAATCGCAATAGTAATGATAATGTTAATAGACAAACTGTTCAGTGCTTCACAAACTTCTGACATTGTAGGAGTGGGAGAGCCGCACAATTGTAATGAAATTGTTGTTTCTACTGAATCTGTAAATAGTAGAAATGGGCTTCCAATTGATAAGGAAACTGGTGGCACTGGGGAGAGGGTGAGAGAACCCTGTCCAGATAAAGGTGTGATTATAGAACAAGATGGTATTGTGACAACAGGGACTGGTAGAGATGTAAATGTTAATTCTAGCAATAAACCTACAGAATTGGTTGTCAGGAGGAAGGTAACCCATAACGTTGTTAATTCACAACCAGGTGAGTCTTCTGAGATTGATGGTGAAATCATCCAGCACCCTTTCCCCATCTCTGCTGTGTCCAGGGGAGGGGGGAGGACGAGATCGATGAGCAGGGGCAGGCAGAAAAGGAAACTGTTGGCCGAGTCTCAAACTAACCACAATCTCAAGAAAATGTGGGAGAGGACATTGACACATTAGTTCATAATATCTCTTCCTGCAATTTAACGTCAGAAGAATTAGTAGTTCTTTCCATATTGTCAACTTTCATCCCAACTAGCACCAGTAATCTCACAGACACTTTAATGGATTTCAAGTTATCTATAAGGAATTTATGTCTCAAATTATAGTTTAGGGACAGTTTGAATGTGCCAAGTTGTGAATAGTTTAAGAAATCTAGTCTTTATGTTCCAGGGGTTCCACCCTTAGTGGCCGCCTTTAGTAAATTGGTTGAGAATGATTTATATAAAATGAAATATGATGAGAAGCATTACAGGAACAAAGGGAATTTAACTTTCTGCCAGAGGAGAGTTCTAGCAGTGTTGAGGAATGGTTATTCATTCCATTGTTATTAGACCTGCCGATAAAGGAGGGAGTCTAGTAGTGATGGGTTCTGAGTTTTATGATCAGGCAATGAAATGGGTGGTAGGGGATGAGAAGTTTTATTGTGCCATAGTACAAGATATAATAAGGATACATATACACAGGATATGTGGGATGTTGGATGATCTCCTTAAGAGTCATGTCATCACTGAGGAACTATTTGAGTATTTGTTTGTCAGTGACCCCCTCATATCTGTAATTCAAGGCCTTCCCAAGATTCATAAGGACAAGCGTGCTCCTCCCATGAGGCCTACAGTTGCAGGTAGGGGGCGGTCTACTGAACCCTTCTCTATATATGTTGAGAGGTTCTTGTGCCCAGTTGTAGATGCTAACCTATATATATTAAAGGATACCAAACAGTTCTTGCTGGATTTATATGAGTGTATGAAAGTAGTACCTATTGACCTCCCTTTTCTAATGGTCACTTTGGATGTCCATTCATTATTCACTGTGATTCTGAATGAGGAAGGGGTTCAGAAGGTTCATGACTATTTGAAATGTAATATTGAACTCAATGGCTCTAGAATGGACCTTTTGGTTCTATTCCTGGAGGTTGTGCTAGAAAATAACATATTTTGCTTTGATTCACAGAGTTATCTGCAGAGGGATGGCATGGCTATGGGACTTCATGTACCAATAGCTACGCCAACCTATTTATGGCTGCATGGGAGCTGGAACATTTGTTTAAACTAGATGACTACTCCCTTAATGTCCTATTTTACAGACGCTTTGTGGATGACCTCTTCCTCATTTGGAGAGGCACCATAGAGGAATTACTCTGATTTATTGACAAGGTCAATGGGTTGTCTCCTTATTTAAAGTCCAGTCACAAATTCTCTGATAAATGTATATCATTCCTTGATGTTTATATAGAGAGGCTGGGGAATGTTTTTTTGAACACAGGGGTATATAGGAAATCTTGTCACTGGAATGCCCTTCTACATAGGCACAGCATGCATCCGGGGTATATATTTAGGGACATTGTGAAGGGTCAAGACATGAGGGTCTCACGGTATAATCCATCAGAAGAAGGATTTGACATTGCACTTAATTACCTATGTAATAGATTTAGGCCAAGAGCCTACATGAATGATGACATAGAGAAAGTCATGTCTGACCTTCCAGCTTTAAGAGTTGGCAGAGCTAGCCCCTGTTTTTCAGATTCAGTTGGAGCCGTGACTGAGAGTGATCAGCATGAGTCTCCAACTGAACCTGATCAAGCTGGTAAGATTAGAATACCCCTATTTTGCACTCAGGATGTGGGGAACATTAAGGATGTGATCAGAATGCATTGGGAGGTGTTGACAGTAGATCCTGACATCAAAGAAGTAATAGAGGATGTTCCACATTTTGTATATAAGAAGAAACCTGATTTAAAGAAGTTACTGTGTCACTCCAGACACAGGAAAGGTGATTATGATCAGTCAGGAACTTTTCCCTGCAACCAATGCAATTATTGCAGTTATATTGATTCCACCTCTACCTTTGTACATCTCATCAGTGGCACTAGGTATGAATTCAAGGTCTCTGCCAATTGCATGTCAGAACATGTAGTCTGCCTTGCATCCTGTTCTGGATGCAGGGCATTCTACATTGGCAAAATGGATAGGAAGCTCGGGGGCAGGATAAGGAAACACTTCTATCAGATTAAGATTGGATCTACGGTCAATGCCCTATCCAAGCAAGTCCATTGCACTGATGACATACATGAGTTTAGTTTTAGGGTCATGGAAGTGGTAACCATCCATCCCAGAGGAGGGGATATAAGGAATCGGACTGAGACACAAGAAGTGAAGTGGATCATTAGGTTAAGGGCAGATGCTCCCACAGGTTTTAATGACAAGAAACAACTGAAGCCCTTTTTCAAGTCCAGAGGGCTTAGATAGTAGTCCAGTAGGTTACTTTTGTACTCTGTAACAGTATACTTGGGCCTTATGGATTGTTCTTTGGGTGCTAGAACTAGTTTCCAGTATATGTCATTTACAGATTTGTTACAGTAACCCTAACCATTGTTACATTCATGTAGTTACAGTTATTTACAGTTGTACAAGATTATATTTATGTACCCAGTATGCCACTATGTTCTTATAGGCATAGCAGATGTTTTTAAGAATTATAGTATTATGTTTTTATATGTTCTCATATATTGTTATATATTTGCGTGTATCAACATTTTAATTATGTTTTAATCATGTATTTGCATTTTATGTTTTGTTTTAAAGGCAGCTGTCACTTTAATAGTTAGAATGTATTATTTACTTTTACTTTGGTGCCTTTTTTTCTCTATAATGATGAACAGCTGTGAATATTTGTTTATAGTCTGAGGAAAACAGAATGAAAGCGCTTACCACTGTTCGTGTTCTCAAATAAATTTATTTGTTGTGGATGATATCGTTTTGACTTTGCATTGGATGTTCCTATATATTTGCAGCCATTGTTCGCTCCGGCACCTTATTATCTTTGTTTTACTAAAAAAACATTGTGTGAGTATAAACTTGTATTTCAGAAATTATCTGCAAGATCTCTATCAGCTCAATATTGATTAATTTCTTTATTTTTGTTGATATCCTCCTCTCCATTTATGATTATAACAGCAAATGCCAAAAAAAAAAATCTCAAACCTCAAAATACTGAAGACTGCCTGCAAAAAAAAAAAAATAAAATACAAAAATAGCACAGTGACTGACAAACATAGACATTAATACAACATAAACATCTCTTCCAACTAAGAGGATGTACAAAAAGTGATTTATAAACAGAAGACAACTGTCTGCATCCACCATTTGATGGCAAACTTTTCATATCCCTCAAACATATATAGATAGATAGATGGGTCTAGGACACGTGCTTGACTAGCATAGGTCCGAATCACAAAACATTGAACACACATACACAAAAGTGGTTAACATTGTAAAGTGCTTCCATGTATGTGTAGTTCAAAAAAAAATCTATGTTTCTGCAGGGGGGCTTTGCCCCCCTGCACCCCCCACACACCCCTACTTTATTATTTTCACTCCGAGATCACATTACAGTGGGGAAAAGGTAATTTTCCCTTACCCACACTGTATTCCAATCTACGAAACAGGCATATATACACGGAAGTGCTTGTCAATGTTAAGCGCTTTGGTGTATGTGTGTTCGATGTTTTGTGATTTGGACATATGCTAGTCGAGCATGTGTCTGGATCCCAGATAGATAGATAGATAGATAGATAGATAGATAGATAGATAGATAGATAGACAGATAACAACTACACATTTGCATAAACCAGGAGTAAGAAGAAATCTCACTCAGAAAAGAAATCATTGACAAAACTGCACTGGTAGTGATTTCTTGCATTACACAGCTGTAACAATGAAAATACTCACTTCTTCACAGATGAGCTTCTAATTAAAAATCTCCCTGCACAATATTTATCTTAAAAACTATTCAGAAATATGGGAATTCATCAAATGTGAGTCTGGAATATTGTACATTTGACATTTATTACAACATTATAAATATGCTATTCAAGGGCATGCTTGACATTTTGCACTCTACTCCATTAACACCCTATCCTCTACAGGTGTTTAAGATATCTAAGGCATAGTTATTCATGTATCCTGCCACTACTGACATACATTTCCCTTCCTGCATGGCTCACAAAACCATCCATGGTGGTCTACCATACTACCCATCAACACAAAACCATCCACAGTGGTCTGCCATACTACCCATATACACAAAACCATCCACAGTGGTCTACCATACTACCCATCTACACAAAACTATCCATGGTGGTCTAGCATACTACCCAGCTACACAAAACTATCCATGGTGGTCTACCATACTACTCATCTACATATAGCCATCCACAGTGGTCTACCATACTACCCATCTACAAAAATAACATCCATGATGATCTATCTTATTACCCATCTACACAAAACCACCTACAGTGGTCTATCATACTACCCATCTGCACAAAATCATCCACGGTGGTCTACCATACCACCCATCTACACAAAACCATCCACGGTGGTCTACCATGCTACCAACTAAACAAAATCATCCACGGTAGTCTACAATACTACCCATTTACACAAAATCATCCATGGAGGTCTACCATACTACCCATCTACACAAAACCATACACAGTGCTTTACCATATTACCCATCTACACAAAGCCATCCATGGTGATCTACCATACTAACCATCTACACAAAATCATACATGGTGGTCTACCATTCTATTCATCTACACAAAACCATCCACGATGGTCTACCATACTGCTCATCTACACAAAACAATCCACATTGGTCTACCATACTACTTATCTACTCAAAATCTTCCACGGTAATCTACCATACTACCCATCAACACAAAACCATACTTGACAGTCTATCATACTACCTATCTTCTCAAAATCATCTACGGGGGTCTACCATACTACAAAACCATCCATGGTGGTCTTCCACACTGCTCCTCTACACAAAACCATCCACTGTGGTCTACTACTCATCTACACAAAACCATCCATGGTGGTCTACCATACTACTCATCTACACAAAACCATCCACAGTGGTCTACCATACTACCCATATACCTCCATTCTATATAGTAAAACATTAAATAATTATGAATTTTGACTATAAAGGCAAAATGATTAGGTCATCTCTGACTTCTTTCTAGCCATAATAGGTACTAACATGTCTACAATAAGAAAATAAGTCCTCCCGAAACAACACGTGCTTCTGTTTTATGGCATTTTCAGTAGACAGAGCATGAAAGCAATAATCTCATGAGCACTAATTTCCTACAACAGTTCACAACTGAGAATATAACTGTCCAGTAACTGAGCTGAACACACAGCTATAATGTCTGTTTTAAGCACGTTAGTAAGTCCAAAATATTTGTTTTGTTTTTATTTCATTTTGAAATTCTCTACCCATAGCATTATTCAGGCTGTAACAGTCAGACAAAGACATGCTTGCAGAAAATATATGCTCACAGTTTTGAATAAAGTAGTGCAATGATAGAATGATCAAACAGACTACAAGGTAAGCTATTCAACATTACAGAGATATAAGTTTATGCTCCAACTACAGATGCTTGAGGAGGATACCATCAACTTCTTATCACAATTTGACTAGTTTGTGAGCATCTGCAACATTTTCTGAAACTAAAACTAAAAAAAGGTACTGCATTCACCATATGTGATGAAATGCTAAAGTTTTTAATAAATGCACAATTTGCATAATGGCCATCTGGTCTTGGAGTACAAAATGAACCGAGATGCAGATTAGTAAAATTCTGCCAAGCCAATTCACAGGCCATAACAAAGTCTACCTTTCAACAAGAATGAGATGGCTTTACACATTCATATCACCCGATGATCTATACAAAAAAACATACTGGTTATATCTTTTGCAGTCTGAGATAGAAGTACTCTGTACAGTATAATCAGCAAAAACAAGAGCCAACTGTGGCTAAGACCATTGGTGTGTTATCAAGGATCATAAAATTAAATTATGCAAAACAAGAAAAACATTCAGGCCAGCTAGATATGAGCTTAACAGCTCCCTACTGAAATGTCTACATTCAAAATGCTGAGTGATGATAAGCTGAACAAATAAAGACCAAAAACACAGATGAGCATATTTTGGAACTCATTATTCTCCTTAAAACTTCTTTTTGCCAAGGGTCAAGTACCCTGCACCCTCCCATGTGGCAGCAAGCCCCCCCACACCACCCTAAACTTATATATACTAACTCAGAGATTGTCATACCTTAAAGAAAAGGTAATATCATGAGAAACAGCATCTCAGACTTAGTATATGTAAGTCTGTTCTTTCAGCCATTCAGTCTCCAAATTTTGGAAATCTCAGTAGGGTCACAACATTTCAAATGGTTACCAAGCTCAAAAATTTAATATGCAGTGAAAGTAAACAATACATTTAAAGAATTATACCTGTCAGAGAGAGTGCCTGCAGAGCTATACACAAAAGTATATTATATTGTCCAATAGGAGGCAACATAACTTTTTCAAGAAGAAAGAGGATTAATAAAGACAATATGGTGGTCTGTGGAGACTTTACACTTCACTGAGGAAAGAAGAAGAGCAAAATGCAATAGAGATAGGGAAAATATGCCAAACTCCATAGAGTTCCAGTGAAGAGTAGGAAGAGGCAGTGAGGTTTACTTAAATGAGCAGTTCAAAGGAATGGAAAAATATAATAGGGCAGGAATGGTAAGAGATCTTTTCAAGAAGAGGGTCAATAATAAGAGAAAATTCAAGGTAAAAATGTGCATGATAAAAGGAAAGGTTTTAAAGGATAATCAGAAGCAAAAGACATTAAGAAAAGGTGGCAGGAATATACAGACCTATCAGTGAGTACAATGCCCCCTTTGGCATGTACCTAATCAGGCATATCCAATAACTGGAATGTACACAGAGGTTCCTCACTAAAAGAATACAGGGCATAAGTAATATGTCCTATGCAGACCGACTCAAAACCCTATCCTGTATTCTGTCTCCTATAGGCTTTTGAGAGGAGATCTATGCCTGGTATACAGGACATTGCCAGACCCCACTCTGATGGACCTCCTGCTTATCCACAAAACAAACAGTACAATAATTATCCATTCTAGAGACTTAAACCTTGCCTGTGATGCAAATAGGACCTGCTGGAGAGATAGGTATGCATCCCAGAGACTACCCTGTCTATGGAACAGGCTGCCCATCCATGTGAAGCAGAGTTCCTCCCTAATCCAATTCAAGTGCAACATGGACAATTGGATGGGAAACCAGAAATTCATAGATGGTTTGGTACCTATGTTTCTGATGCAAACAGGTAACCTGTAAATGGTTCATCTCCCATGCCCATGCTTACATCTATCAAGGGTATCAGAACTCATCAGATATTTGGGATGCATTACTAGGTTTAAAAAGACCCTTGCGATCATTAACCTAGTAAACACCTATGAACCTATATGTAAGAAGGACCCTAACATCAGTGATGCATATGATAGAATATACTCTAGAGCCAGATATCCTGTAGAGTGAAGTTATCCAAGAAAGCCTTGTTAATAACAAAGTTGCAGCAAGTGATGTAATTCAGATGATTTGTTTTAGGTCCTACAAAAGGATGGTCTTACAGTGTTACTTGGAATTTTTAGAGCAAATAGTAAAAACAAAACAGTGGCCACTGGGTTAGAAAGGTCAATGTATGTTCCAACCCCTGGGCAGTATAAACCATGGTCAAATTATTGAATAACTGCACTTGTTTTACATGCTGGCAAGGTAATTATCAAGATCCTGAACATTAAACTCCAGTAAATATATACCCAAAAACTGTCAGATGTACAAGGTGGTCTTGGAAGGAGAAAATGCACTAGAGGTCAAATTGTCATCATCTCCTGCATACCAGAGAAAGCAACAAAGTTCTAAAAAATGTTTCTGCTTTAGTGTCTACACTAAAGCTTTTACCTGTGTTAACTTAACAAATTATTGAAAGATCTTAGAGAAAAAGAGGTGCCACATTACTTTATTAGCTTCACGAGGAATCCTTATGAAGACCAACAAGTGAAAACTTCACTTGGATATGGAATAACTGACTAATTCAAGATTGGGAAAAAAGTGTGATAAGGTTGTATATTGTCCCATTAGTAATTTAATTTAATTTATTTGCTGAATAGTTCATGCAAAATGCCAGGGTGCATGAAACACTTGCTGGAATCAAAATTGCTAAGAGGACTATTAACATCCTCAAATATAAAGATGATATCAATCTGATAACTGAAAGTGATGAACAGTTAAAGAGCCTGCAAAAGTTGAAAGTGCAAATCTTCATTTGCTACGCAAGATAAAAAATAAAAATAAAATAAAATTATATGAACTAAGCCCTCTAATCCTTTAAAAATCGATGGAGAATAAGTGAAATCAATGACAGATGTTATTTTCCTCGGCTGAAATATCTCTGCAGATGAAGACTGCAGTCACATAATTAAAACTTTGAGCAGACATAGTGCATAGGACACTGAAACAGGTTTGTAGGATGCTTTTTGTGCCATGATTCAATGATTGCTCAACTATTAAACTTTATATCCTGATTCAGAAATTGGCATTATTGTGTGCTGAGTTTGTGATTTTTGTGAAATTTGAATAACGTCCATATAGACAAATCTATATTTTTCTTCCCAGTAAAAACACAGAGCTGTGAAACCTGGTCTATCAGAAAGGACATGCGTTTGGAAACTAATGCTTTTAAAGTATAGACTGGAGAAAACATTTCAGAATTCTGTAGACTGCAAGCTCAAATCAGTTTGTACTTAAAGCAGTTTTTACTTAAAATGATAAAGTCAAAATCTTCACAGGATGAAATCAGTCTTTATTTAAAGCAATAAAGCCAGCCTGTTCACTGAATGAAATCAGTCTTTACATAAAACAATAAAGCCAGCCTGTTCACTGGATGAAATCAGTTTTTACTTAAAGCAATAAAGCCAGTCTGTTCACTGAATGAAATCAGTCTTTACTTAAAGCAATAAAGCCAACCTGTTCACTGGATGAAATCAGTCTTTACTTAAAGCAATAAAGCCAGCCTGTTCACTGAATGAAATCAGTTTTTACTTAAAGCAATAAAGCCAGCCTATTCACTGAATGAAATCAGTCTTTACTTAAAGCAATAAAGCCAGCATGTTCACTGAATGAAATCAGTCTTTACTTAAAGCAATAAAGCCAGTCTGTTCACTGAATGAAGTCAGTCTTTACTTAAAGCAATAAAGCCAGCCTGTTCACTGGATGGGCTGTTCATAAAACTAAAACTAAAGCACTTTGGCCACTTATCAAAAAGGCATAATTCACTAGAGAAGTCACTGATGCTAGGAAAAGAATAAAGGAAAAATGTGGGGCAGCAGAGGTTAAAACAGGCAGAAAGCATTATTGAAGTAATGAACATGAATTTTCAAAACTGTGAAAGAGCAGTTGCTGTCAGACTGGCCTTGTGTGTTAAAATATTTGAAGTCACAAAGTGCTGGTCTCAGCTACTAAAAAACAAGAACAAAAATGTGAAAAGAGATGAACAGGAGAAGAATGGCTTATCAGACTCAGACTGTTGATTGAAGTCATTGCGTTACTGCAGCACTGTCAAAATATTGTGCCCTAATGCGTATGTTGTTATTTTCAAATTTGCTGATTTATCACATGAAGTCATTGCTGCAGTCAATTAGTACAATCTGAACTGCTTTTTTCAGTGCTGGTTTAGCTTGTATGAGTGTAAATGACAGAGATTTGAAATGGTGTGTGCAAAATTGGTCCCCATGTTCTTTTCTACTATATGTGCTACAATATTTTGTATTTCGGGAACAACAAAATGGTGAAATATCTCATTACCCAAGGTGTGTGAACAGAAATTAATTAATTAATTAAGTAATTAATTATAATATTAAGTCTTTGCATTTCTGAAAGCCAAAATCAATATTTTGTTTCTACATCAGATTTGCTTTGATGTCTTTTCAATGAAAGAGTATTTTTCAAATTTGGGCATTGGTAAAATTATTTTTCGTAAGCAATTTTTTGCATACTTGTATATGCTCACTTTTGAGGTGTTTTGGCAAAATGATTTTCATTATATTCAAGAGATAGAAAAGGTAAGGACGACAGTATGGATCAACTCAGTAAAGGCTGATGATATCACAACCAGAAATATGGGATGATAGCTTAGTTACAGTCTCGTTCAGACTAGAGCATTCATTGTAATTTAAATGATTTTAATTTGAATCAGTTTTGGCACTGCAGATGGACAAAAAGAAGTTCAGAGTATTTACTATGATACTCAGAGAATGGTATTAACATAAGGATGGATTTCACTGGTTTTTATGTACAAAAACATATTTACTGCCCAGTTAATAAAATGGACATGCAGTCTTCTTTTCATGTACCAGAACGTGTGTGTGTGTGTGTGTGTGTGTGTGTGTGTGTGTGTGTGTGTGTGTGTGTGTGTGTGTGTGTGTGTGTGTGTGTGTGCATGTGTGTGCGTGTGTGTGTGTATGTGTGTGTGATCTGAGGCATTTCTCCATTATGCTTATGTAACGAAATCTAGATGTTTCCCTATATTTCTGTATCATGATCTACAATATTTATATTGCTTTTACTTTCTCCCCCATTATCTGTGATAATGCAGATATATATTTAAAGGTCTTTAGAATGAAAGTGAGTACTTGTGTTTGTAACAAAGCTACATTAGTGAAAGGTATAAGAGCACAGTCAGAACACAAAGTCAAAAAATAAGGGTTCAAGTACAAACAGTAACTATTTTTTTTTTATTTCCATTCACTCTAAATACTGTATATATGAGCAGATTATTAATACTATTTAATTGTAAGTGACAATGTTTGTGGTTACTAGTTATAGAGAGAGGACGGCTAGTTTGCTACAATTAAAATATAAGTTACATCTTCTTCAGTGGCAGTTAGAGTGGTACACTGCAACCCTTCGATTCAAGTCCAGGTGAAGCACTTATGTTTTTTTTAATTCATTTGCATACATGTTTTTCATAAATATGCCCATCACCTCTTCTGTGTGACTGCTGGGTAATCTCTGAATGCATGCTTCCTATTAATAATTGCAATCTTTATCATATAAGACATAACGATTTTCTAAATTATAAAAGGCTTTTGCATAATGCATTACACCATTATACTGGCTGATTTATTTTATTTTATAAATATATATATATATGTGTGTGTGTGTGTGTGTGTGTGTGTGTGTGTGTGTGTGTGTGTGTGTGTGTGTGTGTGTGTGTGTGTGTGCATTGTAAAATTAAGCTGGCAATAAGATGTTCTGTTCTTGTTTTATTTTTGGATTCTGGGGATAGCAGTACCATTGGGATATGTTTAAATGTTTCATTGTTTGCTAATACATTGGTCATGATGGTTTCTATTTGCTGGGTCATCTGTTGCTATATGCAGTGACTCTTGAGTTTCTACTTCTGAGACACTCAGCAAAAATCTGGCATTAGAAAGGGTCACCAAGCAGATACATTATACTGAAAAATTACTGCCAAAACAAAGCTGTCAAGTATGTGAGGCAAAGTAATAACAACACGTTATATATTTGTATCACAAAATGCCTAATAAAACCTAAATATATTCCTAGAAGTATCTTCTCATTTTCTGGTCCATCAGTGTCACATTAGAAATGTAATAAGCTTTCTCTAGAGATTTGCAGTAAATCTGTCTGCTCCGAATCAATGGAAAATGTTTGAGATTTGTAGTAACCAGAGAAAAGACATGAGTATCCATATATAACACAAAGCTTTTAAAAAGCTATAATAAGAAAATGCTATCTGAGCTTCATTTGATGATCAAAAATCTCTAAGAGCGAGGAAGAAATGGCAATATAGAACATTATAGAGCATTTCATGTATGATTATATGAACTTTGTAAGCTAATCCATTGCATATAAAATGTATGTAATTATGCATTGTGTCATACATGAGTAATACAGAATTGAATTTTGTGACAGCATTTAAAAGATCTGTAAATGGATGTGCACAGTGCAAATATCCTAACCCATTTCCTGCTAGAAAATCTGCAGTTCATTTTAAAGCATGCATTTAACATCTGATAAATATTTAATCCACAACACTGAAGCACTGTGGAAGTACAACCTGACCTAGAAATGTAGTTTTTATTTGAATGTTACTGGTCTTTACCTGCTGCCCTGCCAGAAATCAGACATCCTTCTTGCCTACTGGTCCAAAGTTGTGGTGGATTCATTCTCCAGCAGAGACTTGCCTGACTGAGCCATACCCTTCTAATGAGTAGTACTACGATATGAAAGCTGACATTTTGAGGGAATGTCAGCCAAACAGGAAAAGAAGAGAAATTTCATATGCAGTTTCCCTGTGTCTTTTTAATTCTCATGTACAGACAGCCTAAGGGAAGCACATAGTAATGGGTGGGTGCTGTTTGCACCCTTTTGCATATGTGCTGAAATCTATCCACTGTGCACTAGTACAATTGAGTGTGACCAAGCGCATTTCATGGCCTTTCATGTTAATGGACTGTTCCCCTGCCTCTGCCTTGGAACAGTGCAGCAGTGAATGACGAAGCATCAACTTTTCATTCTACCAGCCCTTTCTAGTAACTTCAGCAGCCTGGACAGCAGCTGACCCTAGCATATATGGGTCAAAGCAGCCTGGACAGCAGCTGACCCTAGCATATATGGGTCAAAGATTTTTTTCTCCCCTGAGTACAATGGCCATTAGCTAACTGCGTGAATGCATATGCTCGGATTTGTTTTCCTAAAGTTTATAAGCAGAGAAATGAGAATGAAATTCCAGAGGAAAGCATGAAACTACATTTATGGATTCATGGAGTCATGGACAAAGTTGATAAAACCTGGGAATAGGGGCAAGAGAAATTCCAACAAAAAAACTGTACACAGAAAAATCCATAGAATGATTGAAAAATTGTAGTGGCTCAAATGAAGCTGGGCAGTGCAGTGGTTCAGTAGTTAGTATTGTCACCTCACAGCAAGAGGTTCTCTGGTTCAATTCTTGCTTGGGGTGCCTTTTGTGTGGAGTCTGCATGCCCTCTCTGCATTTATATGGGTTTCCTCCTGATACTCTCATTTTCTCCCACATTCCAAAGACATGTATCTGGGACATTTTCCCCAGGCCTCCACAGAAAATAAAATCTGTCCTAGTCAGACTTTCCCAGTCAACAAATGTTAAATAAATAAAAATTACCTGATGCAAAGAGGGATCCATTTTGCATATCTTAATCTGGGTATTTTTTTTTTTATTTTTGCTTGAGATTCTGGTATGTTTTACGATTCAGGCATTATCACTGAACTGGTTTCATGTTCTTAAATGTAGCATTTAGGTTTTGTTGGTGGGTAAGGTGCTTCGGCTTTAAAGAAAAGAAACTGAAGAAATAATCAGCATAATGCATCATTCAAAACATGATTTCTCTAGTCCCTTGATATGTATCTTTCAGTGACACAGTGTTGCAGATTGCAATATTTGGAATAGGACAACAGTAGAGAATTCAGTCATTGTTTGAGTCATGCTCTTGGAAAAACTTTTTCTGTGCTACATCTCTTTGCTCAATTTGTCAAAACATCACAAATGGGCAACAGTCATGAGTTTACGTTATATTTAGATTTTACCAGGATTACCAGCAATATTCCAATTGCAGCTAAACAAAATCAGTGCATATTAAGCAGGAAGATTCATTTGCAAGTAATTTTTAAATGTGAATATCATATGAAGAACAGAAACTAGAAAGTGAAAATAAATCAATAAATAAATAAAAGCAGAGGATGAATTTCCCAGGAAAGTATTGTATGCCTCCAGAGTGCTAAGTTTCAGGGAGGTTGCTATACGAAGTGGTTGACAGCTAATTAAATATGTATTAGGCACTGAATCGCACCAACACAGCAAGCAAAGGAATGCATAAGAAAGCAGAGGTGTAGTGATAATAGAGTAAACAGTGTTAAGATGCTCTGTGGCAGAAGCAGAACTGCAGTAGAGTGTGAGATTGGGGTCTATATCACATCATCAAAAGCGTAAAACATCGAACACCTCTTCATCAATCCCTAGTCGTTGAACTCTGAATCTGTCGAACAATCGTTTCTGCAAAGTTTTTTCCGCATTAAGTAACCAGTGGGTCAACCTACCAACCACATCAAACAAAGCAAAATTTAAAACCCACTCACCTCCACCCCCCCCCCAACTAAATACTCCATCTCTGTGATCACACTACAGTGGGGAAAAGGGAAAATTCCCAATGGTGGCCCACTGGTTACTTACTGTGGGAAAAACTTCACAGAAACGATTGTTCGATGGATTCAGAGTTCATTGAATAAGGATCGATGAAGAGGCATTTGATGTTTTGCACTTTTGACAATGTAATATAGACATGTGAGACTGATATGATGGATATCACAACCAAGGCAGGTTAGCATGGCTGAGTCAATGCATTTTCACGTGCAGTGTAGCATGACATACCTGCATTTTGCATTCATTTGGCACAAGAACATCAGTGCAATAACAACTAGGTAGTCCAGAGTGGGACTGCATAGCAATGTGCTGACCCTGTTCCTCATCTAAATGGGGAGGAAATGGGGAGATAAGAAAGTAGAAAAAGGGAGAAAAGTAAGCAGAGGAAAACACTCAAGAGTAACCATAAGGTATGAAAGACTGGGGAGAGTATTGCTTTTGAGGGAATTAACCCCTTTTGTATATTTTACAAAAAAAGGGAAGGTGCAGAAGATGTGAGTACTAGCTGAAGACAGGATTAAATGACAATAGTTAAATAGCAGATGCTGACAGATGAACACAGAAAACAGAAAACAGAAATGGTGAGAAGGACAGTGGATGGAAGCAAACACACAGACGATGAACAAACGGTGATGGAGCATTTTACAAAGGAAAACCAAAAACTGGAGAATGATACATAGAGTAGTGATGTCAGGTCAACCTAGATGACAGCAAAACAAAGCATCACTCACTAAGAAGAAGCCATGGAAAGCACCAGTGCCTCCTAAATATCACCTCCAAGAGGAAGAACATCATGCACCAGTGCCTCCTAAATATCACCTCCAAGGGGAGGACCATCATAAACCAGTGCCTCCTAAAATATCACCTCCAAGAGGAAGACCATCATGCACCAGTGCCTCCTAAATATCACCTCCAAGAGGAAGACCATCAAGCATCAGTGACTCCTAAATATCACCTCCAAGGGGAGGACCATCATGCACCAGTGCCTCCTAAATATCACCTCCAAGGGGAGGACCATCATACACCAGTGCCTCCTAAGTATCACCTCCAAGAGGAAGCCAATCATGCACCAGTGCCTCCTAAATATCACCTTCAAGGGGAGGACCATCATACATCAATGTCTCCTAAATATCACCTCCAAGAGGAAGACCATCATGCACCAGTGCCTCCTAAATATCACCTCCAAGAGGAAGACCATCATGCATCAGTGCCTCTTAAATATCACCTCCAAGAGGAAGACCATCATGCACCAGTGCCTCCTAAATATCACCTCCAAGAGGAAGACCATCATGCATCAGTGCCTCCTAAATATCACCTCCAAGGGGAGGACCATCATACACCAGTGCCTCCTGAATATCCCCTCCAAGGGGTGGACCATCATCCCCTACTGAGAAGCAGACCTGGTGTGCAGTGGCAAGCCAGTGCTGGCTGTATCAGCAAGTGCAGCCTGAGGTGACTGGACCTAAAAAAAGTCAACTCAGTGGATAAAAAATGATTAGTCATATATGTTAGAAGCATATTTGCAGCTCTGCAATGCAGATATCATACAGACTCCTTCTGCAGCTCCCAGCTATATCCATCCATCACTCTTCCACCTGTGGAAAATAAAGTATATACTGTTAACAGTAAGATAGTAGAAGATACTTATTGTACAGTTCAGGTTCCCTCTATGTAATCTGTCCCTCCAACTGAAGCTGCAGATTTGGGTGGCACCACCTCAGTTTAGTTTACTTATGTCATCACTGACCTCTTTCACTATAGGTTGTCAGTGCCGTCATTCATCCTTCCAGTAAACTCAGGCTAGGCATCCAGTTTCCAGAATGGGTCCTCATAATTGTTCAGAATGAGTTCTCTAAAGTTCCAGGAAGGACATGAAAATCCTGCTATCCCTGTCACACAATATTGGAACCATGTATTCCCCAGTGCCTGAAGCAGAAATAGTCTCTCACTCAGGTCCATTAATAAAATGTAATGGAGGCCCCATGAACATACATGTACATTTGTGAAACTTGATTCATGCAGTTGTATTACTACAGCACTAACACATGGCCATGGTGCTCTTATCCTGTGCTAAAGGCATACACATGCTGCATGGGGGAGCATACAAGTCACATGCTTCTGTGACATAGGTGCAAGCACTGATATGTTTGAGTTGTGCATCAGGCACCAGCAGTGAGTTATAGACAGTGGTGTCACCATAACAACCACATTGTGTTTCTTGTTAGCGCAATATAGAGGCATCACAGCTTTCTACAACAGCACTTACAACCATGTAACTGTGAAACAGAGGAATTTCAGTACAAATTATATAGACTTGAAGCTTCACAGAGTTAATGGAGGAGTCCTTCCTGCTAACGTACCTCAGTAAGAACAACACACTCTGTGCTTGATGATAGTGAATCATAATAGCGACATGCCACTTTCTGAGTATGAGTTTCCTGAATCATGCATTGACACATGGTTACACTATATAAATGTGGAGGGAAGTTGTGAATAACACTAATTACAACCAAAGCAAGGTGCACAGGTGATGTCTGTGATCATAAGTGTGTGCATCATGTAACATGCTACATGACTGCTGACTGGCATGTTACCTAAGGATGTGCAGGTAGTTCAATGGCCACAAGGAACAGGTAATACCTATAAAATTTCACTATCCAAGGGAAAGAAATCCTAGTGCAGACTCTCTTTAATTAATTTAATTTAATGTAATTTTTTTTACTTTTCAAGAGAAATCAAAATGAGTGGATGGGAAATAGAAAATTCACCCTGGGGATCACTCCAGTGGCTCTACTCGACAGAGGCACTAGGAACTAAGGTTGGTTGGAATGATGCCAGGGTAATCCTATGGGCTAGGCTTGTAAAGGCTCTAGGGCCTTTAGCCTAGTACACACCTATGAACCTATGGACAGCAATAATTGGTCTATACAAAAGGTACAATATAGTGGCAATGATATGATAATCTTTTTTTCCAAATATTGTTATTATGTTTTCCAAAAACAAATATATTTTATAACATTGAAATATATGCACACAATATATATAGGTTAACGACAAATAGAGCTGTCAAATACAAATAACAATGAATCAAATTATTTACAAGGGTGTCTAGGTTAAAAATCTGATCCTCATTTTTACATTCATTATTCATTTCATAAATTGCTACAGTAGTTACTCTTCAATACCTCAGTCACTTTTAGCCATGCATTTTATAATAATGTAGTTCTTTCAGTTCTTTTTCTGATGGTGTTCATTTTCAACTATGACACATTCAACACAATGTCTCTGTATTCTTTGAATGTAGAAAAAAGTCTCACTTTTCCAGTTTATTGTTATGGTCTTTTGTACAATAGCCAGTAGAGTCCATAGGAGTGAAAACTTTGCTCTTTGAACACAATTAGGTAGAAGAATATTAAACAGGATCAAACATTTAAACAGTAGGAATTTATAATTAAAAAATGTTTGCAAAAAATAATTAACTTTATTCCAGTATGATTTAAGCAGTTGGCAAAAAGAACATATGCTCCCAGTCTGCTTTCAGTTTTAATTTGCATTTCCAACAGCCAATTTCTTGTTTAAACAGTAGTTCCATTTTATGTGGTGTTATGTAAGATCTGTGTATAAACTTCCATGTAAAAAGCTTCCATTGCAGTGACAGAGATGTTTGTTTTGAGGAGATGAAAATTGGTTTTTTTGTCACTGTCATTTGGAAATTGATTATTGATTGTTTTATAGTAATCCTACAGATTTTCTTTATGGTTTGTTTTCATTCTTTTAATTATTTTATAAATGCACGATAAGTGGCCTTTTCCAGTAATAGTTTGTTTTGTTGTGAAGACCATGTGTTCTAAAAAATTAGAAACATTTTGTCTAAATGTTAACTGCATTGTCTCTAATCTGTTTAAATATATTGACTTATGTCCTGTATAAGTAGCCACAAATTATCTAAATTTAATTTCATTCTTACTTGTTCCATTGTTAGAACTTTTCCAGAATCTAACAATTGATGCCAGTAAACCAATTCATTCTTCTTAAGGGTCTTAACTGTTTCTGTATGAAAGGTTGTAATATTACTCTGCATGCATGCAACAGGATATAATGACAATAACTATGCTCTTATGTATGGACTGCTATTTTTAACATTTTTGTAAGCTTTTAAAATGTATATGATAAATTTATTTATAGTTTTATGTTTACTTTCTGTTGTATGTTCTCTCAACAGCCGTAGAAAATTATTGGATACTATTTCTGTTTTTTCTGTGGTAAAGCAAAGCCCGATTTCAGCCATATTCTTTTATGTATTTGTTTCCATCTGGCAGAATGCTGTATTTATTCATAATGATATTGTTTTTTGATAGATGACAGTGTATATGCCTCTATATCAGGCAGACCAATTCCTTTTTTTCCCCAATCATTTAAGTGATAATTTATAGCTATTCTGGATTTATTAGGATACCATTGGAAGTTTAGGATTAATCTATTAAATTGTTTCATATAAGATTGAGGAGGAGGAGGAAAACAAATTTGTATAAAGTATAGTATCTTTGGAAAAATAATCATTTTAATTATGTAAAGCCTGTCTTCCATTGAAAAAGAATTTATTCCATTTTTGTATGAGACTTTTAATTTATTTATTTTTATTTATTTATTTATAGTTGATTTACCAGGATTGTCCATTGGGCCCGAAGAACCCATTTTCAATGGAGTCCTGGGGAGAAAAGCTCCAGAACAAAGATACAAAAGATTACAGATGTTCACACTTTTACACTTACAATCATAGTAAAACAGATTGTCAAAAACAGTGGTAACAAAACTATACAGTGGTTGACAAATGTAGACAATTGTTGGTTCAAGACAAAAAACAAAGGACAGGTGGTTACAATGCAAAGAATCTAAGGTTTAAGCATCTGCAAATAGACTACTTTGGTTACATTGTGTATGATAAACATAGCATTGCTGTAGTAAATATGTAGTATCTTGAGTGGAATAGTAGAATTTAAGAATTATTAGGTGTTATTGCATTTTATTATTTATAGTATCTGGTTATATATGATATGGTTGCCTGTAGGGAACAGACTAGGCTATGAGGGGTGGGAGCAGGAGCATTCCCAGGAGGATGTTAAGTGTGTATGCAGAGATTTTTTAAAAGCTGGGAGGTTAGTAGTGGTATGGATGGAGGGGGGAAGGGAGTTCCATAGGTGTGCCAGGGCAAAAGACAGCAGGTTTTTCCCTAGAGAGTGAAGAGGTTTATACAGTTCTATCAGATTTTGATTGTTAGATCTTAGGAGTCTTTGTGGCATGTGCATTTTAAAGGTGGAGCTGAGTAAGGGACAGAGGGATGGATGGAATATGAGTTTGTATGCAAAGGTAAGCTGAGTAAAGGAGAGATAGTTAGGAAGCTCAAGCCAGTTTAGTTTGTGGAGAGATACACAGCGGTGGGTAGATGCTTTGTGGCTAGTGGCAAATTTGGCAATTTTATTATAACAGGAGGACAGTTTTGTTTTGAGGGATGATTGAAGGTTTGTTAGAAGAGGAGCGCCATATAGAATGGAAGGCATGAGGAATGTTGTAGCAAGAGTGAGCTTAGTAGATGTAGAGAGGAATCAATTTTGTCGATATAGCATGCCAAGTTTGTTGTGGGTTTTTTTATGTTTAGTTGTAGATGGCTATTGAATTTGAGCTGGTCATCTATCTGGACCCCTAGCAGTTTGGTTTCAGATACTGGTTCAATAGGTGTGTTGTTTTGTCTGATGATAGAGAGTAGATTTCTGTCAGTGGTTGTGTTTTTTGAGGGCGTAAATACCATAAGTTTGGTTTTTGATGCATTGAGTGCTAAATGATTGTTTTTCATCCACTGTTCTGTGGTAGAGAAGGCATCTTGAGTTAATTTTAAGAGAGAGGGAATGGATGTGGCTGTGCAGATAATTGTAGAATCATCTGCATATTGAATAAGTTTGGCATGGGGAATTGAGTGGAAAAAGTTATTTATGAATATATTGAAGAGGAGAGGACCCAAGATGGAACCTTGGGGGACACCAGTGGGTGTGTTCAGGAAGGAGGTGGTGGCTGTTTTCCATTTGACAGCTTGTTGCCTATGGGAGAGATAGCTGGTGAACCAATTGAGAGAGGCAGGGGATAGGTTTAGGTTAGATAGTTTAGTTAGGAGAAGGCTGTGAGATAATAGTATCGAAGGCTTTAGAGAGGTCGAGAAGGAGGGTAGATACAATAGAGCCAGAATCTCGGGCTGTATTTACTGTTTCCAGGAAGGAAATGAGGGCAGTCATGGTGCTGTGGCCGGGTCTGAAACTGTGTTGTGTGGAAGTTAGTAAGTTATTGTCTAGGAGATGGGGAAGGAGGTGGAGATGGATACATTTTTCTAAGAGTTTTGATATAGGAGAGAGGATGGCGATGGGACGGAAGTTAGTGATATTGTTATTATTGCCTCCTTTGTGCAAGGGTATGATGAAAGCTCTTTTCCAGAGTGTGGGAACAAGACCTTCCTGGATAGAGCGATTTATTAGGATGCTGAAGGGGAAGGCAATGGCTTCGGCGGCTTAGTTGAGGAAGGATGAGGGTATGTTATCAGGTGCATTAGTACATGGTTTTATCTTTTGCAAGAGTATTTTTATGGTAGAGGTAGGGATGGGTTTTAGGGAGAAAGGTGGGAGTTGAGAGGTAGGAGTTCAGGGGGAAGGTAGGAGGAGGGATGCAGGTGCAGGTGGTGAGGGGTTATTGGTGAAGGATGTGGTTAGTTTAGAGATAGAGTCTAAGAAGAAAGAGTTGAATTGGGTGGCCAGATCGATATCTGGAGCATTTGGGTCTGGGCTTGGGTTTTCTACTGAGCCAGGTTTTAGGTGATTATTGATGCCTTTCCAGAATTTTTGAGGATTGGTTTTATGGTTGTTTTGGAGTATGGAGTAGTAGTTTTGGCGATCTATAGTGATAAGCTTTTTAACTTTGTTGTGAAGAGTTCTGAATTCATTAAGGGTGGAGGGAGTTTTGTTTCTTTGGTAATATGCTCAGGTTTTGTCTCTACGTTGCATGGCAGTTAGTGTGTTTTTTGTTAGCCAGGGGGCGGTATGTTTTGTATTCTTTTGGTTTTTAGTGGGGGTGAAACTATCCAGGAGATTTAGGAAAGTTGTATTGAAGTATGCAACAGCATTATCCAGGGGTAGGGTTTTTAGTGGATTCCAATTTATTGATTTTAGGGAGTCTGAGAAGGTTACTGGGTTGAAGTTTTTTAGGTTGCGAGTGATGATGTAATTATGAGTTGCTTGTAGTGGGCATGGAAGACGTTTAGTAAAGATGGGAAGATGGTCACTGAGGGAGTCAGGTAGAGTTCCACTCTCGGTGTAATAGTGGGGATGAGAGACTAAAATCCAGTCTAGGGTGCTGCCACTGGAGAAATCTTTAGAGGGCCTGGTAGTCAGGTTGATGAGCTGAGAGTATTTATAAAGGTTAATGTTTAGGGGGTGTGTGGAGGAATGAATGGAAGACCAATTAATATTTGTGTCACCAATGATAATAGTTTCATTGCTGATATTGATAGAAATTAATATTATATAAGATGCCATTGTAGTTTACTGTAATTGTTGTATCCAGTTCATTTGTTAATGTAATACCTAGGTATTTGATTTTATCAACAGGTATATATTTATAATATTCCTTATCTAAATCTTTTTTACCAGTATTTATAAGCAATATCTTTGTCTTGTTTTTCATTGAATTTGAGACCTAAGATGCTCTAGAAATGTTGGATTAAGTTTAATAGGGCTTTTAGTGAGATGCAATTATCCTTTAAAGTTAGAGGAATGTCATCTGCAAACAGATGACCCTTCATTTCTAGACTATCTAGTTGTATACCTTTAATATTTTCATTCATTTGTATACTGTTTGCAAATGGTTCAATGAGCATGGCAAACAATAATGGAGTTGGGAGCAGCCCTGTTTTGTGCCCTTAGTGATTTTAATAGATTTAAAAAACAGGATCAAATCTTTAAGCCAAGGTTTTTTGACATAAAGATTTAATTAAGAGTGTGATTTTTTTGAGAAACCATATTCCTCTAAAACTAGCAATAAATAATCCAAGTGAACTGAGTTAAAGGCATTATTTATGTCTAAACTGACTAGAGTCATTTTACTCTTTCTAATGTTGACATAATCAATTAAGGAAATAATTATTTTAATGTTATCATAAGTGTCCCTATCCTTTATAGAGCCAGTTTGATTTTTGTCTATTAATAATGGGAGTAACTGTTAAATTCTAGCAACATGTATTGCCACGAATATCTTATAACCTATAGTAAATAAAGATATTGGCCTATAGGATGAACATGCACTAGCATTTTTACCTGGTTTAAAAATAGGTGATATTACTGTGCATTTCCAAGAGAGAGGGATTTATTTGCCATCTTTTACTAATGTAAACACTTTCAACAATAACACTATAACTTCCTTAGTTAATAATTTAAACATTTCTGGGTAATGTTGCTTATACTCAGGGCTTTATTTAACTTTAGCTTATTAACTTGACATTTGAGTTCTGTCATTGTTACGTATCTATTAACTTTATATGACCTTCCAATAATTTAATTGTGATATGTTTTTAAAAGAAGGATTTTAGTACACTTTGCAGTTCTATTTTTCCTTTTGATTATTAACTTTGTGAAATATATTTTAAAGGCGTCTAGTATTCCTTCTATATTCAGTACTTTCCTCTTAGTATCTGGATTATGTATTTCCTTTATTTGATTTGCTTTTATAATTTTGTAGTTCTGTTAGCTATTCTTCTCTGATTCGTAGGGTTCATCGACTAAGAACATCATTTAATCTTCTCTAGATTGATTATTGTCTTATGGTGTAATATCTCTAAATACTTTTTATTTTTGTCATCTAATTCACTTGTTAAGTTTGTGTTTCCTTTTTAGATGTCAAGTTTTAACTTATCAATGTTTTTGTAAATCCAGTAAGCCTTTGTTCCATTGCTTTTGTTTTTCTTAAACCATGCTAATACTTTCCCAAAGAAATATGACTTCATTGCATCACATACATATACCTCAGATACGTCTTTAGTGAGATTTATATCTACGGATGTCTGTATCTCTAATATCAAATTCCTTGAAATTCTTTAGGTTTGTTATGTATGATGGTATCCTAGTTACAATTATCCTTCGATTTGAATTCAAGTCCAATTCAAAAGTAATTGTGTTATGATCTGATAATGGATCTTGCAGTTACCTTGACTTTATCTAACTTTGTAATTAGGTCTCTTGATATGGATGCTCTTTCTATTCTTGATTGTGTATCACGTCTATGAGAATAATGTGTAAAACATAATATATTTGACTCAGCATATTCAATAATGTCTACAATGTTAAAAGAGTCAATAAAATCAGAAATCACCTTTGATAATGTTGATTTCTTATGTGTATTTTTGCATTTGTATCAGCCTTACTCATTATACAATTGAAGTCTCCTGCTATGATTATATTCCCCTTAATGTGTTGTAGAGGGTCTTGTAAATGTTGTTTGTCTACTTTAGCTCCTAGTTCTTGTATTCAGTAAATATTTACTAATGTATATATCTTTCCATTAATGGATATCATTACGATACAAAACATTCCTGATTTGTCATGATATGTATTTATAATTTTAGGCATAAAAGTTGATTTTTTTCCATAATATTGTTACTCCTGTCATATTTTGTTTAAAACGAGAGCTTACTAAAACTGAATAATTATTTGTGTTAATTTTACTTATGTCTTCTTGCATAAGGTGTGTCTTCTGCAAAAAACAAATATTTCTGGATTGAACATTTTCAAATATTTTACAAGACTTTCCCTTTTGCAATTGTTATTCAAGCTATTTACATTGATGGAATGCATTTCACAGCTGGATTAGCACTTCCTAAATTGTTACTGATGTTCATATATTTGTAGCAATAGGCAAATATGTTTAACTAAAGAGAATGACTTAATTTCTTCTAATGTAACAATGTGAATAGAATTCATAGACACCTAATAAAAAGCGTTAAAACTGTAAAACATTAAAAAAATGAAATAAAAAATCTAACCCTCCCATTGGAAAAAAAAAGTTATTAAATAGTCTAGCCATTGAAGTGAGCCCTCCAAAACCCCTTCCAAGAGTCATTTCTTAGACATACTATCTAAACATTATTTTTACAGAAAGTAGTCTACTGTGCTTTATAATGAATAAATATAATATATTTTCTTTAAATATGAACAGGTTTGAATCCCATGTAACATTTTAAACACAGTCATATGATTATTGTGTTGTTTGGTATTAAGACAATGCAGTTCACACTAAAATTAACTGTTGACATGGTTCAAAGATAGTATCTTATAAAAATATTCAATTGTAAGTGATCTAATACTAGTTATTCTGATTTAACTATTTACACTGTGTATGCATGTAAACTTTCTCAGCACATTAGAAAGTTCATTTTTTTATCTGAAGCCAATGATGCTATAACAGTGTAGTGCTGAGAAGTAGTTATGCCTGCTTCCCATAATTTTTTTTATTATATTTTATATTTTTGTATTAAATGTCAAGAATAGTAAAGTGTTTAAAGTGAAGCCCTTTTAAATTGTGTCTCTTTCATGTATTCAGTAAATCTGCCATTACTTTTAAATCTAGTTCAACAAAGTATATTGTTGTTTAAATTAAGTGAATATCCCTTTAAAAAGCTAAAAAACTCAAACAGATAATTTTTAACCTTTGATCCTAGTGCTTGCATCATGTCTGGGCTGTTTACTTTTGTTTTAAGTCATTCTCATATTTGCAAAGAAATTTAAAGCTTCTAAATGGATTAAAAGTGGTAAAATCCCATCCAGGGAACAAGAAAACATTTCCTTTTGCTCTTATCTGCCTTTCATATTTTTTGTGAATAGGCTATTTTCTGCATATCTTCAATCTGATTTCTGTTTCACAGTTTGTTTTTAACTTTATGGTCCTAACCATTTTTTTTTTAGATTTGTCCACTATCACAATCTCACCTTCTCTTGGTTTCATCTTTGTTAGCCTTTGGATGCTAGGTGCTACCTGTTTTTTCTTCATCACAATCAGTTGTTCTAGTTGAGCTAGACACAGCAAAGATATTCTCTGCACTTCTTCACAATTATGAGTCAGTTTCCTAGTTCTTAACACTGATTACAACATGCTTGGTTTTGCATTTTGTATTCACCTGATCTTTCTTTCATTTCCTTAGCCATAGTAATATTTATTTATGATGAATGAACTAGCTTTATTCCACCACTTTTCATCAGTGTTTCCATGGGAAGAATATTACATGTAAGAGTGCATGACTAATTTCCAGAGCATAGTCCTATCTATCGGACTACTATTTAATTAATCTCCAAATTCACTCGCTCTGTTTTGTTGCTTTCTCGATCCTGTCTTTTTGGTATATTTCTCACCACACATTTATTTTGTGTATTCTGTTTGTCTTGTACTGTGTAGTTTTTTTATGCTCCTGCCTTTTATTGTGTTATTATAGTATACTCCCACTGGACTTTATTTTAATGCTGTACATCACAATAATAGTTCACACTTCTTGTTTTGTTTCTGTGTACGATAAATATACTTATTTACTACTCATTGTCTGACACCATCTGCTTTGGAGGTTTCTGAATATGTTGCACAGAAGTATGGGTAGCTAGCAGTGTTGGGCAATTACTGGTGCTCTCATGGGCATCCCTGTGGAGATCTCCTCCTTTGGAGAGAGAGATAGCCTAGAAACACCATCCCTTTGGGTAGTACCCAGGGCTCTAGTTCTGCTAGCATGTCAGATATTTTAGACCTATCCTTCTGTGGCCCACATCAGAACAATAGAAATCCTTTCAATAGTATCCAAGGTTCTAGTTCTTTAGGAATAGTAGGTGCTTCAGACCATTCCTCTTCTATCCTATTTCCAGATGCTGTATAGCAATGCAAGGTCTACCTACACCAAGCCTGGTATTATTTAAGACTTGTTGCATGATATTAAGCTTGAATATACTACAGAGGCATTGCTTGATGATTATTTCAGTCCACTTCTGGCTTGTTTCATTATATAATATGTATGTAGGTCTGCGAATTGCCAAACTAGATATGTAAAAGAATTTACTGATATGCTTGACAGATCTCTCAGACAAAGGCAGCTTTTTTGACCAGAGAGACATATCTGCAGCAGCTGTGTGCCTCACCATGGTCTAAGGGATAGTGTTCAGGTTGTGCTGCCACCCTACCTCACCACTTTTCAAGCCTTATCATCTCACTAATATCATTTGTATATTTGGTTATTCACTGACATGATCGCCTCATTTATAGCTGGTTGTCCCCTTTCTTATCACATTGGCATTAATCCTATTACTGATAGGTTGTCCATCTTCCTGGACAATGTGTGCTCTTCCCAGTAATGATGAGTTCTTGACTATGATTTCAAGCTTACTCTGTTTGATTGTGGAACCGGAGTTATGCCATACAGGCTGGTTCAGGATAACATGGATGTACTCAATAATCTATCAGATATTGGGGTCCTTGCTGAAGTCCAGATTTTTTTAATTATCTTTTAGAAGGCCCCCGTTACCCAAGAAATCAAGAAACATTCTTATACTGTACTATATTTGATAGTCACCATTGATCTCTAACTTTATGTAGGTAAAGTTACTGAAAACATTTTCTACATAAAAGTGAATGCTATCAACCAACTTCCCTTTTGTCCATTAATATAAGCTCCTTCTACTGTAATGTTTATCCTCCCTACATTCCAGGTTATTCCATCTCCCATATACAACTAATGTAAGAATAACATGTGTGTACACTAGGTGGAGCCCTCATCCAGTCCTTCCTTCTATAAGCTTATTCCATTGGCTTATAATATAGCTACATTATAAGTCTGATAACTAAACGTTTTCTTCCAATATTACTCTACTTTATTTCTCCGTACTTTCACTGAAAGCACCCAGCTATCCTACTACTGTCACTATCACTGCATCCCTTGACTCTACACTTACCCTCAACTAAACTTTCCTTCAATACATAGCATTTCACTGATTGTTCCTCTTTAGCTTGCACTGCTCTTGTCTCTACCTGCTCCATTCGCCCAGCGGGCTCACTCCGCTCCCCTACCCTACCTCCAATTCCCATCCACCCCCAGTGGTTCTACTCTTATACTTCCTAAACCACACCTTCACCCCTACTGCACCTATCCTCAGCCTCACCCAATATAGACATCCTAGCCACACCCCTCCTCTATCACCTATCTCCCTACTGCACCTTTCTCAAGTACTTTCACCCTTAGTGCTTTTCCCTATTCTTCTCCCTTTACAATTCCTTCCTTCTAAAACCTTACCTTTACCATTTTGACTTTTCTCTTATCCCTGCCCAATCTCTTTTGCAGTTGTACTAGCAACCTTGTTGAAGTTGTACAGGTAATACTAGTAATATGCCTCCAACACATAAAGCTCTCCAAACTAAGTTAATACTCATAGCCATACTTATACCAGTCCTCACTACTGCCTATCTCCTCACCTCCTTTGAAAAAGTGAAATATTTCCACTTCATCTACTCTCCAAAACAAACAGCCATTCAAAATTCTACCCTTACCCAACTTCAAATAAATATCACATCTATTCCCTGCTACCTGTTAGCCAAAACCATCGACTCACACATATTAAATTCCATAACTCCACTGCAAGGAAATTAAAATATCTAACTAGTGACATTAATGACCCAGTTTCTAGGCTAAAAGCTCCCACCTTAAAAGATGGTGACATCCACCCCAACCCAGACCCAACCTATCTTTCCACAATAACAACTCACAGCCCCATAATACTACCCTACCTACCTTGTCCAGTCTCTACAACTCCTTACTAATAGGACATCTTAATATCCGGAGTATCAACAACAAAGTTGCCCATCTCCATGCCCTTCTTGACTGTCATTCCTTCGATATCTTCTGTCTTACAGAAATGCGGTTAAAACCAGGAACTAAAGACATTGAGATTATTCCCCCAGGTTATAATATATTGAGACTTGATCGTATGAAATGCAAGGGTGGAGGAGTAGCTCTTCTGTTTAAAACTGGATTACAGATCTCCTCAATGCCCTATATCCCTCCCCAAGATAGTAAAGCAGAAGTCCTTATCTCTAGACTTCAACTCAACCCCAGTAAAACCCTAAACATCATCTGCATCTACCTACCTCCTGGTAATAACAGCACTACAATAGAGGAGCTTCTAAACTGGGTATCAACTACTTACCCACAAGAAACAATTATACTAGGTGACTTCAATACTGACTGGAAGTGTGTCAATACTGGCAACCCTTCCTCACATATTAATCTGTATGGATTTAGTCAAACTATCACCACCACTACTAGAATTAATAAACCAAACAAAAAAGATAGTATCTTAGATTGGATTCTTATTAACAGACAGCGACAAACACAAAGTTGGAACTTTGCCTGATGATGTAAGTGATCATACTTTAACTTATATTATAAGGCAAAAAAACGATTTTCCTAACTCCCCCATCTATAGGATCCCAGAAACACTTTAACCCTACATTTTTCCAAAACGAACTTAATGCCTGTGACCGGACCCCTCTAAAAACTCTTCTACTCGAAGAGGCTGTAAAATATTTCAACTCTAAATTCTTAACAATCCTAGATGAACACACACCCAAACGTTCTATTAGATTGAAGTCTAAGACAGCCCCATGGCTGTCAAAAGACACTAGACAAAAGACATTACTGAGGAACAAATCTTGGGCTAAGTGGAGAGCTACCAGAACTATCTCTGAGCAACAAACCTTTAGACAGTTAAGAAATATTACAAAAAGAGCCATACACACTGACAAAAAGAACTACTACTGGAAACTACAGCAAACCCACCATAATAATCCTCAAAAATTCTGGTCAAGCATAAACAGACTCCTACACCCTGGGCACTCTAGCACACCATCTCCACCAGGAGCTGATAATAGCCCCCAGCAAACTGCCAATGCCGTCAATACCTTTTTTACTGGCATCATACAATCCCTAGCCGATCAACTATCCACAGACAACACTAGTCTCCCTGTCTCTGTACCTGTCTCTGTACCTGACACTCCACCAAACCTTCCAATTACAACCTATCTCTACTATTTACATACTGAAAATCATCCAAAAACTTAAGCCATGTACCCTCTCTGCAGACCAGCTACCATCAGAATACTTGCAAAAAGCAGCTAAATCAGTTGCCTATCCTATATCCATCCTTATAAATAGAACCATAACTGAGGGAATCATCCCAGACATCTGGAAAATCTCCCATATAATTCACTTACACAAAGGTGGTAACTCTAATTATTATTCTAATTACAGACTCATAGCTCTCTTATCACCCTTAGCTAAAGTTATGAACAAATGCATTCACCATCAGCTAATAAACCACTTAACCTAACACAACATCTTAGCTAACTGCCAACATGGCTTTAGACCATTTCTTAGTACCACCACAGTACTCCTTTCTTTCACTGACTCCATCAACCGTACCCGTAATAACAACAGCCTCTCTTCAACACTCTTTATTGATCTGTCAAAAGCTTTTGACATGGTAAACCACCCCTACTCATACAGACCCTTGAGTCCCTCTCTCTAGACACCAAGGCTGTACTCTGGTTCAAGTCCTACCTTAACAATGGGCAACAGGCATTTCTCTGGGAAAATAAGCTATCTTCTCACCTGCCCATCTCTCTTGGAGTCCCTTAAGGCTCCATTCTAGGACCTCCTCTTTTCTCATTGTTCATCAATGACCTACATGTAGCAATCCCTCAAGCCACCTGTATACAATATGCGGATGACTCAACACTCATTTGCTCTGCCAACTTTATAACTGAACTTCATTCTCTAACCCAAATAGTATTCAGCACAGTTGAGGCTTGGTTCTTGAAATACTGTCTTCTTCTGAACGCCAAAAAGACCAAGCTCTTACTCTTTACACCCAACAGCAAGTCCCCTCCTATAGATTTCTTACTCTTATCCAATAATGCCACCCATATCTCCCCAGACTCTACCACAAACCTACTAGGAATCACAATTGACAATAACCTCACCTTTGATAACCATATTAATAACCCCATTAAAACAGTAAATAAAAAATGGGCTCCTTATTTAGAATTAAATCCTTCTTAACTCCTACATCCAGAACTACAAATGCCCACTCCCATTTAATCTTGACTCTTCTTTATGTCTCACCCATATATACTAACATAAAAAAAGTAATCTCATCAAACTAGCTAACTCATATAATAATATAGCCAGATTTGACACTGGGAATCCATTTGGAACTCACCATTGTCAGAACCTTCAGCAACTAGACTGGCTCGAACTAAAAAACATTTTGCTACTCTCCCAACTTACCATTGTTCATAAGATATTTTACCAACCAAACAACACCCCAATACTTTCCAACCATATTACCCCCTATAGTAATCTCAACTCATTACGCTCCTCTAGCAAATTTCTTGCTAGCATAAGCAAGTCTAATGACTTGGCTGGTGACTCCTTGTTCTCCAATACTGCTGGAAAAAACTGGAACCTTCTGCCAACTGCTCTAACTTTACAATCCTCCCCGCCGCTCTTTAAACAAAGGCTCAAGAAACATCTCAAAACACACTGGTTATGCCCCTGTTGCAACCCTGAGTAATTCTCTGCTTTCTATACTGCTACTTCTATACTGCCTCCTCTCTCCAATCAATACTTCTATAACCCTCTAGAAGTAGTAACTATCACTAGTACATTAAATAACTTAAGACATGAATGTAAATTTGAATGTTCCGTATATTACAATAGATATCATACTGTAAAGTGACTTACCCTATCCTGTTAGATTAGAAGTAACAAATGTATTTTTCCTCTCATTAATACCCTGTATTTAATTATTTTAACATCCTTTTTTTGTATAATACTGCATGACATATTTGTGTGTCACTATATTGCTGTATTACTATTGGAGCTTTTCTCCCCGGGCCTCTACTGAAAATGGAAATATATCCAGCTGGACTAGCCCGGTTAACAAATATAAAATAAATACATAAATATATAAATCATTCAGATAATAGGTTCACAGACCACTATTAGTCCAGGTTATTCTTTCTTCACAATAGTAAGACTGTTCTTATTCAATCTGTAAAAAAGGCTTCTGACAGGTAGGCCACATTCGTACCCTCTTCTGGTCCTGATGGATCTCTGTGGATATTTGACAATGTTGATCATAGCATTCTTATTGAAATGTTGTGTTCTTACTGTAGTATATCCTCTAGATCTTGAAATGTTTTAAATTGGAACTCTATAGCCATACGTAGAAAGTGAAATACCTCTAATTGATTCTGTCTGGAAGGTGGCTTACCTCAGGGCTCACTCTTAAACCTTTACTTTTAATGGTTCATACAGATCATGCAAACATCACACAGTCATCAAACTTTAAGAAGAAACCATGGAATGGGAGATAACAGCATGCTTGTGTAACTGTATCTCCCACACAATCCCTTCTTTTAATGATATTTTTTTTCTTGGTGGCCTTAAAGGTTGTTTAGAGCCCTGTGAATTGCAGTCTGTACCATATAATCTTTTGCATACTACTGAATGCTGAAAGTAAGCACAGAGAGTCACATGCAATATCCACATAGCTGAGCTAAATATTATCATCATCTGGATTAAATTATGTGGCTTACAAATGGGTAAGCTTTAGTATACCACCTACCGAAGAGTTACAACATCCGTTCCAATAAGCTGGAATAACTCATCACTGCACTGCCTTCCCAAGTCTGCTTAACTTGAATCCCCAGGCATTTTATCCCCACTTTTCTGTATGCAATGCCTTCTATTAAGAAGCTTTCCTGGTTCACCCTCCATGACATTTATGATATTTACCTTGTTACAGTTTATACTACAGTCATCTTGAAAGACTCAGAAATTATACACTCCCCAGGATATGAGAAGTCTAACTTATCTGAAATTGTCCAATTTATCCATTAAGAGGTAGACACCTTTGTGTGTTCTAAGTATTTTATCCAAACAAACTCTGGCTCTGTGCATGTACTTCTATAACTAAATAGAGGTCTTTCTTTTTAGAAATGATCTCAAAGGAAAAGACTCTCTGCCCAGGTTGTATGAACATCTCCTATTGTCACAAAACCTTTAATGAATGGTACTCTTCTTCTGACAGGAATAACTCCATATATCACTTAACCCTGCCAATCTCTTTATTTTGAAGGTAAATATGTTCCTTCTCATGAGGATCAGTCCACTTGCTATGTGAAAACATATATGTGCCTTTTTTAGACAGGGTTCAAATAACAAATTCACCACCATAACAGGAACAGGCAAGCAAAAATTGAGGGTAATGCTACTCAATGCTAGAAGTCTAAATCTCAAAATGCACTCACTCGAGGCATTCTTTAAAGTGGAGAACATCGATATCTGTGCAGTGACTGAGACCTGGTTCAAGGCTCCAGAGAGCACCCCTGCACTACCAGGCTATAACTCATACCACACTTTTTGGCCATGTAACCTGGACCGAAACACCAAAGGCGGAGGTGTGTCCATCTTCATTAAGGATATCCACACCTCCAGCCTAGTTGCTAAGCATAATGCATCTGAGGTTATCCAAGTGCAACTAACTCTGGGCAAAGCTGCAATCCAAATTGTAGTTTGCTACAGATCCCCCACCATGCCCCAGGATTCCCACTCCTCTTTTCTTGATGTACTGGAAAATATTAGGGTTCAACCAAACACCCTAATAATGTGCAACTTCAACTACCCCACCATTAACTGGGAAAACTACTCGTGTACCAACTCCTTAGCTCAATGCTTTCTGGAATCCATAAACGCCAATGCCCTTGATCAACTTATCCAGACCCCCACCAGGGGCAACAATATCCTAGACTTAGTCATTACCAACATGAGTGACCGGTGTTCCACACCTGAAGTCAACTCCTTGATGGTCTGACCCGACCATAAGCATATCACCCTTAATATTCACATCCTGCCCCCACCCCCCATTAAGGAAACCACAGTAAAAAATTTCTCCAAAGCCAACTTCATGCTTCTTAAGACAGAAGTGGTGAACTTCATGACACCCATGCAGATGGACAATACAGTTACAACTGCTGAATCCTACACAAATGTACTCTATAAGCACTTGCACGAGTGCATGGATCGTGCTATCCCAAACAGAACCAAGACACTATCCTCCAAAAAAAAGGACACCAATCTGGTTCCCCCCTGCCATAAACAAACTGTACAACAGAAAGAAGAAACTGTTGCAAAAAAGAGTAAAATCCCATGAGTGGAGAAGCTCCCTGGTCAGCCTCAGTAAGAAGATGAGATCCCTTATAAGATCCTCCAAAGCTAGCTATGAAAACCAAATCACCACTAAATCCAAGGACAACCACAAAGCATTCTATAGCTATGTAAAGAATCTAGATGGCAACACCCAGATCTGCTCTGAGTTATAGCACAAAGGCACGAAAATTACAGAACCAACAGATATTGCCAACATCCTGGCAGATAGGTTCAGTGCTAACTTTACCCCCCCCCTCACCCCCTAAAGGGCCCATATTTATACAGGAAGAATGCAGAGTCCCTATAATCACAACTACGCAGGTAAAAGCTGCACTTTCTAAAGCCAAACACACAGCATCCATGGGACTGGACAACATCCCAGGCTGCGTTTTACACAAACTTCAGAACAAACTGGCTCCCCACTTAAGCCTCATGCTCATAATAGCCTCTCATCAGGATTTGTGCCCACTGAATGGTGCACAGCAACAGTTATCCCACTCCACAAAGGGGGAGCCACCACTGATCCCAGGAACTATGGACCTATTAGCCTGATGAGCCTGGTCTGCAAGGCTATGGAACGTATCATCATGGAACTCATAAACAGAAACATTGATAACCTCCAAACTCTGGATCCCACCCAATTCGGGTTTGTGAAAGGCAGTTCATGCCTGCTGAACCTGATCGACTTCTTTGAGGTAGTCACCAAATCCGTGGATGAGGGTAAGGTGGTTCACACAGCCTATCTTGACCTCGCCAAGGCTTTCAACACCATTCCCCATTCTGGAATTATAGCTAAACTCACTAAATTAGGTATAAATCCCTATGTCACAAGATGGGTTGCCAACTGGCTCACTGACAGAACCCACATTGTAAAAGTTGCAGACTCCAAATCTGACCTCAAAGCAGTGAAAAGTGGAGTAACACAGGGTTCTGTCCTGGGACCTCTCCTGTTTGGTATCTACTTCTCTGAAGTAGAGGCTAACACAGAAGGCTTCTGGCTAATGAAGTTCACAGATGACTGCAAACTAAGAGCCATAGTCAAGTCCCCAAATGATGTGGACATCCTACAGAAGGGCCTCAATGAGGCAGATGCCTGGTGTCAGAGCCATGGCCTCAAGCTCAATGCCAAAAAGTGCAGTGTCATCCCCTTTGGTAAAAACTCTGTACCCATGAACTACCACATAGGCAGCAACCTACTTAACACCAAATGCGTGATAAGAGACCTTGGGACCCAGGTGGACAGTAGTCTCTCCTTTGATAGTCACATCACCACAGTAGTCAGGATGTCCTTCTACATGGCACACCTCATCATAAAAGGGTTCTCGTCCAGGAAAAAAGATGTCATTGTTCCCCTTTACTCGACACTCATTAGACCCATTATAGAGTACAATGCCCCTTTTGGAATGTACCTCACAAGACATCTGCAGCAGCTGGAAAGGCCACAGAAGTACTTTACAAAGAGGATTGCTGGCCTCAAACAAATGCCCTACACTGACCGCTTCAAAAAACTCCAGCTTTACTCCGTAGCATATCACCTACTCTGAGGTGATCTCTGCCTAACATATAAAGCTATGTCAAACCCAGAGCTGTTGGACATGCTACACCTAAAGAAATCCCAATCCCTCCGAGCTACATGCTCTAGGGACCAAAACCTTGTCACCACAATAAACAGGACACACTGGAGGGATAGATTTCTGTCCCAGAGACTTCCTATACTCTGGAACAAGCTACACATCTATGTCAAGAAAAGTTCTTCATTAGCACTCTTCAAGAAAAATCTTGATGAGTGGATGGGAAATAGGAAATACACCCTGGGGATCACTTCTGTGTCTCTGCTCGACAGTGGCACTGGAAAATAACTTCCTTGGGTGGCGTAAGCCATGGAACCTTGTTGGCTAAGCTTATGTAGGCCCTTGGGCCAATAGCCTAGTACCTACCTATGAACTTATGTTTTCCTTATCCCATTAATGGAAAAAAATGCATCAGTCTATTCAACAGATAGTAGTAAGAAGAGGTGTAATGAGTACAGTACACTGAAATGCCACATCACAAGTCACATTTTGTGGACAGTACTGCTTCCTTTGAGATTCCATCTGTCTCCAGTGACTTTAGTATGTTGTTCTGGATATAAAGTACAGGATACTCCTTATGTTCCTAGTGGTGGAGCAGTTCTGATGTTTTCAGTCTGAAATATTCCTCTGTGGTCTGACAAAGGTTTCTCTAGTTTTCATTAAGGGTGTTGAATGGGTCCCTATTAAATAAACAAATAGTGGAAATGAAGAATGGCCAAATGAACGAAAAGGCTGTTACTCAAAATGAATACACCCCCCCCCCCCATTAATTATATATACCAACTCCATGATCACACTACAGTGAAGAAAGGGCAAAATTTCCGACCTTCACTGCACTGCGATCTTACAATAGTGATATCGAGGAACAGCCTTTTCGTTTATTTGGCCATTCGACATTTCCACTTTTCGTTTATTTAATAGGGACCCGTGCTGAACAACATATGGAATGTCATGTACTGCAACGGCATGTCTTTTCTCTTATTTAGGTAACTGTCATATCAGGCATATTTGAAGGATAGGTTGTTGAGTGCTTGCACCTCAAGATCCTCCTCTGCATACGGACACTAAGAAAGACAGATTATATCTTTGTGTCTATGGACAGATAGGATCCCTGTTCATAGAGCACAAAGATATTATAAATTTTAGCCAGCTCATTTTCAGTCTTTGAGGTGTCAAATATGCAACTTTAAGTTAGCCACACATGTTAGGCTTTGTATATAAAATGGCTGACCATTGTAGAAGTTGTGGCTTTGATAGGAGAGTCCAGATGTCGTGGTCAGGATCTTTGGCACATTTTCCCCTCAATCCATTCTTGATGATAGATATGTCAGCAATAGACTCTATGCATATCTACATGGTTTACAAGGGTAGATCATTTGTGTTTGCTATACTTCCTTCTGGTGCCATTCTTGAATGCAGTTTTTTGCAGGCAGTTCATTCATGATGGAGTTTAATTGCAACTTTTGGTGCATTTTTCTCCTTGTTCAACTGTCATGAAATAAGGTTCTATTATCCATCATTATATCTTCTAGAACGTAAACTTTTCTTTAGTACTTCATAATATATGGTACTGATCCAAACATTAAATCTTAAATACAACTATGTTCTCATTTTCTCCTCTATCTAAATAAGAGCTTGCTACATTTTCTGAGCCAAATAAAGAAACTGCATATTTCTTTCCTGGGCCAGCTGCACAATTAAAAAAATAACTAAAAAATAAATAAAAACATGCAACAAACTGTGTTTGCATCAAATTTGTTATGAGCTCTTATGCTTCACATGATGATTTTTATTTGATTTATCAGTGTATACTACTTCGAAAATTAATTTTCAAATCTATCTCTTGTGGAATAGTTGTGCCAGTTATTAAATTGGATTTGTACATACTCTCTGTCTCTCAATCAACATTTCATACCGGACTGTCGCCATAAACCTACACATGTTGAGAAAGATAATCCCCTCTGTGAGTTTCTGCTGCAATTTCCTTTTCTGACTTTAATGTTTGGTTTATTAAACCAACATATAAGTATTTCAAAGCCTTACATTAAGGTAATAATACACTATAGTTGCATAAATCCAACTCAAAAGATGTTCAACATCATTTCTGCTCTGGCACTATTAGTTCTTTCCTACCCTCCATGTCTTACTCAAAGAGTTGTTAATTTTAAGTTTTTTCACAGACTTGCAATTGTAATTTTGAGACAAACAAGTGTAAATGCGACACCCATGCACTGGCCCAGTACTCAAGGTGCCTCAATCCTCACCACTAATACCAGTGAGGGACATACACATTTGGAAGGATAACAAATACACACAGAGTAAAGTACAATTTTCCTTAAGAGCACACAGAGATCACAGTCAGTCTGGGGCTGGTTTCTCCCTTTTTCTCCAGAACCCCAATAAGACTTTCCACTGCCACAGCTATAGGGTCCAGATCTCAGCCTAGTGGTCAAGCTAAAACCTCCAGCACCCTCTCTGTCCAACCAGTGTTTTGTGTCCTTACCCAAGTAGCTGAAATACACATATACTTTAAGATATGAGTTATATACAAGCACACAGACACTCCTGGGGAAGGCTGGCACAGGATCTTCAGCTATGCCCCTTCCTGCCAGTCTATAAGGCAGTATCAGCTGCCACCAACCACTATCAGCTACTAAAAAGGCCCTTACCAAAGGGTGTCCAATTATTACTGTGCAATATTATTACCAAAATAGTAAGTGTGACCCATGGCTAAAGCTATTGGAGTGGCTTGGCCAGTATCACTATATACACGCAATATACTTTAGAGCTTAAATTATCTCTACACAAAACAGCCAAAGTTGAAAGGTTTAAAAAATATTTAATAATAAATAATAAAAAAAACACAAGACAATACTTCTTACTACACAGTGCTAGTCAAGAGTTCAGAGATCACAGGAAAATGTTTAAAATAATACAGTAGAATAGTTCTGACATCAATACAGAAAACAGCTAGACTAAACCTATTATTTTTCTATATATATCTAAGAGCAATCACAGTTCTAGATAAACTTACATATAGAGCAAAGCAGAGTACTGCTCAGTTGTCAGCTTTAGACAAAATCCAAAATGCTCTCTGTCTCTGAGAATGTCCTTTAAATTGATAATATATCATGCTGACTCATTTTAGATTACATCATTCTTAACAACTCTGTGGTTTCCCAGGCTAACAGAAATTCTGCATTTACATTTCTTAGTAAGCTTGCACCTGGTCAGGAAACCACAGCAATCAAATACATTATATATGTAAAATCTAACAATTAACTCTGGTTTCAAAACAATAGAAAGAATCTGCTGGTTCAGACACCATGGCTCTGAGCCCTGAGATCAAACAGTGATAAAATGCTTGACTTATCAGCTTTCTTACAGCAAAGTACACTGTTGTTACATTTTTGCAGTTAACATGTAATACCTTTTCCTACGGCTTTTATTAATATTTACAAAGACATAGAATTATCTACAAAATTCTATCTAGCTAGGCTGGCAGCCTTCACATATTTTCACAGTAAGACCTTGAATTTTAAAAAGAAAAGTGTGAAAATATAGGAGAACAGTGAATGTCAAACATTGCTGTTCTTTAAAATTTTCTTTGGTGCGAAAAAGTCATTTATAACGCCTAAACTTATATGTACGAATTCCAAGATGGCCATCCATCAGAGGAAAGAGAATACTCCAAGAAACACAAATCTCAGACTTGGTGTATCTATGTTCACATTTATGCTCATTCATTTATGTTCTTCTAGGACTCACAGTATTTGAATAACAGACAATTACTTCTTCCGAGTGTTTGCTCATATTATGACTGATTTTATATTTATTTTCATTTGCTCATATTATGACTGATTTTATATTTATTTTCATTTGGGTTATACTTGAATACATGTTATTTTGTCCTGTTACCTTGCTGACAACATGAATGATGTGGGTCTGACTTATATTATGTAATTGGCAGCCCACTGTGCACTCTGGTGAGGGGGGACAAGAGAAAATGGCTGAATCTGAAAGAAATCTGGACAAAAACAAAATATGGGGCAGGGCAAAGGCCTAAAATCAGGGATATATTTTAAATATTGCTCTTTCAAAACATAAATAGTTGCTAGATTAACAAGTTTTGGATTAGCATGCATTTTGTTAAGCATATACAATCTAAAACTCAGATGTATATCATTATTTAGAGACTTCAGTCCTCAATGATTTGCCAGAAAACCACACCTTTTGCGAGGAACAGACCAAATGTATGAGACAGAAATCTGGACAGTCTGCAAAAATCTTAGCAGTTGGGAGGTATGGGCTGACTGATGACCTTTTCAAAAAAGTTGTTTATGTGGTGTGTGGTTTTCTAGAATAAGAACTATTCACAGTAAATCTGCATATTCCTTCTCCAGCTAGACAGTCTCCAAATAATGACATACATCTAAGTTTCAGATTTTATGTATACATGCATGCTAGTCCATTACAACATAGAGTGGAAGGCAATAGATCGTTCTCAGATAGTGAAATTGAGCATGGATATCACACAAGTAAAGTATCTGCTTACCAAGGAGGACAACTATGGACCTGCAGTAGTACACTTATGACAACTATTTACTGAGCAGTATTAGCAGTTGTAATTTTGATAGCTTCTATCAGGCTGAAATATTTTCAATGGAAAATGATGCTACATAAATGAATAAATGAATAAATAAATAAATAATAAATTAGAAAGATAAAAAAATGAACATGCATAGGAATCTGTCTAGTTCCAACTTACCAACACAAGTGTTGAGGAAAAAATAAATAAAAAAAATAGAAAAACTAGTAGACTTAAAACTTCGTTGAGCACAGTCACAATAATTTCCAAAAATCATGAAACCCAGTCAGTGTTGAAAAACAATTATAAATATTTCATGAATAGTAGTCAAGTGTAATGAGATAACATAATTTTGGAGAGTACACCACTTTATGTGAATGGCCTCATCGTAAAAGAATACCATTGTGAAGATTACAGCCTTGTGCTTGTAGTTTTATTCCTTGCTTTCTGAGCTGGTCAGACACTTTCTGCATACTCTGATTTTAATTACAATGACTTATTGTGCTGTGTCATAAATAGAAAGCTATTGCATCGTTTATTATTTAACAACAAAAGCAAATGCAACAAATGAATATGAATAGACCTAATTAATTTCAACCTTAATGCATTTATGTTACAGTACAGGGCAAATCTTGTGCACAGAGCCTCACAATATATTATGGATCTGCAAGAAAAATGTCACACCTTAAATTTCTCCTTGGAAGTATTTATAAGCTTTTACTCTTAAGGTCATGTAAGATTTTTTGTACCTTTCTGTTTTGCAGCACGTTTGAGTAAACATAATCTTGGTGAGATTGTTGTATTTTAGTAGTTAGACTCAGCAGTATCAGAAATGTAAATCGTATATGGTCATTAATATTCTGCATTGATTCCTGTTACGAGACAGTGATTCAGAAATATTATGGAGAAATGTGAAGAAAACAAACTGTAATTTCCAGAACATATGACCTTTAAAATCATTACTGTTTTTATAACTATTATTGCTATTGCCCTTATTTTTATTGTACTACTCTTTCGGCCACCATATTAAGTACCAAATATTTGGTATCATATGTTTAGTTATTTCATCTGATTTCTTGCAGTGTTACAATGATGTGCTGAACTGATTCATCCTCTTGAGACAGTCTCCACTGCTCTTAACTGTAGCAAGTCAGTTAATAAGAAACCCAGAAGTCAGCATGTAAAATAGATTATGGAACAGATTCTCTTGAATTGCACCTTAGGAAGCCTTGAGCTTTCATGCATGTTTGGTGTAAGGAGACAGCAGCTGTGTCACCTTCTTCATGTAAGAATAATGATTGTTAGCAAGAAATGTAATGCCGAACCACTACAACAATGGACAGCAGCTTAGAGTTGTTTTTTTTTAAGCAAAACTCTACATATTTTTGTACAATGATCTGAATGATCTGATTTGTAAATTATTAAAACTTAATCTACAAACTGTTAATGTGCTAAATACAGTAATGTACCGCCGTGTTGCAAACTCTTGCAGATCATAGTTGAAGGAATAAATATGACAACACAAAGGAAGAATATTTAATCCTAGTTAACACGAGCCACTTCATACAATACGTACCCTTTAATGAGTACATGCCAAAACAAAAAAAAAATCAGCTGAGATGTATGTTTTGGAAGATGTAGCAGATCTTACAACTATCAAAATGTTTATTCCAGGACCCACTGTCTGTAGAACTAATTGCACTTACTGATTATAGTGGCACAATCTTAGGAGGTCAAGTTTAATAACAGAGGTAAAAACACCCGTGCATATGTTAATATATATATATATATATATATATATATATATATATATATATATATATATATATATAAATGTTTATATCAAAGAAGCAATATAAGGAAAATAAGGGAATGATAAAAGAAAGGAAAATCATGAAAAGAGAAGTATAGGCAGGGAACGTACAGCTTGAAAGAGGATGGATTTGGGGCAGCTCTTTCACTCCAGAAGCTTTGAAGTGGTAAGGATATGGTGTCTGGAAAAGAATGGCAGTGCCTCAGTGGAGTTAAAATGGTAGTAGATTATTAGTCAGGAAAGAAAGACAAATAGAAAGTGGGACTAACAATAAGGAGCAAAATGATGCCAGTACACAAAATGGGGTGGGAAGACAGAGGGCAGGAAGACATGGTTAAAGGTCTTCAGAAGATTACAATCAAGTAGAATGGCAGAGAGGAAGTGGGAAATGTGCCATAAAAGACAGAAGAAGGAAGACATAGACAAGGACAAACACAGACAGCAGTGGCAACAGGAGCCAGATGTGACCCATCTGGAGTCAACACCACAAGGGGAGAAGGAAGGAAGTAGCCAAAGAGGAGCACTCAGCCAGGTTTAAGGGAAAGTTGATAAAGTGGAAAACATTGGAGAGGACTTCCCAAAAAAGTGCAAGGAGGTGAAAGGGATAAGGGATAGCACAGCAAACTCTAGGGTATCTGTAGATCGACAGGAAATAGATTCACCTTTGGTGCTGGAAGATCCAAACATTGTGGGTTTTATACCTATATTTTTTCAATACTGACACTGCAGAGCAGTATAAAATGAATCATGAACTCCTGCGTGAGCTGTTCTTTGAATGAGACATTAACCCAAGGTCCCTTCTGCCTGAGTTGTTGGTAGCTCAGGCAGATGGATGTTAAAGGTCTCATGACACTTATTGAGAAAAGAGTAGGGGAAGTTCTCCAGTGCCCTGGCCAAATTACCCCCTAGTAAGTATGAATACAACATTTGGACTCACATAAAATGAGAACTCTAGCCTAGTGGGACTAACCTGCTCAGCAAAGAGCGAACAAATAATGGAGAGCCAGACAACCAGCAGATCCAGTGTGGAGACAGCAATGAGTTATAGAAATTGGAAGAGGGGGGTTCAGTAGGAATAATAGATGCATGAGGTGAGTAGTAAAGAGGGTTTTTGTCTATCAAGATACATCATAACACACTGGTTTTGGGTGACTTTAACTACCTATCCATTGACTGGGTAAATTACTCATGCTCTAACTCAATTGCCTAAAGGTTCCTCAATTTCATTAACTCCAATGTACTGGACCAGCTGGTTGACACCCCCACAAGGGGTGCCAACATCATGGATATGGTGCTTACCAGTATGGCGGACCACTGTAGCACCACAAAAATGAGGTCTTCCCAAGTAAGATCTGACCACAAACCAGTGTCATTCTAAGTAACTATCGCACCTGCCCCCCCCCCCCAAGCAACAACTAAACTAAAAAACTTCTTCAAAGCAGATTATAACCTCTTATGGAATGGTGTAAATAACTTTACTGCACCCCCCTCAGATGGAATTGGCAACTATGCCAAGTTCTACATCAATGCTTTATACAAACACCTGTATAACTGTATTGACTCGGCCATACCTGATAGAACCAAAACAAGATCCTGAAGGAAGAGCAAACCTGCCTGGTGGACAACTGCCATTAACAGGCTTTACAATAAGAGGAAGAAATTGCTGTCTAAGAGTAAGAGAGAGAGCAAGCCCTAAACTAGAAATGCTCCCTCTTCAGCTTAAACAAGCAATAAGACTTCTTGCGAAGTCCTCCAAAGAAAACCACAAATCCAAATTAGCTTCCTCAATTAAGGACAACCATGAGGTGTTCTTTATTTATTTATTTGTATTTGTTTGCCAAGAAAGCCCACTGGGCCAAAGTGAGCCCATTTTCTGTGAAGGCCTGGGGAGAAAAGCTACAGCATAAAGATGTATATACACTCAAATTCACAATGAAAAATACAAATTGGGAAAAGACTTCAGCATAGAGATCTACATACAATCAAAAATTACAATGAAAACATTTACAAAGAGGTAAATGTTGTAGCCATAGTTGAGGTAGTCAATGATTCCATTCAGAACATTTTATTAGAAATAAGCAGGTGTTAGGTTACTTTTAAGTGTAGATGGAAGCTTAGTGTAACATTACATACAATACAGTTAAATATATAAGGTGTGTGAGTTAGGTGCACTAAGAGGTAGTTACAGACTGGTGTGTATGTATATATATATATATATATATATATATATATATATATATATATATATATATATATAGGTCTATATTAGATCACTGACTGCTTAAAAAAGTGAACGGTTTCGCTTACAATCTCAAACTAGGGAAAAAATTGCTGTTCCAAAACACATACACACAACACAAGCACACCAAACAAACAGCAATCCACACACATACACCTAAAATCTTACACCTAACCCTACATTAAACTATACACACACCACTAACTATCCACTTACCTTAACCCAAACCCTAACCATAAGTTCCGTCACTATCGCAAACTCACCTTACCCGCTCCCTAACCCTAACTCACCTAACCCACCCTAACCCTCACGTCCACACAATCACACACATACCTAACCAGCACCCTAACCCTAACTCACCTAACCTGCCCTAAGCCTCACATCCGCACAATCACACACTTACCTGAACCCGACCCGTAACTGTCCACCACAGCACTGAAAATACCAAAGCCACAGAAACGGACAACCAAATTCTTTCCCTAGGAAAAAATTTGGGTTTCTGTTGCTTCGATATTTTAAGCTTTCATTGCATAGGGTTCGATATTAGAACATTCGAAGGTTTGAAACCTCGATGTTCTAAGAGTGGTCATAAGTACAGTGTTAGTGATACAGTTTAAGAGTTATTGTCATTATGACGGTTATAGATGATAATTCACTTGATACATATATCGACTGAACTATACTCTCTTACACAAAATGTTTTTAATACTGAAAAAACATGGTTTACCAAATGTTGCCTCCTTCTTAATGCCAAAAAAACAAAACTCCTTCTCTTCACACCCACTACTAGGTCCACCCCCCTAGACTTCTCAATCTCTTCAAATAATGGCACTGTCATTTTCCCTGACTCTACCACCAAACTTTTTGGAATAACCATTGATAAAAATCTCTCATTTGATCACCATATAAACAACACCATTAAAATAGTCAACAGAAAAATAGGATCCTTATATAGAATAAAACCTTTCTTAACCTCAACAGTCAGAGCCAAGATCGCTCACTCCCATCTAATCTCATCTCTTCTGTATGCCTCACCTATATTTACCAACCTTAAGAAAACTAACCTCAACAAATTAGCAACTTCCTACAATAATATTGCCAGATTCGCTACTGGCAATTCCTTCAGAATTCATCACTGTTCTAATCTTAGGCAACTAGACTGGCTGGAATTCCAAAACCATCTGATAATCCCCCAACTCACTATTGCCCACAAAATATTTTACCAACCCAGTAATACCCCTATACTCTCAAAACTCTTAATCCCATATAATAATCTGAACTCCTTACGGTCTTCTAGCAAACTCCTTGCAAGCTTAACTAAGTCTAATAATACAGCTGGTGACTCTCTGTTTACTAACACAGCAGGAAAAAACTGGAACCTGCTACCCAGTGAACTAACACTAATTACATCCTTGCCACAAAAACTAAAAAAAATACCTCCAAAGGCACTGGCTATGCCCTTGTAGTAACCCTGACTAACAACTGCTTTTTACCCCTGTTTCTTCCTCTTCTAACCATACTTCCAAACATTTAAATACTTAGTCTTGTAATTAAGACTGACGCTATTTAAACTCTAATAAACTTATTGCTTAAATTCTTTAACCTGATGTGAACTATTGTACATAATAATTACTGTATTATATCTGTTTTAGCTTTCTTAAGCTATATTATGTTCACTGTACTTTTCTTAAGTGTTTTTGATCTCTGATATGTTATAACTACCTGTTTCATTTGGTTTATTAATCCTAATTAACATGTAACAATTTTTTTTACATATTTGTATATCTGTGTGGAGCTTTTCTCCCCGGGCCTCTACTGAAAATAGATATATATCCAGCTAGACTAGCCCGGTTAACAAATGTAAAATAAAATATATATATATATATATATATATATATATATATATATATATATATTAGTGGGTAGAAAATTTGTATAGAAGGAGAAATAGATTTGAGTTTAGGAAATCAGGTCTTGGGAGGTTGAGTAATGGAGTATGAGCAGTATCATAAAGTGGAGAGGTGCTGGCATAAAAACTGTTTGAAAGAGGAAGCATTGCTGGTGGTCCTGATATATGATGGGAAGGCATTCCAATGTCTGGTGATAGAGATAGTAAAGCATTTGGCCAGCTGGAAATTTTGTTTTTTGTACTTGTAAGATAAATTGGTTTTCAGATCTGAGTCAGCTGTTTGGTTGATAAAGAGTTAGCACAGGAGTGAGGGCTGGGCATTCTAATGGTTTACAGATAATTGTGTATGCTGTATATAATTGCAAATATGTAAGGTAATGTGGAAACTCAAGCCAATTCGGTGTGTGTAAGGTGCAACAGTAATGGGAGGAGTATTTTGCATTAGATGCAAACTTGGCAGTTTTATTGTAGCAGGTATCAGTTTTTGTTTTCTGAGAGGATTGAATATCGGTAAGGAGGGGAGTACCATATAGGAGATAAGGTAGAAGAAATATTGATGCAAGGGTTTGTTTTGTAGAGTGGTTAAGAAAGTGTTTATGTCTGTAAGGAGTGCATAGTTTTTGAAGAGTCTTTTTGGCATTGTTGCGAATATGCAAGTCGAAAGTTAGATTTTCATCTAGTGTAATACCTAATAGTTTTGCATGGGAGATGACCTCTATGATAGTTTTGTTTGGGGAATATATGGTGAAGTCAGGCTTATTTAAGGGGATAGTTTTCTTTGGGGTGAACAGAAGAAGCTTGGTTTTGTTAGGGTTAAGGGCAAAGTGGTTGCTGGTCATCCAGATTTCAGTGGATGAAAAGGTATTTTGTGTCAGTGACATTAATTCAGATGCAAAGAGGAAGTGGGATTGTCAGAGAGATGAAGAAAGTAGACAGGAGTATAAGGAGATGAGGTGTATGCTGAAGAGAGAGGTGGCAAATGCCAAGGATAAGGCAGATGGAGAGGTGTATGAAAGCTTGGACACTAAGAGGGAGAAAATGACCTGTACCAATTGGCTAGACAGAGGGACCGAACTGGGAAAGATGTGCAGCAGGTAAGAGTGATAAAGGATAATGAAGGAAACATACTTACAAGTGAGGAGAGTGTGTTGAGCAGATGGAAAGAGTACTTTGAGGGGCTGATGAATGAAAAGAATGAGAGGGAGAGAAGGTTGGATGATGTGAGGATAGTGAATCATGAAGTGCAGTGGGTTAGCAAGGAGGAAGTAAGGACAGCCATGTAGAGGATGAAGAATGGAAAGGCTGTTGGTCCAGATGACATACCTGTGGAAGCATGGAGGTGTTTAGGTGAAATGGCAGTGGAGTTTTTAACTAGATTGTTTAATGAAATCTTGGAAAGTGAGGGGATGCCTGAGGAATGGAATAAAAGGTGTTTTGGTACCGATTTTTAAGAATAAGGGTGATGTGCAGAGCTGTAGTAACTACAGAGGGATTAAATAGGTCAGCCACAGCATGAAGTTATGGGAAAGAGTACTGGAAGCTAGGTTAAAAGGGAGGTGATGATTAGTGATCAGCAGTATGGTTTCATGCCGGGAAAGAGCACTACAGATGTGATGTTTGCTCTGAGAGTGTTGATGGAGAAGTACAGAGAATGTCAGAAGGAGTTGCATTGTGTCTTTATGGATTTAGAGAAAGTGTATGACAGGGTGCCTAGAGTGGAGTTGTGGTATTGTTTGAGGAAGTCTGGAGTGGCAGAGAAGTATGTAAGAGTGGTACAGGATATGAACAAGGGTAGAGTGACAATGGTGAGGTCTGCAGTAGGAGTGATAGATGCGTTCAGGGTGGAGGTAGGATTACATGAAGGATCAGATCTGAGCCCTTTCTTATTTGCAATGGTGATGGACAGGTTGACAGATGAGATCAGACAGGAATCTCCATGGACTATGATGTTTGTGGATGACATTGTGATTTGTAATGAGAGTAGGGAACAGGTACAGGAGACTGTGGAGAGGTGGAGATATGCTCTAGAGAGGAGAGGAATGAAGGTCAGCAGGACTAAGACAGAATATATATGTGTGTGAATCAGAAGGAGGATAGAGGAATGGTGAGGATGCAGGGAATAGAGTTGATGAAGATGGATGAGTTTAAGTACTTGGGATCAACAGTTCAGAGTAATGGTGAGTGTGGAGGAGAGGTGAAGAAGAGAGGACAAGCAAGGTGGAGTGGGTGGAGAAGAGTGTCAGGAGTGATTTGTTATAGATGGGTACCAGTAAGAGTGAAAGGGAATGTCTACAAGAGGGTAGTGAGACCAGCTATGTTACAGTATATAGGTTGGAGATGGTGGCATTGATGAAAAAACAGGAGTCAGAGCTGGAGGTGGCAGAGTTAAAGATGTTAAGATTTGCACTGGATTAGGATGGACAGGATTAGGAATCAGTATATTAGGAATCAGTATATTAGAGGGTCAGCTCAGGTTGGACAATTTGGAGACAAATTGCCCTTGTATCACATAACCCTACCCATACTATTATTAACTCCCCAAATTCCTCTCTGAGCACATGCTGGAGCTCTGATCCCCTGTAGGCTTGGTTATCTGAAAGGGTACTTTTAACTGTAAAATCTTACGTGATATATTTTCTTTTCTTACCAATGTATGACTGACATTGTCTTTTTACCCATGTTCTATATCTTCTTTTACCTGGAGTGTTTTTTATTAATTCTTGTTATATTACTATGCTCAGCATACATGATGTAACCTGTTTTGTGTATTATGCTGGATGTACTGTATTTGTATAACTTGATGTTGGAGCTTTTCTCCCCGGGCCTCCGCTGAAAATGGACCTGGTCCAGTCAGAATTTCCCGGTTAACAAATGTAAAATAAAAATAAATAAATAAAATAAATAATAAAGCCAAAGAGGCAAGATTGCATTGGTTTGAACATGTGCTGAAGAAGGCTGCTGGGTATATTGGGAGAAGGATGCTTAGGTTGGAGCTGCATGTAAGAAAAGGCCTAAGATAGGGTTGACGGATGTGGTGAGAGAAGACATGCAGGTGGTTGGTGTGACAGAGCAAGATGCAGAGGACAGAAAGAAATTGGAACAGATGATCCACTGTGGTGACCCCTAATGGGAAGAGCCAAAAGAAGAAGAAGGAGAAGAGACATAAGTTCAGATGCAGAGTTGGCAGTGCAGGTGATAGCTGAGTCATCTGCATATTGTAATACAGAACCATTGGTGAGAGAGGAGTGGAAGTTGTTACTGAAAATATTGAAAAGAAGTGGCCCTAGTATGGAGCCTTGGGAGAAACGTGTGGATATGTGTATAGGAAGGGTGAGAAAGTGATATCCCATTTGTTGAATTGTTGTCAGTTATTGAGGTAGTTATTGAACCAGTTAAGGGTAGGAGGGGTAATACCAAGTTTGGACAACTTTATGAGAAGTAGAGAGGGGAAACTGTATCAAGGGCCTTTGAGAGGTCAAGAAAGAATGAGGCTATAAGTTTTCCTGCATTTGAAACTAGATTAACTGTCACCATGAAGGATATAACAGCAGCTGTAGCGTTATGATCAGGATGGAAGCCATGTTGAGTAGGGGAAAGGAGTTGGTTTTGGAGTAGATAGTTTAGAAGTTGATTATGTAAACATTTTTCCAGGATTTTAGATATAGGAGAGAGTACAGTGATTGGGCAAAAATTGGAGATGTCTGTGTTGTTGCCTCCTTTGTGTAAAGGGAGGATGTATGCTTTTTTCCAGAGGGAAGATACATAGGACTCATGGATAGATGTGTTGAGAAATATGCGGACAGGATAAGAATGGCTTTTGAAGGTATTCTGTGGGTAGGCAAACAGAAGATCACAAAGTTATAGAAACTATCAGTGAGTCTTGAGAAAGTAGGTTCATTAGGGGTAATGGAGCAGATGACAGAGAGAAATAGTCCAGAGGATAGATAGTAGTGGTAGTGGATAAAACCCAGAGATAAAGTATAAAGCAGAGTGCCCCGAAGTAGGGGATAACTATAGTCTAGGAGCACTAGCCAGGCTGTACAGTTTACGGAGAGTACAAACTAAGATAGGAGTTTAGGGGTTGGGCACATGAAGACAGTTGGGGGTAGGCAGCCAGCCAGTCAGCCAAGGTAAGTGTGTATGTCAAAGCCAGGATAAAAGTAGGTTGCTCATACATTTCCTGTAGACCTTAGTATATTGTTGTATATTAACAAAGAGAGCTAAGTAGCACTATTGCAGGGTTTCATATTGGGGAGACATACTTTGAGCCAAGCAGAAGCAAGATTTCCAGTAGGTGAATCCAGTTCTTAGTGAGGGGTTATGTTGCAGGTAAGGCAGTATCTTGACCATCGATACAAAGGGGAGAGTAGAGGACCACAAAATGTCTCTTCAGGAGACTGTAATACAAAAGGGAAAGTTAATGAAAATTAGTAATCATGAAGGAAGACTACAATAAGAAGAGTAGGTAGAAAACAGGAAAGGGGCTAGGAGAATATCAGAGGACAAAATTATATAAGATAGACAAGCACCACAAGGAGAGAGAAAAACTACAGGTAGCTGACTTAAAAAGGGGGGGGGGGTTAACAGGCATGTTGAGTAGTAAGACAAACTTAGTGGGGAGAAGCAGGAATTCAGCAATGGAGTCCGTTCCTACTCTCCAAAAGCAGAATAAGGGTATTAGGAGTTATGTAGAGTGATTAACAATTCGATCTGCGTAATACCAGTTTTTGTATGGGAGTATAGGATGTATAGCTTGCATAGGACTGCAGTGTAGTAAAATTAAAACTGTAAATTCATTTAAGAAGTACAGGAGCAAAAGGCTGAACGTAGTATAAATACAAACAGTAAAAACAGTTCCAGGAAGTAGCTTCTGAAGGAGTCTAGTCTAGCCATGAGAGCAGTCTGAACTAGCGATAGAGTATGATAATGATTGTATCTCCAGTTTTTTATTTTTTTTTATCTTTTTAGGCCAGGCAAAGGTACACTATTTGAGGGTAGTAGCTTCTAAACAGTTGCCATGGTATGAAAACTAAAGTCACTAGCACCAGTTAGTTGGATAGTATTAGGTCACTACAATCTGAACTCACCAACAGTACTAGTTAAGAGATGAGACAGCAAAGGCACATTCTATGGGTAACCAAACACATAGTGCAAGTAATACTAGGAAAACAGAAAAAAATTATATCTCTTGTAATTGCAGTTTAAAATATAGGATAACAATGGCACATTCGATAGATTACTTAATGAAGGTGCATGACTGATGCTGAATGCTTGCAGAAGCACATGGCTTTGCTAATATTAGCATATGTACACAAATGGCATTTGCATTCGCAAAAACACCATACTAGCAGTGTGAAAAAATGGCCCCACATGAGAAGTCTTACAGACAGTATTTACTGAATTTAGCAGGTTCAGCCATTTGCACCATAATGAACAAGGCTAGACAGACTCTTTTATTAGCGTACAATGGAAAGCAAATACTAAATTAACTAACAACGTTGTAGAAGCTAAAAAGTATGACAATTATAACAAGCATGATTCTACAGCTATGCAGTACCACAACTGTAACCTAAAAGGAAAGGCCCAGATTTGTGCTGAACTAGTAGTTGATGATACCACATATACTGAGCCTCTGGACATAGCTAACCTGCTAGCCCACAGGTTCTGTGAAAACATCACTCCACTTTTCCCACCAAACGTACCCCATGACATCCCTACCACCTGTCCTCCACCTTGTATCTCTAAAGAGCAGGTCATAAATGCCCTCTCTAAGGTCAAAAACACAGCATCTATATGACATGATAACATCCCAGGTTGCATCCTACATGAGCCCAAACAAGAATTAGCAACGCCACTGGATACTCTTTTTATCATAGTCTAAGCTCCAACGTCATACTTGCTGAATGGAAAATGGCCACCGTTTTCCCCTTGCACAAAGGTGGTGCTTCCACAGACCCCAGGAACTATAGACCTATTAGCCTGACTAGCCTTATCTGCAATACCATGGAGCGAATCATCATGGAACTTATCAAGAAAGATATAAGCAATTTCAAACACTTGATCCTACTTGGTTTGGATTTGTCAAATGGAGTTCGTGTCTGCTAAACCTGGTGAACTTTTTTTGAGACAATCATCAAGCTTGGATGAGGGGAAATCTGTGCATACAACCTACCTAGACCTAACCAAGGCATTTGACACTATCTCCCACTCAGGCATCAATGACAAAGTCACCCAGCTAGGCATCAAGCCTTATGTCATTAGATGGGAAGCTAACTGGCTCACTGATAGAACCCATATAGGCAGAACAGGGGAATCTGCCTCCAACAGCAGACCAGTAACCAGTGATTTTCCACAGGGATCAGTCCTGGGACATCTACTGTTTGGAATCTGTTTCTCTGAAGTGCAAGCTAAAACTAAAGGTCTGTGACTGACAAGGTTTGCTGATGATTGCAAACTGGGGGCTGTCATAGAATCTCCAAATGATGTCAACATCCTACAAGATGGTCTTATACAAACAAACGACTGTTGCCAAAGTCATGGCCTTAAACTCAATGCAACAACATGTATTATCATTCCTTTCAGTATATGCAATGTTCCTGCTAACTACCATATCAATAACAGCACCCTAAGTATGCACTCAGTGGTTAGAGGCCCACAGGTTGACAGCAACCTTACCTTTGATCGCCATATTTCCATAGAGGTAAGAAGGGCATTCTATATTGCTCATCTCACAAGTAAGGGCATTGCATCCAGAAGAAAAGTTACTACCTCTATGTACTCTTCCCTCACCAGGCCAATAACTGAGTATAATGCCCCTTTTGGTATGTACCTTTCCAAGCACCTGCAGTAACTGGAGAGACCACAAAGGCTCTTCACAATGAAAATTCAAGGTCTTCAGCATCGGTCCTATGTAAATCATCTGAACTCATTGTCACTTTAGTCTGTTTCATACAGACTACTCAGAAGTGATCTATGCCTTGCATATAAGGCGATCTTTGACCCTGCTTTACTGGAAATGTTGCATATCCACAAGTCAAATGGTACACAGGTCACTCGCTCTAAAGACCTTAACCTGGTATGTCATATTAATAGAACCTACTGGAGGGACAGATTTGTCTCCCAGAGGATACCACACTTTTGGAATGGACTCCCACTTTATTTCAAACAGAACACCTCATTGGCCCTCTTCAATCACAATCTAGATGATCGGATGGGTAACAGTAAATTCACACTGGGGGTTCTGCCTGTGTCCTTCTTTGACAGGAGCAATTGGTGCTGATCATGGAAATAAGGGTAGAACTTGGTTGGGCTTGGAAGGGCCCTCGGGCCATTAGCCTAGTAACTTCCTATGATCCTATGATCCTATGGTGACTGTGATCTCAACCAATTAAGAAAGGAGACACAAGGTAACAGAGAAAGTGTTCATAGAGTTTACACATAATAAGAATGACAAGAGTCATTACCAGTGGGGAGCAACTATAAATGTTTTGCAGCACATGTTGCTGTGAGTGTCCCTCAAGGAAGAAGGATGAGAGCTAGTCATAAGCAGGGCCAGAAGGGTGGTAGAAGTATTCTAAGTAAAGTCTTGGAAGCAGCATTTTCTAGAGTAATAACATCTGCCAGTAGCCAACAAACAAAGGAAAGAATAACTCAGGACTATAGTGATTTTCTATGTCATTGGACAAGGTGGAAGTTTTATAACTGATAGGAAAATGGGGAACACCTTAAAAATGACCAGATCTTTTGTCATATACATGATGCATCATAGACACTGATGATTAGAACTAGGATGAAAATGTACTTGGACACAATAATGCTTTGGGATTAAGATGCAGGTGGTACTGAGGAAACAACAAAAAAACAGAAGTATGCATTCAGCCAATAAAGAGGAAGGAAATAAGACAGAATATTGTACAGGAATAAACAAGAAATATTATTGGGAGCACTGTTTGATACAGACATGTAACAGACAGGGACAGTTGGAAATAGTGACGCAGGACAGAATGGGGTGAATATTGCTAGCATCAAAGAAAGATGGGCCATTTTTAAGAGTAGGTAAAATATGGAGGTGCCTAGTTATAGGTTTTTGAGAAAGTGCAGATGGAAACAGATGGCAAAGATACACCACTCCACATAAAAAGGAACCACTAAAAATAAGGTCATAGATAAGAAGAAACCCCAGACAGTTGAGCATGTAACAGAATAGGTGGGCTTGAATCTAAAATTAGTGCTCAGACAATTAAGATAGTAAAATGTAGGAGTCCTCATAGATCAATGCAGTACATTTGCCTCCAGACAGATCATGAGAAGGAGATGAAAGACTGGTGAAGAGAATAAAGGGATGGGGTTAGAAAAAAGCTAGATTTACTCATGGGTAAATATGAACCTGCATTTAGCAAACTGTGATCTTAACTCCTTGATAGAGAGGGAGTGGGAAATGGCTCTGATCTTAAAACATTAGAGGGTCTGCGAGATGGTGCCAATCCAAAGAAGAAAGGATAGAATTCTGGAAATAGTGCTAACCAAAGCAGATGGGGTCATGTATGTCCAAGTGAAAGTGTTAATGGCCAAAAGTGATCATGTCACAGTGCGTAATTTAGAGCAATGGAAAGGACAGAATACAAAAACAATAACAATTGTGTAGAATTTTAGGGTGGTGAATTACATTGAGCTGAGGGGAAGCAGGTGAGTTAGAGGACATAGAGCAAACTGATGGAGTAACCAAGTTACAGTGATGGGTCAGGAATGGTGTGCTTAGTGCTATGGGCATAAGTTGAGAAAGATGCAAGAAAGGTAAATAAATGAAAAGGCAAATGTGGCTACCTGGAACTCTGACACTCGTGAAAGGCAAAATATAAGGTAGATAAAGGGTGGAAAAGAGATTGCGAGGAGGTGAAAGCAACAGAGTATGTGACACAGAAAAGGGCAACTGAGGAGTTGAGCATAAAAAGGGTGCAAGATGAAAGGGAATTCATCAAAGAGGTTAGGCAGGAGCATAAGTATAAAGCAAAAAGTAAGAATAGAAGATCAGACATGACCAAACTGTATAGACATGGGAAGAACTTCATCAGTGAAGACCGCAATGAATATTTTGCTCCGGTGTTTATAATCAGAAGCTATAAGAGGGAGGCATGCTGGGAGGAAGGAAAGGCAGCCTGGGGAGCGCAAGGACAGACACCAAGCTACAGATGGAACTGTTGCAGAAGGAAATGGCTCTCCTTATAAACAGATCCATAGCTGCCTTATCTAGCACCCCTCAAATCTAAGTTAAGGATCAAAAAAAAAAAAAGCTGTCCATTTCCTAATCTAGCAGTCCTCACCTGAAGAATACTGAACAAAAGACAGGTGTCAAGTCTGTTTTTCTGCCATCTGTGCCCTTCAAATCAAAGTTTAGCACTCCTCAGCTCTCTCCTGATGGATGTCTGGTCCTTCCTACTCCTTGACTCTGAGTTGAGGAGAAATGAAAATTTAAAAACAACTGTAGCAAGCTGCTTATGTTTGTAGCATCTGGCTTGCAACAAGTTATACCATGCATGAACCTCTAAAGCTTCAGTCCTGTTAGCAAAAGATAGCAATATTTGAAGTCACTTAGAGACGGTGTCAGTGTGGTACAATTAGAATGTCAAAGTGATAGAATTAGGTCTCAACAAATGTAGTGTGAAATAAGAACTGGATTAAATGGAACCAATTGTTTATTTTGCCTATATTAGACCACCAAGAACAAAATGAGAGGAGAGAGTCAGCAGCAAATCAAATTTAGTGAGGAATTTTCATTGGGATAGACTTTAGAAGCAAACCTACACTATCCCCCTCTATTGGGCCATAACCAGGCTATACTTTGAGATGCTGTTCATAATGCTGTTAGAAGAAATCCAGCAGAATATCTTAAGGAACTATGGGGTATGGAGTGGAAAAACTATGACTGGGGACTAGGTGACCTAAATCTCCTCATCAGTGGCAGAAAAGACAGGGGACATGATAATAGTGTCCAAGGTGATGTCAAGGAGATTCGAACTGGAGGAATGGGGGTACAGAAGTGGGGTAGATGGCAGATTGTAGCCAGGGAATAACTACTTCCTGAATCTGTTAAAACACTTCCCTAGGCAGGGGTATGGAGCCATAGAATGGACTACTGGAATAGGTAGTAGAGAGGCAAATCACTGTGCCATTCAAGAAGGCATGGGGCAGGTGGTGAAAGGAAGAGTGGGGGGGTAAAATGTTATCATACTTAAATGTAAGACTTGGTAGTCTTATTGTTATATACTTCAGGCAGTGTAGAATCTAATGTGAACTTCTGAAAGTGTCTATTTATCATTTGCTATAAGTGGTCATGCCCAGGTAAGAGGTTTAGAAATGCTGTCATATTATATATATTTACTGTTGTAATGTAGATTATAACGGATGCTGATAGTCACCTTTACAATTCTGTCCCCATAAGACCAATAAAACAGCATGGATACTTACAGATACAGCTGACCTCTTAGTTTCTTTTATTAATAAAAAAATAAAAGTTTCGGAATCAAGTGCTGTTCTAAGGGGGGATATGCAGACTTATATCTGACTTACCAGGGTAGTCAGAAAACAAGTTAAGAGTTATTCTTATGTAACATCATTCAATTTTCATAAATATAAAAATTATTGTTCATTTTATGGTACATGTAGCTGCATTATATAACTGAGGTTAGTTCAAGCTATAAGTGACTGAAGCAACTATCTTGCATTTTCTGTGCCTCTCAACTTTAAATGCAGGATTAGCTCTGCAGGTTATGAACATGACTTGAAGATATACCTTGGCAGATAATAAGATGGGAGCCTTAAATAGTTGTGTAGATAACAGACTTAAACACAATGATACTAGATATCAACTTTTGAGCTGTGGCATTGTTGAAAACTTTTGAGGGTTCCTTGGCCTGCAGGAAGATTGAATCACTCAATGTTGTTGTGTCTTTCGGCTTTTCCCAGTTAGGAGTAGCCACACCGGAACTCCGGTCCGCTAATGATTGGCAGCAGATTTTTACGTGCCACGTTGCCAACCCTGACGCACATCCTTCAACGAAGGTACGCCCATTAACACATGTCTCCACACAGAAGATGCTCTAGCTGAGAATCGAACAGGACAACGTCTTACTGTGAGGCAACAACGCTACCGCAGCACCACCAAATCCATACTGTTCAATGAAATGTCTGCTAGTAAAATTAAAACTCAGTCCCTTTGTCAACATAATGCATGGGCAAGATTCAATAGAAAAGAAAGTGATGCTGGGAAAGATCAAAGGCAAATGAAGAAGGGAGAGTAGAGGCAAAGGTGAATGGACAATTAACATAGAAGTAATGAATGTGAATTTATAGGAACTTAGCAATTATTGACTGACAGGTTTGCAATGCTAAAGTCTTTGAGTTCAGAAAAAGTCGCATCTAAGTAAATGACTGAACAACAACAATAATATCTACACACGATAATCTTTGTTAAAAAAGTTTTTAAAAGTTTATATCTGTCAGTGGAAGCTGATGACATTTTGTTTGCATTACATTTTAATGAATGAACTTTATATTATGTCAACATGCACATAACATTTAAAAACAATTGCAAATCATGTTTGACTCATTTATCTTGTTGTCATATTTTGAAAAGCATGCCCTAATTGCCATCATGTATATTATCGACTTTGCGCTAAACCTGTTGTTTTGACAACATTCTCAGAATTGATATCTGGTATTTAAATGACATTTCCTTGCAATCATCTTTTGGAAGAGCTGTGTGTCTAAGTTCATGTGTTCAAATTCTACATGGTACAGCTATCACAGCCAATCAAATATTAACATTCTTATTCAAAAATATTATGCAAAATCAAAGAAAACATGAATAAAACTTAACAAGAAAGACACAAATGCAGTCCTACCATTCTGATACTTGACAATGCCTCATAATGGATATTAATATAACTTCTGTACTCGTTACTAGAAACAAAGAAGCCTTTTATATAATGCTATAAATCTGATAGGGTAAATCAAAGATTCACCTCTCAGCCACAGCCTGTGACAACAGTCCATTGAGTATTGTTTAGGACACACTCTGATTTCACTAATTTCAGAAAATAAATGCAAATGCAATATGTTTTCACCTTATAACTTAATTCTGCTATACAGCAGCCCTACAAAAAGGACTGTGATTGTAGATGACAGGTCAAAGAAGTAGGAGTAAATTCTGGAAGGAAAATAATAGCAATGTAAATTAAAACTGTATGGAAAAGCTCATCTTTAAATAAAACTACACTTGAAGCAGTCATCACTAAACCAGTCCCAGAAAGTCATTGACATCACTGTCTGCCTTTCAGAGCCATGTCGCTTAATGTTTCTTTGCAAATGATGCAGTCAGCACCAGAAGAGCACATAACTGCAGCTTGATATGATATGTTTGAGAGCTAATAAACTCATTAAAGTGTTTGAGATCAAACTCAAGGTGATTTCAAAGAGCCGGTGCTGCACCTTAAATAAATTCTGCATGGCTCAAATATTCTGCCTTTTAGTTTGGCCTTCTTTTTTTACGTCTTTAACAATTATTCTGCATTTTGTGCCAGAAAATGTGCAAGACCATTTTTCCTGCATGAAGTTGAGGAAGCATCTCTGTAACACTAACTTTAAGAAAGTGTCATAAAAGTATTATGCAATGTGTAGTGATGGTGTGCAAAATAATTCCAGCAAAAAGTGCCCACACATTTTAAATGCACACTAGTATTGTCAAACAGCTCAGCTTCATACTAAGATTTGAAGCCACTATAAAATAATGTCAGCCAGCAGAATAATGCAGTAATGATTCAGAATGCGCAAGACTACACATGCAGGTAGAGATCCTAAGTTGTGTAGCAACAATGGCACAGGCATATACCACACAAGCAGAATTATTCAACATGCCCCTAAGCTTGGTGTTGGAGTGACATGTTACACAGCAGGACATGTCCTGCAGCTCTGTGTGTACAGGGAAATGTCCAGACTATTTAAACAATGTAGCTGTGATGCAGCATGATGTAGTACCTGAATGCATGATGCAAGCAAACATAGATATGTCTGCTGTCATGCCAGTGGCTGTAGACCTCACACTTACAGGTTCTTGCAGTGCTTAGGTGTGATCTTACTCCAATTACACCTCATTTATCTACAATGAAATAAAACTGGATACTCGCATGCATGCATTTGAGGTAAGGCAGAAAGCTTCATAAATCTGCATTGCACACATTTGCACCAACATCCCATTAACTGCAGTTTTTCCCCACTGCTTTACATCTCATGTTCTAAAAAAATACTATACAAGCCATAATGCTACTGAGAAGTGGCTACAGCAGCAAATTTAGGCAGGTAACACGCACCATTATGATCCACCAGGATTTAAGCTAAAAGGCCTAGTGTTCTACAGAGAAACATACCATGCACCATTAAGAAGTGCATGATATATTGCAATGCGCCACTAACACAATTAAAATACAGTGCACACAGAAGAATTTGCATGATTTGTAAAGTAATGCTTTTAGAAAACCTTCAAACTACAGCCATACTAACAACTGCAAATTTTTTTCTGCAACATGCATACAGGTACATGGAGGAAACACACTATTCTGCCTTGCCTTTAGCTCATTAAGCTGTCTACTTAACAGCTTAGGCCATGGCTATAATTTGGCTCCTAAAAACAACAAAGTCTAAAAACTTCTCATCTTCTCTTTGTCAATGATATAAAACTGTATTGTACATCAGATGAGGAACTGAAAGCAGAGCTGCAGGTTGTCAAAACTTTTTCAGATTATATTAGAATGTCATTTGGTCTTAATAAATGTGCAAAAGCAACCTTTAAACAGGAAAACTGCAGCACCAGGAAAACATCAATGTGGGACAAGAATGTGATATAAATGAAGATAAAGAGTGAGTTTATAAATACTTGGGAATTGAAGAAGGATCAACAATAAAACATGAACAAATGTGAATAATATTTAGTAAGGAATGCTTTAGAAGACTTAAATTAATCCTGAAAACAGCACTGACATCTAGGAACAAAATCCAAGCTATAAACCAATTTGCTCTTCCTGTCCTAACTTACAGTTTTGGAATGACTGATTGGCCCCAAAACGTGTTGGATAGATTAGATAGGAAAACAAGAAGGATGCTTCATTCTCACCAAATGATCTACAAAGATCAGTGCATACCATGAGTATGTTTTCCCCATTCCAAAGGAGGGATGGGCTTCCATGAAATTAATTACATGTATAGATCTGCAGTCACGGGACTCCACACATATCTACTGACCTCACAAGTCCCAAAAGTAGTGAAAGTTTTGAAACATGAGGAGAATAAACCTAAGATGATTTCTCTCCTTAATCTAGCAGAAGCATATCGGCATCAAGCAGGAATGGAAATAAAACCAGAAGTAGATAAATCTCAGGCAGCAAGTGAAATATGCCAAAAAGCAAAAGAAAGAATATAAGGTGAAGGACCAGATGAAAAGGCAAGAAATATGAAAAAAATCATAAATATAGTTGCAAGTATGGAAAACTCTGGAAAAACCTCATGTTGATCAGGAATGAACACAAGAATAGTTAAGGAGAGGTGAATTTAAACCAAGAGATGAAAGGTTAATATTGGTGGCCCAAGACAGTTGGCTACATACACGCTGGTTTACAAAGTCCATTGAACATGTGGGAGAAACAGACAAATGTAGGTTTTGTAAAACCAAATTGGAAACAGTCATACACCTCATTGCTGGTTGTGATATACTAATGGTAGAAGGACTATATACTGAAAGGCATAATAATGTGGCAAGACTGTTGTACTACATACATATATACATATATTTCAAGCACAGGCATTAATGCCCTTCTAGCTTGCCAGTATACCAAAACATGTGTTCCTATAATAGGTGTCCAGGCTGTTCTTAAAAATATCTAAACTAGTACTTGCTTTAATGTAATTTGGTAGTCTGTTCCATGCATCAAATAATCTGTCAGAGAACCAATTAGTACACTTCTCATTCCTATAGAACCTTCTACATAGGTTGTCTGATGATTCTCTAGTACTTTTTGATAACCCCAAACATTCCCAGAGGTAGCTGTCTCTAAATGCCCTATATACCTGAATAAGATCTCCTCTTAGATAGCTGTAAGAAACATTGTACAAGTTCAGCTATTTTAGTCTTTCATAATAACTTAAATGTTCACATCCATGGATGCTTTTGGTATATTTCTGCTGCACTCTTTCCAGTTTTCTCATGCTTGTTTTCTTATAGGGTTTCCATATTGTTATTCCATACGCCAGTTTGGGGCTAATGTAACTAACAAACAATGACTTCATTATTTTTGATTTCCTATTTTATACAACCTATAGTTCTATAACTATCATTAACCAATTGGTTGATACAATTATAAAAATGCATAGCTGAATCTACCCATATACCCAGGTCCTTAAATGAGTTTACAGTTTCAATCACTGTGTGCTGTATTAAATATTCACCTTTCAATTTATGTCTCCCAAATCTCATATACTTAGTTTTTGATGTATTTATCAGCATAGTATTCTCCTGTGCCCAAATGGTCAGTTTAGTCAAGTTATTTTGCAGACATTCCTTATCTGTAACACATGTAATCAGTTTACCCAATTTCAGATCATCTGCATATGGAGTGTAGAACACCTCAGATGAAAAAGTTAGGTCTGAAAGATACAATCTAAACAAGTAAGGGCCTAGGACAGACCCCGGTGGGACACTCTATCTGTAACCAAGGATTTCACCTGTCCAGTTGCTGTTTGATACTTGCCATGTCCTATTTGTAAGCCATGCAGCTATCCAGCTTATCAAGAATACATCAATACCTAGTTGTACTAATTTATTGATCAGTGTTTTGTGTACAACCCTGTCAAATGCTGAAGTTGTCTATATAAATCATGTCACAGCAACATTTTTCATTCATAGTTGTTATTATATTGTTATAGAACATCATGTTACAGGTGGTAATAAATCTGTTTTCAACATATGCATGATAATATATGGTTTCAAGTCCCAACCTATCCAGTTTTGACAATAACTTGTCCAATATTACCTTCTCCATTATTTTGCCAACATGAAAGCAGACTTAGGGATCTATATGACAATGGGTTTGTCTCCAGTCTTGAGGAATCTCCCCATATTTATATGACCAAATGAATAATAGATATAATGGTTCTGTAAGTTCTTGCTGAATTGTTCTCAGGTCATTGTTACTACTTCTGTCTCCTCCCTGTGCTTTGCTTGGATCCAGTTTGCTCAGTTCTTTTTCAGTATAATCTAACCAGTATCTGGTGTTACCTGGATGTCACTAGGACAAGTTATCACCCCTTTTGTGGAGCCAGACTGTTTTGCATAAGATTTTGTAAATATATCTATAATCTGTTGTGTCTGAGAATAAATTTTAGAATCTGAACACAGTTTATCAATCTGTGTGTCTTTACTCCTTCCACATCTTATGTATCTATAAAAAGGTTAGTCTGTAGCACAAAATAACAGTACAGTATTAGGGAGTAGTCAGAGGTTGTGGGTTCAAACACCACATTTACCAAACATACAATACTGTTATGTTTACATCAAGGGACCAGGCACAATACCAGTAGATTGCCAGGCACCCAGTATTACTGCTGCCCAGGTCTAAATAGCACTGTCCAAGTCCAAGAATAGAGCTTCTATGGGACCTGACAATATTCCTGGCTGTGTTCTACGTGAACTGCAGAGTGAACTGGCACCTCACCTGTGTGCCCTGTTCAATCATAGCCTCATCTCAGACTTTGTCCCTATGGCGCACTGCTACAGTCATCCCTCTCCACAAAGGAAGAGTGACTACAGACCCTGGGAGCTATCACCCCATTAGCCTGATGTGTCTGATATGCAAAGCTATGGAACACATCATCATGGACATAATAAACAAGGACACAGGGAATCTCTAAACTCTGGATCCCACACAGTTTAATTTTGTGAAGGGTAGATCATGCCGGATCAACTTGGTCAACATCTTTGAGTCAGTCACCAGAGCTGTGGATGAAGTCAAGGTGGTTCATACAGCCTACCTTGATCTGGTCTAGGCCTCTCAGGAATCATAGAAAAACTCACTAAACTAGGCATCAACCCCTATATCACTAGGTGGGTTGCACACTGGCTCACAGATAGAACCCACAGTGTGAAAGTAGCTGACTCCAAGTCAGACTGCCGACTAGTCATGAGTGGAGTCCCACAGGGTTCGGTCCTGCATCCTCTTTTGTTTGGTATCTACTTCTCTGAAGTCCAGGCCAACATAAAGGGACTCTGGCTGACAAAGTTTGCAGACGATTGCAAGTTGGGAGCTATTATTAACTCCCCAAGTGATGTTGACATCCTACAGAATGGCCTCACTGAGACCAACGACTGGTGTCAGAACAATGGCCTTAAGCACGATGCCAAAAAATATGTTGTCATCCTCTTTGGGAAGAACCTGGTTCCCATAAATTACCACATTGATGGTAGTCCACAAAACACAAAAGGCATTATAAGAGATCTGGGAAGACAGGTTGACAGCAACTTCTCTTTTGATCACCACATTGCCACTGTGGTCAGAAAGTCCTTCTGTGTGGGGCATCTCATTACTAAGGGTTTTGCATCCAGGAAGAAAGAGGTTATTGTCTCCCTCTGCTCTTCCCTCATTAGGCCAATCATTGAGTACAATGCCCCATTTGGCATTTACCTCACTAGACACCTGCGACAACTGGGGAGGCTGCAAAAGTACCTCACAAAGAGGATCCTAGGCATTAAACGCTTGTCCTATATGGACAGAATCAAAAAACTCCAACTGTTCTCTGTTTCATATCGCCTATTTATAGGTGATCTCTGCTTGACTTACAAAGCCATGTCTGACCCAGCTCTGTTAGAAATGCTACATCTAAATAAATCCCAGTTCCTCCACACCACATGCTCCAGAGACCTCAACCTCATTACCACAATTAACAGAACATGCTGGAGGAACAGGTTCATAATCCAGAGACTACCCATGCTATGGAACAGACTCCCCATACATGTCAAGCAGAGCACCTTGCTGACCCTTTTCAAGAGAAATCTTGATGTGTGGATGGGAAACAGAAAATTCACCTCAGGGATCACTCCAGTGGCTCTACTCACAGAGGCACTGGGAACTAAGGCCAGGTGGCAGTATGCCAGGGTGATCCTATGGCTAGGCTTGTAAAGGCTATAGGGCCATTAGCCTAATAAACATCTATGAACCTTTGAATCTAATAGTACAATGTAACATCAGACCTCTATACCAGTGGCACAAACTGACTGCTGTAAACTGTAATCAGTATAATGTGGACACCCAGATATGCAATATATGCACACATCAAGGATCACAGATTATGACTACCGGCTTAGTGACTGACCAGGAATGGAGGCTAGGATCAGTCATTGACTAGAAAGTGACAAGAAGTAGGATACCATCTGCAAAAATAAGAGTTCATTTTACTCTTGTTGGACAGCCTTTCTGCTAAAAAATTAAAAGATCATATCAGAACAATCATGCCATTAAAACTGTATAGAAGGTAAGGTGGAAATTCTTGGGTAATGGAGTTGAGGCCACTAAATTTCCAGATTAGGATGCTACATTGTGTTCTCAGTATTATTGCTGTTGTACAGTGCACAGTCAGTAATCTATGTGTGCTTACACTAAATGATCTTCCAGAACTTACTGACTAGGGTGAACTAACTGAATTTCCAACCACAAATCCTTATAAAACACTCATATCAGTAGGTGTCCATGAGGGTTATCTCTAGGCACTCTGGAGCAAGTGTATGCAGACTACTAAGATATATGGTTCTCCTGCTGGACTGACCATATATAATTAAATTACTTCCTCACCTGTTACATAGCTAAGCTTCTGCACTTATTCCCATGTATTCCACTCTTCCTTCTTTATTCAAGTAATTATATCAAGGTTATATTGGTTCCGTTGACTCCAGTCCTTCCACATTAAAGTATCTTTCTCTCTCAATCTAGATACAAGTACTCATATCCTGAGGGATGGGGATTGAAGTTATAGAAGCTTTAGCTTATTAATATTTGAGTTTCTGCGTCCTCTCTTGAATTCATTTGTCTATATCATCAAAGCTATTCTATGGGGAGAAAAAACACAGAGGTGGGTAATATTTAAGGTAGATGTCAGATAATCCATGACTCTTCCTTCTCTAAAGGATTATGTACAGCCAGGCTCATATTACCAAACTTTTAGTGGTGGTTCTAAATCTGATAGACTGACAATGAAAACGTGTAACCACTTTGTCATGTCCCCTTGTATAACAAAGCAACTTCTCTCCCCCAATATTCTCTGAGTGACTCCATGTTTTGTAACCCTTTAATCAGATATATCAGAGACATACATCATTTTGAGTATTCGGTTCCAAAGTACATATTTAACATTGCCCAAAGTTGTTGCATCATTGTTCCAGACTATTACATAATCAGTTAAAGTTACTATCAATCTTTCAATAAGAAGGCTGATGCCACAAGTGTGCCTGCCCTAGGGAGAAAGGGATACCAATTAGATTATCTTGCTGCTGCTGTATCCTATCTTACCATTTCTTCTGGATTCCACATTGGTGGTTTTCCTGCTGTGGCTGAGGCTATGATCGGTATAAGGCAACAAATAAAAAAATGTATGTAGTTCAGCAGTAACAACCAAGTAAAAATAAACACACAAATCTGCTGAGTGGGGTATCCGGCTGCAATAACTTCTTCCACAGTTTAAAAAAATTCCAAAAATGTATTTGTATACACTCGTTTAAAATAAAAAACTGCCATAGTTAAGCGTTTTTATCTATCGTATAGACTTCATCAGAACATCAACCTGTGTACCATCATAGTTTAAATAGTAATATAAGCCAATCGGCTCCAAAAACTAATCAAGAAATTAGTGGATAAACTCATCATCTTAAAGTGCTCAGTACTGACTTAACCAGAGAATGTGTAAATAAATAATTTAATAAAATTATAAAATAGTACATCGATGCCTGTCACAATTTTGTTATGTGACATACAAACACAGAAAATTAAAGTCACACTTTTGATTCCAGAATGGCCTTAATGGATATACCGTCATTTATACCAGGGTGTACTGTAGAATTTAATAGAATTTGCCATCTAGTTTCTCTTTTGTTTAATTTTTTACTAATGCTTCCCCATCTAGGGTTTGCTTTCACTTGCTCTAGTATAGCGAATTTGAATTCTTCATGACCAAATGTCTGTATAAAGCATTAGATTCGTCTTTTTTCCTTATACAGTAAAAATTATCATAGATCCTGTTCCTCAAACACCTATCGGATTTTCCCACATAAAAACAGGAGCATTTTGTACATTTGGCCAGGTATACCACATGCTGGGTTCGACAATTGCCATTCTGAAATTTTAAAGTAGACTGACTAATATTCTCCAATTTTAGCGTGGCTGCTTCCATGATTGCATAACACTGATTACAATTCCCGCATTTATGGGTGCCCCCCTCCCTATTTCCATTCCTTATATAATGTGTCTTCATCTGAAATTTATTCTTAAGGTTGGAACCTGTCTTGTAAACAAAGGTTGGGTGCTCCCCTATTACTTTATAAATATTTTCTTCGGATTTCATGATATTCCAATTGTGTGTAATTACATTACGAATATCCTTGACATAATTCCCATATTGTAAAATACATGCCCGTTGGAATTGATTCTGATTCTCTGGGGCTTCAGTGGAATTATTTTGTAAGTTTACTATCCCCCTGCCTAAGAGGGGTTTATATTTTTTACCCCATTCATCTTTTACATATTTTACAGTACTTTCTATAAGCTTGTTGGGGTATCCCCTCTTGGAAAACATGCTTCCAATAAAATCAAGTTCTTTAACCACGTCATTAAACTCAGAAGTCATTCTAGCTGCCCTAATACATTGTCCCTTAATGATACTAGCCTTTTGTTTATAGGGATGACAGCTAGAATATTCAAGATAAGTGTTACTAAACATGCTTTTTCTATGTATTTTGGAACCAAAGTGATCATTCTCTGTATAAATAAATCTATCTAAATAAGAGATACCTTTAATGCCACTTTTATAAGTGAATTTTAAATATTCACTAGACTTTTTCAAATGATGAAAAAACAGCTCCAATTCTTGCATAGAACCATTCCATAACATAAAAATTTCGTCCAAGAAACGGCCGTAGCATTTAATTGCCATATTCCATTGACTTTGAAACACGCATTCCTCTTCCCAGTTTAGTAACACTAAATTAGCAAAAATGGGTGCACAAGCTGCACCCATTGCTACACCATTACATTGTCTGTAATATTCTCCTTCGTAAAATATGAAATTATATTTTAAAACTATGTCCATGAATTCCAAAATGAAAAGTGCCCTGTCCCATGAGAAATCAGTATATTTCTGTATACTTTTCTTAACCCTTCTAAAGCCATCTTCCTCCGGGATACAGAAAAACAAGTCGATTATGTCAATTGTAACAAAAATAACTTCATCTTTACATTTATCAGGGGGCAACCGACATAAAAAATCCCACGAATCAATGATTATATGAGGTATTTTTTTGTAAATAAATTTCAACCATCTGTCTATCACTTGTCCGAAAGGAAAAGCCTTTGATTTATTACCTGAAATAATGGGTCTAAAGGGTGGGTCCATTTGGTCTTTGTGCACTTTTGGTATACCTACCATCGCAGCTAATACTGGATATTTTACACTCAGAAAATCATATAGTTCCGAATTAATTCTATTTTCCAAAAGTAAATCTTCCAAGAATAAATCTATTTTATGGTGTCCAATATTAACTTCATTCAAGGATGAAATTTCATAATTCCCTGAATTTAATAATATTGTGTGCATTTTATGAATGTATTCTTGTGTATTCTTGGGTATTATAGAGTACCACCCCTCCCCCTTTATCGGGTTTCATAATCCGAATTTGATGGTCATATTGTATTTGTTTTAAAAGGTCATATTCATTTTTAGTTAAGTTGTACCTCATTCTTTTATTTTTAGTACTATTAAATGTCTCATATATCTCATCTGTCACAACTTTTTACTTTGGTTCCAAATACATAGAAAAAGCACGTTTAGTAACACTTATCTTGAATATTCTAGTTGTCATCCCTATAAACAAAAGGCTAGTATTATTAAGGGACAATGTATTAGGGCAGCTAGAATGACTTCTGAGTTTAATGACATGGTCAAATAACTTGATTTTATTGGAAGCATGTTTTCCAAGAGGGGATACCCCAACAAGTTTATAGAAAGTACTGTAAAATATGTAAAAGATGAATGGGGTAAAAAATATAAACCCCTCTTAGGCAGGGGGATAGTAAACTTACAAAATAATTCCACTGAAGCCCCAGAGAATCAGAATCAATTCCAACGGGCATGTATTTTACAATATGGGAATTATGTCAAGGATATTCGTAATGTAATTACACACAATTGGAATATCATGAAATCCGAAGAAAATATTTATAAACTAATAGGGGAGCACACAACCTTTGTTTACAAGACAGGTTCCAACCTTAAGAATAAATTTGAGATGAAGACACATTATATAAGGAATGGAAATAGGGAGGGGGCACCCATAAATGTGGGAATTGTAATCAGTGTTATGCAATCATGGAAGCAGCCACACTAAAATTGAAGAATATTAGTCAGTCTACTTTAAAATATCAGAATGGCAATTGTCGAACCCAACATGTGGTATACCTGGCCAAATGTACAAAATGCTCCTGTTTTTATGTGGGAAAAACTGATAGGTGTTTGAGGAACAGGATCTATGATCATTTTTAATGTATAAGTAAAAAAGATGAAACTAATGCTTTATACAGACATTTGGTCAAAAGTCCTGGATGTGATGAATTCAAATTCACTATACTAGAGCAAGTGAAAGCAAATCCTAGAGGAGGAAGCATTAGTAAGAAATTAAATGAAAGAGAAACTAGATGGCAAATTCTATTAAATTCTACAGTACACCCTGGTATAAATGACGGTATCTCCATTAAGAAAATTCTGGAATCAAAAGTTTGACTTTAATTTTCTATGTTTATATGTCACATAACAAAATTGTGACAGGCATTGATGTACTTTTTTATAACTTTATGAAATTATTTATTTATACATTCTCTGGTTAAGTCAGTACTGAGCACTTTAAGATGAGTTTATCCACTAATTTCTTGATTAGTTTTTGGAGCCGATTAGCTTATAGGTTCATAGGTTCATAGCTTCATAGGTAAGTACTAGGCTATCGGCCCAAGGGCCTACGCAATCCTAGCCAACAAAGTTCCCTGGCTTACGCCACCCAAGAAAGTTATTTTCCTGTGCCACTGATGAGCAGAGACACAGAAGTGATCCCCGGTGTGTATTTCCTATTTCCCATCCACTCATCAAGATTTTTCTTGAAGAGTGCTAATGAAGAACTTTGCTTGACATAGATGGGTAGCCTGTTCCAGAGTATGGGAAGTCTCTGGGATAGGAATCTATCCCTCCAGCATGTCCTGTTTATTGTGGTGACAAGGTTTAGGTCCCTAGAGCGTGTAGCTTGGAGGGATTGGGATTTCTTTAGGTGTAGCATGTCCAACAGCTCTGGGTTTGACATAGATTTATATGTTAGGCAGAGATCACCTCTGAGTAGGCGATATGCTATGGAGTAAAGCTGGAGTTTTTTGAGGTGGTCAGTGTAGGGCATTTGTTTGAGTCCAGTAATCCACTTTGTGAGGTACTTCTGTGGCCTTTCCAGCTGCTGCAGATGTCTTGTGAGGTACATTCCAAAAGGGGCGTTGTACTCTATAATGGGTCTAATGAGTGATGAGTAGAGGGCAACGATGACCTCTTTTTTCCTGGATGAGAACCCTTTTATGATGAGGTGTGCCATGTAGAAGGACTTCCTGACTACTGTGGTGATGTGACTATCAAAGGAGAGACTACTGTCCACCTGGGTCCCAAGGTCTCTTATCATGCATTCGTGTTATGTATATTGCTGCTTATGCGGTAGTTCATGGGTGCATCGTTTTTACCAAAGGGGATGACACTGCACTTTTTGGCATTGAGCTTGAGGCCATGGCTCTGACACCAGGCATCTGTCTCAGAGAGGCCCTTCTGTAGGATGTTCACATCATTTGGGGACTTGACTATGGCTCCTAGTTTGCAATCAACTGCGAACTTCATTAGCCAGAGGTCTTCTGTGTTAGCCTGTACTTCAGAGAAGTAGATACCAAACAGAAGCGGTCCCAGGACGGAACCCTGTGGTACTCCACTTGTCACTGGTTTGAGGTCAGATTTGGAATCTGCAACTTTTACAGTGTGGGTTCTGTCAGTGAGTCAGTTGGCAACCCATCTTGTGACGTAGGGATTTATGCCTAGTCTATTGAGTTTAGCTATAATTCCAGAATGGGGGATGGTGTCAAAAGCCTTGGCGAGGTCAAGATAGGCTGTGTGAACCACTTTACCCTCATCTACGGCTTTGGTGACTGCCTCAAAGAAGTCGATCAGTTCAGGCGGCATGATCTGCCTTTCACAAACCCGAACTGGGTGGGGTCCAGAGTTTGGAGGTTACCAATGTCTTTGTTTATGAGTTCCATGATGATACGTTTCATGGCTTTACAGACCAGGCTCCTCAGGCTAATAGGTCTATAGTTCCCGGGATCAGTAGTTGCTCCCCCTTTGTGGAGTGGGATAACTGTTGCTGTGTGCCATTCAGTGGGCACAAAGCCTGATGTGAGGCTATTATTGAACATGGTGCTTAAGTGGGGAGCCAGTTCATTCTGAAGTTCATGTAAAACGCAGCCTGGGATGTAGTCCGGTCCCATGGATGCTGTGTTTTTGGCTTTAGAGAGTGCAGCTTTCACCTGCGTAGTTGTGATTACAGGGACTCTGCATTCTTCCTGTATAGATATGGGCCCTTTAGGGGGTGAGGGGGGGTAAAGTTAGCACTGAACCTATCTGCCAGGATGTTGGCAATATCAGTTGGTTCTGTAATTTTCATGCCTTTGTGCTGTAACTCAGAGCAGATCTGGGTGTTGCCATTGAGATTCTTGACATAGCTATAGAATGCTTTGTGGTTGTCCTTGGAATTAGTGGCAATTTTATTTTCGTAGCTAGCTTTGGAGGATCTTATAAGGCATCTCAGCTTCTTACTGAGGCTGACCAGGGAGTTACTCCACTCATGGGATTTTACTCTCTTTTGCAACAGTTTCTTCCTTCTTTTGTACAGTTTGTTTATGGCAGGGGACCACCAGATTGGCTTCCTTTTTTTGGATGATAGCGTCTTGGTTCTGTTTGGGATATCACAATCCATGCACTCATGTAGGTGCTTATAGAGCGCATTTGTTTAGGATTCAGCAGTTGTAACTGTATTGTCCATCTGCATGGGTGTCATGAAGTTCACTACTTCTGTCTTAAGAAGCATGAAGTTGGCTTTAGAGAAATTTCATACTGTGGTTTCCTTAATGGGGGGTGGGATGTGGATATCAAGGGTAATTAGCTTATGGTCAGATCGGACCAATGAGGAGTTGACTTGAGGTGTGGAACACCGGTCACTCATGTTGGTAATGACTAGGTCTCGGATATTGTTGCCCCTGGTGGGGGTGTTGATAAGTTGTTCTTGGGCATTGGAGTTTATGAATTCCAGAAAGCGTTGCGCTAAGTAGTTAGTACATGAGTAGTTTTCCCAGTTAATGGTGGGGTAGTTGAACTCGCCCATTATTAGGGTGTTTGGTTGAACCCTAATCTTTTCCAGTACATCAAGAAAAGAGGAGTGGGAATCCTGGGGCATTGTGGGGGATCTGTAGCAAGCTACAATTTGGATTGCAGTTTTGCCAAGAGTTAGTTGCACTTGAATAACCTCGGATGCATTATGCTGAGCAACTAGCCTGGAGGTGTGGATATCCTTAATGAATATGGACACACCCCCACCTTTGGTGTTTCGGTCCAGGTTAGATGGCCGAAAAGTGTGGTATGAGTTATAGCCTGATAGTGCAGGGGTGCTCTTTGGAGCCTTGAACCAGGTCTCAGTCACTGCACAGATATCGATGTTCTCTATTTTAAGGAGTGCCTCGAGTGAGTGCATTTTGAAATTTAGACTTTTAGCATTGAGTAGCATTACCCTCAGTTTTTGCTTGCCTGTTCAATTTGTTACTTGAACCCTGCCTAAAAAAAGCACTATAGGGGCAGTAAGAGCCTTAGCCAGTATCTGGAATCCTAGGGGCGACAGGTGCAGGCCATCTGTGGCAAAGCATCATGGTCTGTTGACCATGTCATCCCAAGCAGACAGATACTGGATCCCCTTTGAATGACACCAGAAGCTTAGCCAATTGTTGAAATCAATCATTTAGTCCTTGTACTGCGGTATCATTCTGGGCGATGGCAGAATGCTACTCAGGGCTAGGGTCATACCTGCCTGGGCTACAAGATCGCAGAGCTCTTCCATGTCTCTTTTCATGTAGTCCAGGGAGGTACGTCTCAGGTCATTCACACCAACATGGACAGTGACAGTCTCATATTTGTACTTGTTGTGGAGTGACCTGAGTGCGTGGGTTATGTGCGGATCCCGGCACCTGACAGGCAGCTGACAGTAACCTTCTCCTTGTTTAGCCTGGTGAGTAGGACATCAGTGTGCCTGACTATAGAGTCACCTATGACTAGTGTGTTGGGTATGTTGCTTTGCCTTATTGGCTGTGTTTGAGTGGCACACTGAATCTTTGGGCTATGTGTCATTTGCATTGTGTTGGGGGATGGAGGTTGCTTGTGTTTCTGCTTTGGAGGTCTCTGTTGCATAGGCAGATTATTATTGAGAGCCTCCGTGAATGTTTTTGAGTTTCTATGTGTGGAGTTTGATGGAGTAGACGTAGTGAGACTATGTGATGAGTGTGGTGCAAATGTTTACCTTTCTCCTCATGACTGTCAGGTTCAGTCTTGGTTGGTGAGAACTTTACCTCCAGTTTGGCTAGATAAGTGCATCTCTCACAGGTTGTAGTGTTGGGTGGTAGGAGGAGAGGGTTGTCTGTGTACATCAGGCAATTTCTACATTGCCTCAAGATGCCCAGATTCATCAGATAGACAGGGGAGAACACTGGGAGCTGACCCTTGGACATGCCTGAATAAAAAACTGTTTTCCTCTAGATAAGGGAGGAAAGTGAGTACAAGAGCTGTTTTTCTCAATGCCAGTGAGAAAAGTAAGTACACAAACTGTTTTCCTTTAGGTAATGAGGAAGACTGAGTGCCATATTTAGTGCTTAGAAGTTCTGAACAAGTGCTGAGTATGAATAAGCAAATTTAAGTGCTAAAACTAAGAATCTGTATCTGCACTAGACGAGTTACAAAACAGAAACAAGTGCAAATGCAGGCTTTCAAATCAGAAAGTTGAGAGAGATGGAAGATTGCCCAAACAGCCAATAATTACAAATTCTGGGACAGAAACATTCCCTATGTAGTAGACAGGTTACCTAATGCTTACCACTCCCACTGATAAGCTAGAAGGTTTTCCTCCAACACAGAAAGGCTTGGGGGGGGGGGGCTCAGAAGCTTACAAACAGTCCTGGATACAGCAAATCTGTATTTGGAACACTAGTTACAGGAAAGGTAGGAAACAGGCTTACAGTTTTTTTTTTTTGTTTTGTTTTTTGTTTACAGAAAAGTAGCAAAAACAGTAGTAAAAACAATTCACATGCAGTGCAAGCTAGCACACTTGAGTATGTAGCAATATTAGGCCACACACAGTTTGAAAAATGCAATTAAATTAAAAAGGACTAAAAGCAAGTGCAGAAAGGGTTTATTAGGTAGAATGCGGTAAAGTGATGGGACTGGGGGAGTGTTCTAGATCAAATCTACAGTGGGGCAGGCACTGCAAAAGCCACCAAATTTAAACTAAAACCAAAAACAGGGAGGGGGGTGGGGAAGACAGTTCCAGCAGAGATTTGAGCAGCCACTAATAGTATAAACTATAAAACCAAAAAAATATACTCAGCTCTGTATATTTGCAGATCAGACTCTCAGAACAGTGAGACAACAGATATCTAAGCAACAATTAAACTCTATAATAAAGAAAACTATACTCAGCTCTGTATATTTGCAGATAGTCTTGTAAGGCTGTCTCTCAGAACACAGGTTCCAATTTAAATGCAGGCTGTTATTAACAGGTCAAATAAAGGGAACCTTGAGTTAGGTAACACACAAGCTATAAAAAACAGTTATATCAGCTGAAGACAAGGCAGAAAATGGGGGTAGGGGTGGGAAGACAGTTTCAGCAGAGATTTGAGCAATCACTAATAGTATAAACTATAAAACCAAAAAAATATACTCAGCTCTGTATATTTGCAGATCAGACTCTCAGAACAGTGAGACAACAGATATCTAAGCAACCATTAGACTCTATAATAAAGGAAACTATACTCAGCTCTGTATATTTGCAGATAGTCTTGTAAGTCTTATATTCTTATATAGTCTTATATTACTATTTAAACTATGATGGTACACAGGTTGATGTTCTGATGAAGTCTATACGATAGATGAAAGTGCTTAACTACGGCAATTGTTTATTTTAAACAAGTGTATACAAATACATTTTTGGAATTTTTTTAAACTGTGGAAGAAGCTATTGCATCCGGATACCCCACTCAGTAGATTTGTGTGTTTATCGGTATAAGGCAATCGAGTACTGGACTTTCTCCAGCTTGTCCAGTTCCTTCTGCAGTAACCCAGCAAGGTATCTCTATTGCTCTTGCTCTCCTTCATTGAAATCTAGTAGCTGTAGAAACTGTCTCTCCATTTCCATGTAAGGTTGAAACTGCTGCTAAGGGGGGTGAATTTGCCCCCTTTTTTCTAAGGGTGTTGCAGGATCAAGGTTTCTGGTTTACTTCTTTCCCTGGTAATCATCCTGTTGCCTCAAGTGGTTATATGAATTTGCCTGTGGAGTGGAGCTAGGTGGATCCAGTGGAGCAGGCCTACCCCACTGTGCTGTGGAGCATTTTGTGATGTGGTAAACATGGATGAGATGGGCACATTTTGATGACACATAATAAAATTAAAAAAATAAAATAAAAAAGAGAGATAAGGGTTGGGGATGAGAAATAAAAAAGAGATTTGTATGTTCATATGTGACATGTAATGCATTAATACAATTATTTCACTATATTATCAAAACCTTTATTCTTAAGACAGCCACCCCCTAACAGATAACATTTACTTTTAAGACTACCAGGTCCTAACATATGCATACTAGACTACAGATTGCAGCAAATACTCCTTTATATGTGCATATATTGCACATATGCATGTTCCAGTTATACATATTAAAGTTTGCAGCAGGGCATGTCAGCCACTGGTATGGAGGTTTTACTTTAAAATTTTAAGTTACACATAATTGAATAATTAACAGTATTGTTTATTTGGGAAGTGTGCTATTTGAACCCACAACCTCTGACTAATGTCTAATATTGTACTCTTGGTTTCTGCTACAGACTAACGCATGCAAACTTGCTTTTACAGTTGAGATATACATGCTGAATTTGATACAAATCTATACAATACCAAAAAGCTATCTTTAGCTTTTAATGCTACAATAACATAACTCTTCTGCTGCAAACATGCCACATGCCTCCCTCATCTTCTCCAATCTAGTGTCATGGGTCCTAACACTGACCTCCCTTTCTATGGCAGCTGTAGAAAAAACAGAACAGAAGAACCTACCAATATGAATACCATTCTATCCTACATTCAGCTTTTAAGTTACCATTACTCTCTGTAGTTGATACTTATGCAGGTGTAAGATGTCCACTGTCCTAAGTTTGCTGATCCAATGGTCTGGAGTATCCCCCTTCCCCCTCTAGAGGTCATTGTAGTGATGCCTACATTCTTCACCAGTGCTGGGGATACTGGTGGCACTGGTTACAGCCCAGGCCAAACTATCCCAAACCTCTGATTTATACTGGGAACCAGAATAGTCCCCCTGCAGTAGCCTGGCACTGTGGTGTTTCACTAGGAATCTAACAAAAATCTTGGACTCCTGGACACCCCATCTCTAAGCCCTAAATCTCACACCCTGTCAACAAATGCCTGCTATGTCTACCATGGATCAAGAGCAATGGAGAAAGATGGTTTCTTGCCAGTTCCAGTTATTGCATTGCTTGGGAGTTCACACACTGTTTAAAAATGTTGCACACCACTTACTATCGTGTAAACATGGTGCTCGGCAGTGTACATCCCCCGAGGCCTGCTTTTGTGCTATGGTAAGTGGCGCACAACAACAGTGACAAGCAGTAAGAAATTGCACAGGCAATTGTGTATGTGTGTTAGGCAAATGTGCAGGCCAAGCCAGTGCAGACAGCAGAAATATACTTACAGGAACATAGTACACAGTATACCCACAGTCATATATTTGATAACAAATGTGATAATACATAACGGGAGTTGGGACAAAAGTAAAAGTATATGTAATGTGCTGTGTTTGAACGCAGGACCATGTCTATGGTAGTCCTACACTTACATCTATTGCCACAAAAGGGTTCAGAAAACATTTCTCTATGTTGCAGTGCACTGCTGACAGGATCCTGTCTGCTTCCTGGGGGGTCCAGTTGTCCAGTTTGTGCACTGTTGCACTTTGTGCAAACCAGATAAACACAGCCAAACCTGACATTCATTTTTCTCTGTTTCCCACAAACACTGGCCAAAAATAAATACATAAATAAATAAAAAAGAGAGAAAAGGATTTGAACCCAATACCTTCTGGCCCCAAAAAGTGACGTATCAATGCATTAACACGTTGTCACAGAGTCAGTTAAGAAGTAGGTGTGTTTCATAGACTCAGTGCTGTCAGACTTTAGCAATGCTGCTGCACTATGGAAAACTATATATTATTAAGTATTACTGCTGTTTATTGTCTATTTTTTTGCGTATAACATGACATTACTTGTGAAAACATTAAAAGATGAAAACCCTATCTCGCACTATGTCACATATTTACAATGCAGCCATGTGTTATTACCCCCCCCCCCCCCCAAGCACTGCAACCCTGGTGTCTCAGTACTTTTTTCACACATGTATCACCTACACTACAGAAAGTAATATTAAAAGTTGTGGTATATGGAATGCATATCAATCTGGTAACATGCAGAACTACAACTATTGACCCATAAGCCTAACAAGACTTTTCTGCAAGGCTAGGGAAAGGATCAGCATGGATCTTATCCACAAGGGCATAGGTGACCTTCAACATATTTGAGTTGACTCATGTTATGTTTGTCAAGGATAGGTTGTGCCTATTGAACCTCATGGACTTATTTTATACTGACCCCAAAGACCTGGATGACAGATTACAAGATATACAGCCTATGTTCAGTTATCCAAGGCCTTTGACAATATACCTCCATTCATATCTTATAGTGAAAATGTCCCATCTGGGAATTAGGCCATACAGTACTTACTGGGTAGCCAACTGGCTCACCAACAGAGAACATACTCTTAAAGTTGGGGAATGCACCCCCCACTAGCCACCTATCAATGGAATACCTCAAGGATCTGTGCTGGACCCTCAACTGTGTGCAAACTACTTCCCTGAAGTGTGGGCAATGGTAGATGGCCTGTGGTTTATCATGTTTGCAGGTGACTGTTAATTGGACGCACTAATATAGATTCCCTCAATGATGGTAACATATTACAGAAGGGGCAGACAGAGACAAATAATTGGTGCCAAACTTACAGACTGAACCTTACAGCAAACAATGCATCATTGCTCCCTTTGGTGATGAAGTACCCCTCCAAATTATGATATATGTAGCATCCCTCTCAGCTCAAACACAGTGTTGTGAGACTTGTGAACATACAACACAGTGTTGTGAGACTTGTGAACACACATTCATAACAATCTACACTTTCATTTCTATGTGCCCATAGTGGTGAGACACACATTCTACATTGCGCACCACATAGATATAGACATGACATCCAAGACCATGGAGGTCATAGCTCTGTTGTACTCCACCCCTATCAGACCACTAATTAAGTACAAGGCTCCTTTCTGTCTGTACCTCACCAGACAACTGCAGCAACTGGAGAAAAAATAGAGGTCTGTGACTGGGAGAATGCAGGTCATCCAAACATCACATACATGGAAAGACTAAAAGACCTGCCACTGTGCTCAGTATCCTGCAAGCTGCTGAGAGGTGACCTATGCCTGACCTACAGAGAAGTTTCAGACCCTGCCCTACTGGAAAGGCTGGATATCTGCAAATCCAATAGGACAAGAATAACTTGCCCCAGGTTTCTCAATATAGCCTGTGACATAAACAGAACATGCTGGTGAGACAGATATATCCTCCAGTGACTCACACTTCTCTGTAATAGGCTCCTACTGCATGAGAAGCAGTGCTCCTCAGTTACCCTGTTCAAGGGCAACCTCCATTACTGGTTGGGTGATTGTTAAGTCACCTTTGGGTTGGCAACTATGTCCAGTTGATGCTGCTCGCACAATTGCTCTGCTATCAATGACCATCTAAATATGCTTAATAAGACTACTTGTGTTTTTACACAGCTAGGCTTCCATTGTTTCATATAGTGATAAACATGTACTCTTAAAACATACAAATACAGTATGTCAGAGATGAAACTATGCATGAATCTAGAAAAAATGCTCTCTCTCAGGTAACAACAAACCAGATAACAAACAGGTTATCAGCACACAAACATCATCTCTTCAATAAGCCAAGTGCATAACACAAAAACCCACATATGCAGAGGTACTCATTAGCAGCTTACCAAAAGTGCAGACACCTAACAAATGCAAACCTTCTGCACACATTACAGTCCCAACAGAACCCACTACACATAAAAACAAACATCAGTGTCTCACCCATTAAGCCATTAAGGTAAAACACCACAAAACCAATGCCTTGGTCATAGGTGAATCCATACTGAGACACACAGATGTCCCCCTCACCAGGTTATAAAATAAGAAAGTCATGGTAAGCTGCCTGTCAGGTGCCAGGATCTAAGCACTCAAGTCTCACAACAACCACAGTTATACCTCTGTGATATTCCATGCTGGAATAAATGACTTGAGACGTATCTCACTGGACTATATGAAGATAGACATGATGGAGCTCTCAGATTATGTGTTCCAGACAGGTATGTCTATAGCTATAAGCAGCATTCTGCTTTCACCCAGGATGATGCCTCAATGCAAACAGAAGAATTATCGACTTCAACAACTGGCTTAGGTATTGGTGTCAGTCCAGGGGGATCCAGGATTTGTCAGGTTGGGTTGATATGGTCGACAGACTATGCTGCTTTGCCAGGGGCAGTTATCTTCAAAACCCTTTTAAAGGGTTTTTGGTTTAAGGGAAAAATTGTTTATTCCCAGTTGAGAAAAACAAAAATTATAGGAATATCTGTTTTGCCGGACCAGAAAGGTATTCCCAAAAAATTTTGGCCCAAAGGGAACTGGAAAACTTCATTTGCAGTCTGACAGGGTCCGTCTCCCCTGGGCCCTTGCCCTTTGGCACTTTGCACTTTGTGCAAAGTAAAAAACCTAAATTTCTTTTCTTTTTTCCCAATTGGCCAAAATAATCTAATAAATAGGGGGGAAAATTTCCCATACCTTTGGCAATTTTTTAAAAAGCAAACCAGGTTGCACAGACCCCTTAAAAAATTTTTTTTAGGACTAGTGCTGTCAGTTTTCCCAATGCTTTTTTTAGGGAAAAACTTAAAATTTTAAGTATTACTGCGGTTTTTTGTTTTTTTGTTCAGGGCATTAAGGAAACTTTTTGATGAAACCTTTCGCACGCCATTTTACATCCTGTGTTACAAGATTGCCCCCCTGTTTGGGATTTTCCCGTGTTCATACACAAGGGAAATATTTGGTTATGGAATGTTTTCTTTGGAAGCAGCCTTACAACATTAAATGAACAACCCCTTTCTCCCGGAAAAAGGGATACGGGTCTTATAAAGGCTGGTGCCCTTTCCCAAAAATTTAGTTGTCATTTTATTTTTGTCATTAGATCCATAAACCCTTCTGGTTATTTTTACTCCCCAAAACCCTTTATGAAGTTGGTTCCGCAATTTTTTCCCAAGGTTTTGGAAATTTTTATTATTTTATATGAAAAGTCCCTCTAATTGGGGATTTGTATTAGGGTAGAATTTCCTCCCCGGACAATTAAAAATTGAATCACCCACTAGCCCCTTATATGGATACGGTTTGTGACCTAATGTAAACATAAAGGTGCAACAAGGGCCTTTTTATCATGTTTGCGGGTTGTTTTAATTGACGCCATAGATCCAATAGGTCACAGAAGGAGAAAGAAATTAATTGGGAACTAGGGGTGAGCAGCAAACAATGCATCATTGCTCCGTTTGGTGATGAAGTACCCTCAAATTATGATATACGTAGCATCCCTCTCAGCTCAAACACAGTGTTGTGAGACTTGTGAACATACAACACAGTGTTGTGAGACTTGTGAGCACACATTCATAACAATCTACACTTTCATTTCTATGTGCCCATAGCGGTGAGACACACATTCTACATTGCGCACCACATAGATATAGACATGACATCCAAGACCATGGAGGTCATAGCTCTGTTGTACTCCACCCCTATCAGACCACTAATTAAGTACAAGGCTCCCTTCTGTCTGTACCTCACCAGACAACTGCAGAAACTGGAGAAAAAAATAGAGGTCTGTGACTGGGAGAATGCAGGTCATCCAAACATCACATACATGGAAAGACTAAAAGACCTGCCACTGTGCTGAGTATCCTGCAAGCTGCTGAGAGGTGACCTATGCCTGACCTACAAAGAGGTTTCAGACCCTGCCCTAATGGAAAGGCTGGATATCTGCCAATCCAATAGGACAAGAATAACTTGCCCCAGGTTTCTCAATATAGCCTGTGACATAAACAGAACATGCTGGTGAGACAGATATATCCTCCAGTGACTCACACTTCTCTGTAATAGGCTCCTACCGCATGAGAAGCAGTGCTCCTTAGTTACCCTGTTCAAGGGCAACCTCCATTACTGGTTGGGTGATTGTTAAGTCACCTTTGGGCTGGCAACTATGTCCAGTTGATGCTGCTCGCACAATTGCTCTGCTATCAATGATCATCTAAATATGCTTAATAAGAGTATTTGTGTTTTTACACAGCTAGGCTTCCATTGTCTCATATAGTGATAAACATGTACTCTTAAAACATACAAATACAGTATGTCAGAGATGAAACTATGCATGAATCTAGAAAAAATGCTCTCTCTCAGGTAACAACAAACCAGATAACAAACAGGTTATCAGCACACAAACATCATCTCCTCAATAAACCAAGTGCATAACACAAAAACCCACATATGCAGAGGTACTCATTAGCAGCTTACCAAAAGTGCAGAGACCTAACAAATGCAAACCTTCTGCACATATTACAGTCACAACAGAACCCACTACACATAAGAAAAAAAACATCAGTGTCTCACCCATTAAGCCATTAAGGTAAAACACCACAAAACCAATGCCTTGGTCATAGGTGAATCCATACTGAGACACACAGATGTCCCCCTCACCAGGTTATAAAATAAGAAAGTCATGGTAAGCTGCCTGTCAGGTGCCAGGATCTAAGCACTCAAGTCTCACAACAACCACAGTTATACCTCTGTGATATTCCATGCTGGAGTAAATGACTTGAGACGTACCTCACTGGACTATATGAAGATAGACATGATGGAGCTCTCAGATTATGTGTTCCAGACAGGTATGTCTATAGCTATAAGCAGCATTCTGCCTTCACCCAGGATGATGCCTCAATGCAAACAGAAGAATTATCGACTTCAACAACTGGCTTAGGTATTGGTGTCAGTCCAGGGGGATCCAGAATTTGTCAGGTTGGGTTGATATGGTCGACAGACTATGCTGCTTTGCCAGGGATGGTCTTTATCTGTTGCCTATTGCCTTTAGGTTACTGGTCAAGGTACTTGCCTCCCCCATAGTGCCTTTTTAGGCAATGTCATAAGAACAAATTCCTGATATAAAAATATCATCAAAAGACAAACTCAAGGTTATGCTGCGTAATGCTTGGAGTCTAAATCAGAAACTACACTCAATGGAGGCTCCTTTTACTTGGGAAGATATTGATGTTTGCGCAGTCACAGAGACATGGTTTAGGGCTGCAGAGAGTACTCCAGCAATGATAGGCTGTAATGCTTTTCATACATTCAGACTGCAAAATGAATGTGAAAGAACCAAAGGACGAGGTGTATCCATTTTCCTAAAAGACAAAGACACCTCAAGACTGGTTAAGTAGTATGACTCCCTAGAGTAACTCCAAGTCCATAAGCTCAAACACGCTCACCATAAGGTTCCCACACTTTCTAAGCATGAATGCTCTGAAATTTTTAGTTGGGTTGAATGTCCTTGACATAGTACTCACCAACGTGGGAGATCCCTGCACCACCCCACGTGTGAGACCCTTCCTGGCAAGGTCTGTCCACAAATCGGTCATGTTCAATGTAACAATTGTACCTGCCCCCTCTTCAGTATCCAAAAGGTTACAAATTATTCCAAATCAAACTATAGCCTCCTTAGTAATGGCATAAATAGTTTCAAACCTCCTGCCACCACTGACAGTAAAGACTACTATACGGAGGTGTACACAAATACCTTGTATAAACACCTTTACAAGTGTAGAGACTTAGCTGTACCAGAATGGGATCAAAATATGCTCATGAAAAAACAAGCTGCCCTGCTGGACATCTAGTATAAATAGATTATACAACAAGAGAAAGAAACTGATATCCATAATAAGAGGAAGAGTCTCAGCTGAAGAATACTCTCTGTAGCTTAATAAAGCAAACTAGACATCTTGTAAAGTCCTTGAAAACTAATTACAATACTAAATTAGCATCCATAGTTAAGGATAGTCAGAAGGGATTCCTTAGCTCTTGCCACCCCCATAGTGCCTTTTTTAGGCAAGGCTCAAATGACAAGCCTACCTCCCTAGAAAACACAAGTGGAAAAAAACTAAGGGTAATGCTGCTCAATGCCAGAAGTCTAAACCTCAAGATGCACGCCCTCGAAGCCCTCCTCAGTATGGAGAACATCGATGTCTGTGCAGTGACTGAAACCTGGTTCAAGGCTCCTGAGAGCACCCCAGCACTATCAGGTTTTACCTCATATCATGCTTTCCGGCCCCAAAACTTGGACCGAACCACAAAAGGAGGGGGAGTATCCATTTTCATCAAAGATACCCACACCTCCAGGTTAGTGGCAATGCACGAAGCATCGGAGACTATCCAGGTGCAACTAACCATAGGCAAAACTGCCTTACAGTTTGTAGCATGCTACAGACCACCCTCTCAAACTCAGGAACCCCACACAGCTTTCCTGAAGACACTGGAGAGTATGAATGTCTCTCCAAATACCATCATTTTTGGAGACTTCAACTACCCAAACATAGACTGGGAACATTACTCAAGCCCCAACACCCTAGCCCAAAGGTTCCTAGAATTCATAAACTCAAATGCAATGGAACAACTAGTCACCATTCCCACAAGAGGAGACAATATACTAGACCTGATCATCACAAACATGGGGACAAAATGCTCCACACCGGAAGTATATCCCTCTTTGGTAAGATCAGACCATAAATTAATCTGTCTGGAAATCCACATCCCACCCCCCACCCCCTGCACAAAAGACCACAGTGAAGAACTTCTCAAAAGCAAACTTCACACTTCTTAAGACTGAAGTGGTATCCTTCAAGGCCCCTGGGCCAGTGGAAACCACAACCCACACTGCTGAATCCTTTGCAAATGCCTTCTATGGGCACCTTCAAGAATGCATGGATCATGCAATCCCAAATAAAACCAAGACCCATTCCCCAAAGGCAGGCCGGTCTGGTGGACCCCAGCCATAAACAAACTTTACAACAGGAGGAGGAAGCTACTACATGACAGAGCAAAATCCCTAAAAGGGAAGGCATCTCTGATCAGTACTAGCAAAAAAACTACGATCACTCACGCCAACTCTGAGAGAAAAATCGCAAAAGACACAAAAGACAATCACAAGGCCTTCTTTAGCTATGTTAGAAACCTGGGTGGAAACTCCCAGATATGCTCAGAGTTAGTCCAAAATGACACAAAATACACTGAACCCACTGACATTGCCAACATTCTGGCAGACAGGTTCAGTGCAAATTTCTTCTCCCCCTCCCCCCCAAAAGGAGAAATAACTATCCCAGCAGAGTGTAGCCTCCCTAACATCTCAGATGCCCAGGTGAGAGCCGCCCTCTCTAAAGCTAAAAACACAGCATCAATGGGACCGGATGGTGTCCCGGGCTGTGTGCTACATGAACTCCAAGAGGAACTAAACCCACACATAAGGCTGCTGTTTAATCTTAGCCTTACTACAGGATACGTACCCAAAGAGTGGCGTACGGCAACAGTGGTCCCACTTCACAAAGGCGGTGCTTCTACGGACCCTGAAAATTACTGCCCCATAAGCTTGACGAGCCTGGTCTGCAAAGCTATGGAGAGGATCATTATGGAACTCATAAACAAAGACATTGGGGACCTACAGACATTGGATCCTACCCAATTTGGCTTTGTCAAGGGCAGATCCTGCCTTTTGAACTTGGTCGACTTTTTTGAAACAGTCACTAAGGCCATTGATGAGGGTAAGGCAGTTCACACAGCCTACCTTGACCTTGCAAAAGCCTTTGACACAATACCCCACTCGGGCATCATAGACAAACTCACCAGCTTAAATGTAAACCCATATGTCACAAGATGGGTTGCAAACTGGCTGAAGGACAGAACCCACAGGGTCAGAGTTGCTGGAGCTATGTCAGACTCTAAGCCAGTCACAAGCGGTGTCCCATAGGGCTCAGTCCTGGGACCACTCTTGTTTGGCATTTATTTTTCCGAGGTACAGGCAAACATAGGAGGATTGTGGCTGACAAAGTTCGCAGATGACTGCAAACTGGGCGCCATAATTGATACTCCAGCGGACACAAACATCCTTCAGAGAGGCCTCATAGAAATGGATAATTGGTGCCAGAGTCATGGCCTTAAGCTGAATGCCAAAAAATGTATAGTCATACCTTTTGGGGAAAAACAAGGTACCGACAAATTACCACATAGGTGGTAATCCATTAAGTACGGAAGAGGTAATCAGGGACCTAGGGACCCAGGTTGACAGTAACCTCTTATTTGACACTCACATTGCCAAAGTGGTTAGGAAGACCTTCTATATTGCCCACCTTATCATGAAGAGTTTCACATCTAGATCAAGAGAGGTCATTGTGCCCCTGTACTCTTCTCTTATCAGGCCAATGATTGAGTACAATGCCCCATTTGGGATGTATCTCACCCGACACCTGCAGCAGTTGGAAAGACCCCAAAAGTTCCTCACCAAGAGGATAAAGGGTCTTAAACATATGTCATATGCTGCCCGACTGAAAAAACTCCAGCTCTATTCAGTCGCATATCGCCTACTCAGAGGTGATCTGTGCCTGGCGATACAAGGCCATGTCCAATCCGGAATTAATGGACATGCTCCACCTCAGAAAATCCAAATCCATCAGAGCCACGAGAACAACAGACTTAAACCTCAACACAGAAATAAATAGGACATGCTGGAGGGACAGATTCATAACCCAGAGGCTCCCTACACTCTGGAACAGAATCCCAGTCCATGTTAGGCAGAGCCCCTCACTGACTCTATTCAAGAGAAATCTCGACGAGTGGATGGGAGATCGTAGGTTTACCCCGGGGGTCATCTCTGTGTCACTACTAGACAGAGGCACAGTAAACTAAACTCTAAAAGGGCGTAGTATTCTCATCCTAAGGGGTGGTGAAAGCCACACACACTCTGGCTAGGCTTATAAATGCCCTAGGGCAGATAGCCTAGTACGAACCTATGAACCTATGAACCTATATCTGCAATGTAAAAGGGAAGGCCCAATTTTGCACCAAATTTAGAGTGGACTGTACCACTCATACTGAACCTAAGGACATAGCCAACCTGTTTGCAGACAGGTTTGCCAAAAATTTCACACCCCTTGTCTTCTCCAATCATAACCAAAGCATACCTGTCAGTAGTTCTCTACCTATTATATCTACAGAACAGGTCATAACCACATTTGTCAAGGCCAAAAACACAGCCTGTACAGAACCAGATAACATCCATGCTGCTTATTAAATGGTCTAAAGCAAGAGTTAGCAGACCCACTGTGTACTCTCTTCAATCACAGTCGCAGTACTGCCTTTGTCCCAGAAGAGTGGAAAACAGCAACATTAATCCCCTTCCACAGAGGGGGACCCTCAACTGACCTAGAGAACTATACAAGAATATTAAATAGATGACCGGAACCACAAAACATATCAACATATAAAACATTAGTATTAAATTTAGAACTCTGTCAAAATGATAAAAATAATAAGAATTGTAATATTGCAATATTACAATTTGTATAGTTTTTATTATTTTTTATTGTTTTTATCATTTTGATGTAATTCTGATTTTGATACATTACACCCATAAACCTATGCAGGCCTGCCAACATCTTGTCTCATATATTGGCTGCTGATGTCATATACTATAAGTTCAGCTGCAGTCTTACAAAGGTCAAAATTGTGCAGTGGTGCTTGCATTAAGTACTATGTCCTATAGCCTGTTTACTTTGATAGGTAGGGGTTCTATTCTCACTGCAATCAACTGTGTGTGTGTGTGTGTGTGTGTGTGTGTGTGTGTGTGTGTGTGTGTGTGTGTGTGTGTGTGTGTGTGTGTGTGTGTGTGCACTCTTGCTTGACATTACAGAGAGCCTTTTACTGCAGCATGTGGGACCCTGTTATTACAGTATTCTCAACAGACACTGCTGATGTCATCAGTTAGAACAGATTTTTGGATATGCAGTACTCCCAACAGGACAGAGTCAGAGACTGGCCAGTGGGTCATGCAGAAATCAAATCATCCTGTACAGTAACGTTTACAGTGACATGGCTTTTTTTAAACACCTTTATTGAATTTATACATAGCTTTTAATCTATCCACATACATCATGGCATGGGTTACAGGCCTGTGTTATCTTACTAAGAAAGCCATGTGGTCTCTCCAGCTGCTTTATGTGTTTGTTGAGGGGCATGCAAAAGAGAACATTATACTTTATCACAAGGATGCCAAAAATGACAAACTAGAAAGAAAGAAATCCACGACCCTGTCAAGAGCATACGGGTCATTTATTAAACAGCAGGTGTGCTCTTGACAGTGCCGTGAACATTATACTTTATTATTGTTCTGATAAGGTTTGACTACAGTGCTGTTGTACAGTTCAAAGATCTAAATATGATGGAGTGACTTATGATGTGCACATTTAGAAAAACAAAAGAGGCTTGCCACAGCTGAAAGTAAATCTCCAGTTCTCACGTAAACATTTAATAAAATAAAATAATAAAACACAGGATCCAAAGTGAGCACTTTCACGTACAAAAACGTTTCATCAGACATGATGTGCACCATACATGTGTCCTGGAAAATCATTAAAGAAAGAAGTTAGAAAGTAATGATACACATTGCAGTTTCTGACTTCACAACCATTACAAGAGCATTCACTATAAAGTTGTAAAATGTTGATGCTATCAACTGTCCAACTTTCCTAGGCCAATATAAGTCAAAGGTACAATGACCAGTCCAGCAGCATAAATGCAGATATACTAAACACTAAGTTAGCTATGCACCATGAGCATCAGACACAGAGTGTGTGTGAGTAAAAAGGACAAGAGGACAGACATTGAGATAAAATGACAAATGACCAGTGATGCAAAATGAGTAACTGTTGAGTGTGTGTGTGTCTGTAGGGGTCCTTCAGGTGAAATTGATGTGTGAGTATCTGCATGAACACAGCCAAGCTCTGCCCTAGCTCTACATCGTGGTTTGTTGGACAGATGTGAGCCATGCATGGTAGAGGTTGCAATCCATCATTGTCATCCCCGACCATGAGAACTGGCTCTGCCAGGAGTTGCACTGGCACCTCTATACCCAAGGTCAGATGCAGTGCTGCTACCTGAATGTGACTGATGTCTGCTGGACAAGGTCCCTTCAGGAGGATGCCCAGGACCATGAACCCATGATCACCCATGTCTGGGTGTGGACAGCACATTCATTGATGGAACAGTGGAAGCACTGTCACTATGGCAGCTTGATTGGGTATTTCCACATTGACTGACAGCAGATGATGTGGCTGATCTGAGCTCATAAGAATGCCATTCACCTTCCAGAAGGTGTCCCATCACAGACAATGCTCATTCCTTGACAGACAAGCACCAGTCCATCACAGACACCCCTTGATCCAAAGTGTCATTCATCTGAGTCAGTGAATCGGCAACACAGTAGAGGCAGTCATGCATGTCAGACTGTGTCACATCTACAACTCTAAGCATTTGTCTGAAGCACCTATGGGAACATGCCTGTGGCTCTGTGATTACCATAAACCTCTGTTGAGTGGCACAGGAAGTGACACCTGCACCAGGTGGAGGAGAGACTGCAGGCCCCCTTCGAGCAGCCCTTTCAATTCTCCTGTGTGGTACCACACCCACACTTTGGCTATGGCCAGACTCAACAGGCACTGAAGCTGCAGTACCCACACTTCCCTAATCAATGTCCTTGCCCTCCATCTGTCCAATATCTGTTAGCTCAGTGGACTGGGTAGGCATAAGCCTACTGGCTGTGTCTGAAGGAAATGCAGGGAATGGCTGTATGTCAACCTCTTCAACCCCCAACTGTGCCTTATTTTGGCCACCATCATCATCAGAGCCTACTGATACACTGACATCAGTTGGAACAGGGCCCACACTCCCTCTGTCATGATTACCTGTGATAAAATTCAAGAAAAACAGGAATACATCAGTTGGCACAGGGCCCACACTCCCTTTGTCATGATTACCTGTGATAAAAAGCAAGAAACACAGGAATACATTAACACCTGCACTATTATAGTGAAATATATGCTAACAAACTAACAGTGCTGTCACTATTACAGACAGTACAGCAATACACACAACAGGCCTGAGATCAAAGTCACACACTACAATATTTATTTAAAATGTGCAGCAGTACTGACGTAAAAATATTTGGCTTACCATCCACAGAAGACATACTGAGCTGCAGTCCAGACAGTCCTGGAAGAAGTTAAGCAAGAGGTAAGGGCAACATCATCACAATTAACAGTACCACAGGGGGTAATACGTTTACTCCTTTATATGTGCATTAATTCTACTTTCAACAAGAATTACATTTGAAGAACAGTGCATCAACCCACCAAACCACACAGCCTGTCAACTCCAACCTAAGTCTATAACTGTAGCAATCTTCAGTCCCTCCCCCCAAAAACATGTGACACATAATTAACTTATTCATTTCAATTGTTTTACTATACAGCAGTATTTAACTGTTCAGATAACAAAGCATACTTGAAGAGCCTCCTGGGACGTGCTTGCTGTCTTGGAAGGTGTTGTGCCTGCATGCAAGGCATGCTATACTGCAGTCTCTTGGGAGCTGTCTGGATCTCTGATATATGCCAGGAACTGTTCATTGGAGGTTAAAGGTGGTTCCCTAGCAGGCTGTTTCCCGATAACCATTTGATTATGGCCCAATGCAGCTACTCCCCTCCATGTCAGTGGCCCAGTGATGCACCTGTTCATATGTTCAGCCATGGATGACCACGGCACTGACATCCTAGACAATCTGCTGCCATATTCCCATCCTATGTGCCATATCTTCCCATCCCCTTTCCAAAAGAAAAGCACCATGTTGGCTAAACCCATCAACTATTACTTGTTTTTGGTATCAGTGAAGAGGGGTCTCCATGGATTGACATGCCTAAGTGGCATACTTATAGGTGTCCTAAAAGTAAAAAAAAGTATAATACACTTAAGTATCACATAACTATAAAATAACTATTTCCAGATAAAACAGAAAAGGTAGCCAGTCAGTATTACCCGCTGGAGAAACATAAACAGTCTACAAGATATGAAATACTTACAACAGGCATTATACAAAACAGGGAGAGTAACAAGAACAACATTATTCTTCTTTGTGCCATAACAGTAACTCATCTTTCCCCCTCCCCATATAAACAGGCAAATTACCCATTTTGCTAACAAAACATCTTTAAAATGCTATCAAGGACCTGTCCCTGAAACATTTGTACATATTTATTTTTATTTGACATTTGTTGACTGGGTTAGTCCCACTGAGCCAAAGCCCTTTTTTCAGCAGAGGCCTGGAGAGTAAAGCTCCACAATTATAAAAAGCAAGTAGAAAAACAAAATCTCAGATACATTAAAAATGAAAGTGAAATATACATAACATAAAGTACATGATTACTAAATCCAGTGAGTATATGCATTTTTACATCAATAAAATCAAGCTGTACATGTATTGGCAATCATGTACCTCTGAAATGGCTTGACAAACATGCCCATGCCATCAGTACACTCTGAAATGGCTTGACAAACATGCCCATGCCATCAGTACACTTCTAACTAATGCATACAGATAAAAATGTAAAAGCCTTTGCTTTACATTATTCTTAAATATGTTCCATCACATGCAGTATGTAGTTGACAAAATGAGAGCATACCTGCTGAAGTTCAGTACTCCTCTGTACAGATATATCCTGAAGAAAAAGCATTTTTTTCAGTCTTCCAAACATATGCAACTCTCCTCACCATCAGTTTGGCTAGCTATATGGTTGCCATTTTTTATGGTGTAGATTATTAATGGATTGCATCTGTCTTTGTCTGTGGTTCATAGACACTAATTGTAACATAAGCAGCTGAACTGCATGCTAATCAGACAAACCAACACATTAGAGCTATTCAACAAGCTATAAAGCATCCATGTAGACTCCATGCTGTTTTTCCCGTGGATATCCAAACTTTTGAAGTACAGACATGGAAAGTCTACGCAGATAGAATGTTAGGGCTGCTGCTGCTTTAATCCATTTGTATGTGCTACAGGCTCAACTAACACTGTGACGACCGCTGCATTTACAAGGTAGGTCTTGAACCTGGAGTGCATTGTTCAATAATAATATGGCATATTCTTGTGTTTCATCTGTTGGTACAGTAAGCAAGTAAAAGGTGAGAGATTTGTACAGAAATTACCTTAACTGTGACAGCAGAGACTTATTTAACTTATATGTGTCCATTAGCAAGTAGAAGGCCTCAGGAATCAAAGATTCACAATCATACATCTCAAAAGTACAGATGATCACCACATGCCTTCTGTTTAGCACCATACTTTTGTACCTGAAAATCATTAAAGACAGAAGTTCGAAAGAAATGATGCACATTGCAGTTTCTGACTTCATAACCCTCACAGGATCAAACAACAGGTAGGATGCAAAATAAGGAGAGTAACAAGAGCAACGTATCCTTGTTTGTGCCATAATAGTAACTCAACTGTGCCACGTACCTAAAGAACAGTCCATTCTAGTTTGTGACATAACAGTAACTCAACTGTGCCACGTCCCTAAAGAACAGTCCATTCCAGCTTGTGCCATAGCAGTAACTCAACTGTGCCACATCCTTAAAGAACAGTCCATTCTAGTTTGTGACATAACAGTAACTCAACTGTGCCACGTCCCTAAAGAACAGTCCATTCTAGTTTGTGACATAACAGTAACTCAACTGTGCCACGTCCCTAAAGAACAGTCCATTCTAGTTTGTGACATAACAGTAACTCAACTGTGCCACGTCCCTAAAGAACAGTCCATTCTAGTTTGTGCCATAAGCGTAACTCAACTGTGCCACATCCTTAAAGAACAGTCCATTCTAGTTTGTGACATAACAGTAACTCAACTGTGCCACGTCCCTAAAGAACAGTCCATTTTAGTTTGTGCCATAGCAGTAACTCAACTGTGCCACATCCTTAAAGAACAGTCCATTCTAGTTTGTGACATAACAGTAACTCAACTGTGCCATGTCCCTAAAGAACAGTCCATTCTAGTTTGTTACATAACAGTAACTCAACTGTGCCACATCCCTAAAGAACAGTCCATTCTAGTTTGTGACATAACAGTAACTCAACTGTGCCATGTCCCTAAGGAACAGTCCATTCTAGTTTGTGACATAACAGTAACTCAACTGTGCCATGTCCCTAAAGAACAGTCTATGCTTGTCTGAGCCATCTAACCTGCCCTTCAGTTGTTGTCAAGTTTATACCATATAATTCCCAGTTAATATCCTCACACATTTTAAGATCAATGATATAGAATGGCTTACACATTGCATGTCTCAGAGTATAGGTCAGATAACTGATGAATAACCAAGAAACACAGAAAGGTAAGACAGAGCTGTATATTTGTACGCAATAATCAACAGGTTGTGCAAATATAATAAATGTACAAATAACAGTTTATGGTTTGATATCAGTGTACAGTCTGTCGCAGCTGGTTGTGTGAAGAATGACTTCAGATCTTTGCTGCAAAGCTGTTTGTGTGGCAAATGACAAAGAGGGATAAGGCACCCATTCTGTTTTCTGAAGGTGCATTGGCGTGAGAGTTGAAATTTAGACATATGTAGAAATATCTCGTCTGTACTATTATTTTCGACTGTGTATGTCAAATTGCTTTTCCTAGTGTCAATTATTTCTCCTTTTTTTTTCTTTGTTTTTTTTTTTGTCCACTGTTTGCTTTCTTACCAAAAACAAAGGAACCAGAGAAAAAAGAATGGCAGGTGTGGCTGTGCTCACTTCATTTATGCGAAGGCACGGCCATGTGCAAACTGGACAACTGGACCACAATGAAAGTAGACAGCCAAAAACAGAAAATGGATACATACAATTAATGGCATTGAGCATCGCTCAAACCACATAAGTGGCACTGCACAATGGTTAACAGTGAGTCCTTAACAATGATTCCAGTAAAATAGGGGATGTCATGTATCTAGTCCTGTGGCAGTAGGTATAAGTGTAGGGCTGGAGTACAAAAGGTCTTAGGTTCTTATAAAGGGTGTGCAACTTTTTTTTTACTGTTATGACATTGCAGTTTACAGCAATGAACTGAAACATGTATAGCTGTTATTTCAGTTCTTTTATCGCAACAGGTGGAAGTGTAGGACCGTCATACAGATTGACCTCAATTCAAATACAGCATATTCCATACACTTTTACTGTTGTTCCACTTCCCGTTATAGTCACTCTCACTTAGTACACTTGATATAGGGCAGATGATATTAATTATATGTATGAGGGTTGAGACAGTAATATTGTGTCAGTTATTTATTTATTTATCTATGTATTATCATATTTATTATCAAATGTATGACTGTGGGTATACTGTGCACTATGTTCCTGTAAGTATATTCCTGCTATCTGGACTTGCATGGCCTACACATTTGCCTAATACACATACAAAACTACCTGTGGCTTGCCATTACTGCGCACTGCTTACCATCACACAAACACAGGGCTCAGGGGTGTGCACTGTGGAGCACCGTGTTTAAACGATGATAAGTAGTTTACAACGTTTTCAAACAGTGTGCACACTCCCAGTAAAAGCAATAATTGGAAATAATTGGTAGGAAACCATCAATCTCAATTGCTCTTAATCCATGGCAGACATGACAGACATTCATGGAGAAGATGTGAGATTTAGGGCTCAAAGATGAGGTGTCTAGGAGTTCAAGATTTTTGTTGGACTCAGTGAAACACCACAGTGCCAGGCTACTGCAGGGGGACTATTCTGGGTCCCAGTTTAGGTCAGATGCTTGGGATGGTTTGGCCTGGGTTTAACCAGTGCCACCGGTAAGCCACACACTGATGACCAATACAAACAACACTTTAGTGATCTATGTCACAGGATGATGAATACCCTCAATGCTTGGATCGAGGAATATAGGACAGAGGACGTCCCACAGATGCGTAAGTCTGTTACAGAGAGTAATTGTACAGCTTAAAAGCTGAATATAGGCAAGACTGGTATTCATAATGGTATTCTGTTTTGCTTTGCTTTTTCCACAGTTGCCATGGAAAAGGAGGTGAATGTTAGGACCCATGGGGTAGATTGGCTAGGATGAGGGAGGCATGCGTTATGTATACAGCAGAAGAGTACTGCTCTTGTAGCACTAAAAGTTAAAGATAGCTTTTTTGGTATTTTATACTGTTGTATCAAATTGAGCATGCATATCTCAACTGTAAAGGCAAGTGTGCATGCATAAGTCTGTAGCACAAACCATAAGTACAGTATTAGACTTTAGTCAGAGGTTGTAGGTTCAAAAACTCTTCCCAAATGTACAATACTGTTAATTCTTCAATTATGTGTAACTTAAAGGTTTAAAGTAAAAGCTCTATTCCAGTGGCACACTTGTCCTGCTGTAAACTATAAACTGTATAACTGGAACGTGCATATGTGCAATATATGCACATATAAAGAAGTATTTGGTGCAACCTGTAGTATTGTGTGCATCAGTTAGGAGCTGGTAATCTTAAAAGTAAAAGCTATCTGTTAGGGTGTGGTAGTCTTAAAAGTAAAGGTTAAGATACTAGAGTCAAATAATTGTATTAATGCATTGTATGGCACGTATAAAAGTACTAATCTTATCTCTTTTATTTTCTCTCACCCCAATCCTTATTTCTTTTATTTTATTTTTATTTTTTAATTTTTTTGTTTTATATTATTACGTATCATCAAAATGTGTCCATGTCATTCAAGTATACCACATTGTAAAATGCTCCAAAGCACAATGGAGAAGGCCTGCCACATAGGATCCACCTGCCCCCACTCCACCAGTTAAGGCACTGTTGCCCAGCATGTCTGTGAGCCAAACTGGCAGTGCCACCTCTGCTGCCCCTGCAGTACCTTCCCTCTCAGGTAGTCCTGCTCTGGAGGATAGTCCAGTGGTTCCTTTTTGGAGCATTGGCTCAGGTGGTGAGTTTATCACCAGCACTGATTTGCCAAGGATGGTGCGTAGGGTTATGTATCACACTGTTGGTGCACACCTACACTAGCTGGGAGGCTGCTGTCACTCATTCTATGTAGCACCAAGAAGAGGAGAAGGAGACATGAAGCACTCCAGCCAGTGGTGGATTGAGGTGACAGTGATGACTGCCCTGTGGGTGAGGACTCCATTCACACTGTCACCTAGCTTGACAGCCATAGGTCCTGGATTTCCCCACTCTTACCCCATCCATGGTATCCACTGACCTCCTGTGTCCATCACCATCTCTGCTTCATGGCTTGTTTCTGTTGTCTGTCTGTAATTGTTTCCTCACATACCCAACTTACCAGACCCAGACAAACCTACATCCTTTCTCCAACATTCCTTTCTCTCTCTTTCAAAAAAAAAAAAAGAAGGACATCTGCCCCCCCTGCTAAAAAAAGCATCCCATGCAAAGCTCTCCATTTCACACAAGTGTCTTCTTGACATCCTTGATTAAGTCCAATTAGAAATCTTGATGAGTGGGTGGGAAATCGAAAGTCCCCCCCCCGGGATTACTCCAGTGTCTCTACTTGATAGAGGCACTGAGAACTAATGTCAGGCTGCATGATGACAGGGCACTTCTATTGGCTAGGCTTGTTAAGGCTCCAGGGCCATTAGCCTAGTACACACCTATGAACCTATATAACATGATTGGTCACCTGTCTGGAGGTGACAGTCCAAATTCAGCTAATATTCTGCATATATTATTAGTTTTTACTGTTGAAGTAATGGATAGCTAAGGTTCTTTCCTACCTTCCTCTTGCACATTCCTGTATTGCTTTCCCTTTGTCCTTCCCCCTGCTTGCTCCCCATTTCACCAATGTCGTATCTTCCCCATTTTTTTTTCATTAATGCATTATTGCACAATGGTGTGCATCAAGCACCAACATGCAGAAACCATAATACAAAAGTAGTTAAAAGTATTAGATACAGTTGTATTCAAACCGAGTACCACCTGGCCCCAAAAGGGAACATATTGCTGCATTAACTGCATTAACACCTGATGTCACAGAGTGAATTAAGTAACAGTTGTATTCCACAGACTCAATTCTAACTTTCAGACTTTAGCAATTCTGCCACTGGAATAGTTACATGACCTTTCCTTATTTACTAATCATTCTTAAAGTCTCTTTTTTGCTTATTGCGCAATACCATGCAAACAAGACAAGCACAGCCAATCTTTCCTTTCATTCCTCTGTCACCTGTGATTTCACAAAGCACTGAATCATGCAAACACTGACCAAAAAATAAAATAATAATAACAAACTGACAGGGGAAACACAATTTGCCAACAAATGAAGAGGAGGTTGGATGTTAATGAAACAGAACCTGTGAATTGTGCACTGCTTACTTGCATTTCCAACCTTGATAGACATACATGTAACACTTTGTAAGTCTAAGATGACACACCCACCTGATGTAAGCATTCACAGTTGCCATTCTATTAAACACAGACACTGAGGGAGTGCCTGTTCTATGCTTGCATCCTTGCATGGCTCCAATTTTTGGGATTCAGCAATTCCAATGAATTCAGACCTCATTTGCATCTTCACCATGCTGACAATCCTGTATCTACACAAGATGGCAACCATGTAGCAAGGGAAACTGAAGGGGAGCTGAATTGTTTGTGTTGAGCACAAAAGAGAGGATATTACATTGGGATATATCTGCACAGAGGAGTATTGATTTTTAGACAATATGCCTGCATTTCGTTGGCTACATATTGCATATGCTGACATTTAACTATGAGTAGTCTGTTTATTGGTTTTTATATTTATTTTGATTAGCACACACTTTTCCACTTTTATCTGTCTGAATTACTTACAAGTGCACTGTTCATTTGGAGGTGGGAGAGCAAGGCTGCATTTCTGTTATGGCACAAAAAAGGATTATGTTGTTATTGTTACTCTCCTTTTGTTGCATCCAGCCTGTGTCTAATGCTGTCACATGTTAAGGTCAGTTCTGTACAAATCTCACATCTTTTCCTTTCTATTCTGTCCATGTAGAATTATTTCCGTGCCTGTATTCCAAAAGTTTTGGAATTCACTGGGAACAACAGCACGGAGTCTACACAGTTGTGTTATAGTTAGTTGAGTAGCTCCACCATGTTAGACTGGTTAATTAGCATGTAATTCAGCAGCTTATGCTGTAATTAGCATACCACTGTGTTTACCTTATTTGCATGGGGTGAGCACCTCTACATGGCGCTTACTGAATCTAAACCTTTCTATGCCCATGTGCGCATTGTGCAGCAATATACACATGATGAAAACATTAGCGTATGCTTTATTGAACCCCCTGACATTCTAAACCAACTGTATTAGTAGTAGTGAATATAGTAACAGATGGAAAATAACTAGAAATGTGATCTTTAGAAAAGTGTAGGAGCAAATTACATCGAAAAAATTGGAATTGTGGGAACAAAACAATCAGAATAATGTTTTGGAGGAGGTTTGAGGTTTAAAGGAAGGAAGGAAGGAATTGCATGAGCTATGCAATTTTAGATGGTCAATGACTATATAGAAGATTATATGTCATGTATAATGTTTGCACTGAAAATATGTCAATATGGTTTGTTTTCATTTACATAAATGTATGATTGCCTATGTCATAACTGGTAATTCAGTAAAGATGTATTATGTTTTGTTAAATGGATGAAGGGTTCGAGAATCCCTTAGAAAATCTGGAAAAGGAGTGCTGAGAAGCCCTGTCTGTACTTAACCTTCTCATTACACTTTTTGATAACCTCTACAGCAGAAGGGCCATAAGTTAAATCTCAATCCATAGGAGAATTTAAAATCTAAATTTTAGCATAATCTGGAATGTTAGAGAACTCAGTCATTCAAACCTCCCCATCCCAGTACCAGTGGCCAGAGTCCTTTAAGAAGTATCAACTGAATCATACACTCCCTATAAACAATGAGTAGTGACTTGAACCACAGATGAAACTAAATTAAAGAACATTTTTCCCTAACAAGAAGAAACTGCAGAGAAAACATTCCTTATACCATCAGTTAGTCAGAACAAATCTTAACATTTGAGCCTGACAATTTAAAATTCTGAAAATCAAAACTGCAGACGCATATACTTTTTCTTACACTTATCAGTAATCTTTACATTCTTATCAGAAAGAGTAGTATTGGAATTTTCTAAATGTTTAGCAGCAGTATGATTAACTAAAGCTATAGCTGCAGGGTCAAGTTCACGGAAAGTGTATAAAACCTTAAAGATTGAGGAAATTTATATATTCCATCTGCCTTTTTAGGTGCAGCTGGCTGACTATCAGGAAAATTACAGGCAGTAACACACATGCACACACGCACACACACACACACACACACACACACACACACACACACACACACACACACACACACACACACACACACACACACACACACACACACACATCATCCAAAGCTGACAGAACTGGAGCAGTAGGTGAAGTTTCTGGAAATGTAGCCACCTCATAGTATTTTTTGAGAAACCTCAATGTTCTCCCACATAGAACACTGGCACATTCCGGAAATAGTCTCAGGGAAACAGAAAACCCCAAAGGGAGAATCAGAAATTGAGCAGTCCTCTGGTCTGAATCAGAAATCCTAGGAGAAACCCCTGTATCTGTCCCTTCATCTTTCTGTCCAAATTCAGAATCATTAACCTCTTCGGGAAAAGAGGTATCCCTCTTTTTTTCTTACCAGAAACTATTTTATAAGAAGGATCAATAGCCTGTATTAAACTGTGAGACAGACCCAGTAAATTATTCCTGCCAAAGGAAATTTGTGGAGGAGTAGATATATGTTTAGTTTTCTATTTCTTTTTGATAGGAAAATGGACCCAACAGCATTATTAATGGAATCAATAGCCTCCCTCTGGTGATGGGCACAACATTCTGATAAGAGAGGTCTTCCTCTTTCTGTCTCCAAGGATCGATAAGAGTGGCTCTCCCTCGCACACGGAAGGGGTCTCAACAGCTGCACAGGATGTAGCAAATCCACAGTCCATATTGGTTGTAGGTGCTACACCAGAGGTGTCCAGGGTAAAAGTTAAGTCATCTGAGGTACAACTAATAGCCACAGCAGAGTCACCCACCTGTGACTAAGGCAAATCACTACCCTGATGTGGTGGCAAAGGCTGTTTGCTTAACATTTTCTTTTTGTGACTGGAAGAAGGACCGACTGCATTGAACCACCTAGTCCTGGGGCTTTTCCAAATTTCATAGATTTAATTGCTACCTCACTTCTACTGTTAGGCAGTTTAAGAAAGGTCTGATGAGAGTCTGAGAGAGTAGGGAGATTAATTATCTGAATCAGTGGCAAAAAGATGTTTTTCTGAAATACTGTTTTGGGTGGGGTCTTTTATAAAGTAGAAAAAAAAACGGCTGAAATGCATCATTACTTGCCTTACTCTTACTTACTATTTCTTATTTGTAATTCTCATGCCCGAGATAATAGACATCCCTTTTTTAAATCTAATCATATGTGCCAGCAATTTGCCAGACCAATTTTCTTCAGCCTAAGATTGGGTAACTGCTCTTTCTATATTGAGCTATACCTTAGGTCTCAGAACTATATTGAGAATTTTTGCAAAGTTTTATATTTTTTGAGGGATATTGTGTTGTAAAAAGAAATTAGACAGCATTCCTCCCATACTGAATTCACTTGACCTTCTAAATCAGTGGTACTATTCCTAATAGATTCCAATAATGTACTTTCGGCCCAAGTATAAATGCTGCTGAGATCTACTTTAAGAGGTTCCTCTCACACTACAATTGGCATACTCTCAGGAGGGAGACTGAGAATTAAAGTTTCTCAAGGCAGCTTAAACCTGAGTCTTAATCTTGGAATCTTGAAGAATTAAAAAAAAATGGACTTGTTCTCCATCTAGCTCTGTGGGAGTCTGTGGAAGCAAAACAAGAAAGACTGCCTTGTAATAGGTGTTGCTAGCTGGTATGATTTGAGTGTCTACAACCAAACTTGCTAGACCTGCTAAAATCAGATAATTTTTACAACTGTTGGCTGCCCTATGCAGTGAGATATATGTAAATGAGTCCTCTTCTACGTTCATCATTCTGCAATTTTTAATCAATCCAAACCCTTGGCTAGCTTCATAAATGGTCTTTAGGGTTCTAATATGGGATCCACTTTTAGGATAGCTCTGTCTCATATAGACTTTATCAATACATTAAAATCCCCCACTAATATAAACTTATTAGGGTCATATCCTAGTGCTTTCTCCATTGCAAAGAGCTCTGCAGAAAAAGCTGGGTCATCCCTAACGGGACCGTATAAAGAGTTCAGCCTCCAAGTTCCCTCTGAGGAAATAAACAATACCAATACCCATCTCCCTTTCTTGTCTGATATTTTTGCTGCAGTTGCCATCCTAAAGATGGGTTAACCTCAACAAAACACTCCTGCTTTGGATATAGGGTGTTGACAAAAATCTTCTATCATAGCTATTTCCTGAAGCCAACCAGTATGATGATTCCATAGAACATGGCCTTGGTAGCTAAAAAAATGACAACTGGCAAAGATCAAGTTATAAACTGGTATAACAAGGCGATTTTGGGAGCCAGACTGATGTAGATGAGAAGGGTCATAAACATGTTAAAGGTCCTTCAAATAAGATTAACCAAGTTTGTGAAGTGAAAGATAAACCATAATAAGGATATTATATATTATTCAGTATCATGAAGGAAGTGGGTGCACACTTTGCAGGTCTGGAGTGATATGATGATACTTTGAAACACTACAAATTAAACGAGCTGCAGAATTTTGTACTAGTTGAAAACATGCAATTGCAGAGTCTTTACTAGATTTGAACATAGCTGTCAATCCTGATAGAAACAATCAAAGCTTATTCATTACAACACACTTCAAAAAGGAATTTCAACAACTTGCTCTTGATTGCAAGAGTAAGCCTAATAGCATTGCGTGATTGACAGGTATTGTTCATGTTCACAACATGTGCACCGCATATATAAAAGTCATCTTGTCGCAGCCACTGTTTAGATCTCCTAAACAACTGCTTTCATTGAAATGCATTCACCTGTGTGTTGCAAAAAAATAAAAAGAAAAACGTAGTTCAGCAGTAACAGAATATGATGTTGTGTAGACTGTTGTGTTACTAATCAACAAAACACACACACAAAGATTAATTTATGTAGGAGGGCTTACCCGTCATATTCCTGATGTGGGGTTTCACCCCATACCTCCTTACTTTTACATATTAAATCCATGACTACAAAACTAGAAACAAAAGGAAATGTCACACACTGTGTTATACCCAACAGTCTCCAAGCTTATGATAGCTCTAATCAGCAAATGTTGCAGTGAATGGATAGTGACATCTCAATTACTAATCAGCAAATGTTGCAGTCAATGGATAGTGACATCTCAATTTGTAAGTGTGTGTGTATGTATATGTGTTTGAGAGTCTGTGATTCTGTGACTCTGTGTGCATTTATTTTTGTAACCAAGGTGTCATACACTGCAAACTGCTGTTGAAATAACTCCAAGAAAGGACTTCTTGCGTGGTTTATAAAGAAATGCATTTAATTAAACTAAAACATTCCATCAACATCTTTACAAATTAAGCTTGTTTATATTTTAATATGGGGTACCAGTGAAAGAAAACATCAGCATGA